>NC_041807.1:8910124-9222254 GCF_900964775.1 Scleropages formosus
GAACAGGGCTGGCAGTAATCAAGCCTGGTTGCGCCTAGTCCAGCTGAACCCCATTGTGAATGCAGTTTCATAGATTTGGAGAAATCTATTATGGAGGCAAATACATTTTCACACAGGCCCAGTTGGTACTGGATAACTTTTTTGCTTCAATAAATAACAGTATCATTCAACAAAAGTAGAAGAGATCAGGATGGGGGCAAATACTTTTTCAAAGCACTGTACCTTGCTGAACTGGGAAATCAAGCTACCATACAGCAACAATGCCGTTACCACCTGTAAACTGACTTAGAAGTCTTATTTAATCTAGAATGCCCAGGAGGGGAGGGCAGCCACTGGCACTTGGACCCCCAGAGGTTTCTTCTCTCCTTTGACTTTCAGTTGCAAGTTTTTTTGTTCCTTTCCTACGTGGCCAGAAGGCGTATTTGTAGCTTTATAAAAGCATTGATGATGTATTACGTTAGTCTGTAGTCAACTGTCTTCTTTGTTTCTTTGTCTGATGTATTTGTTTCTTTGCCTTATGCCTATGTTCAAGCGCACCTGTGTCACTGTGTGAGAAGAGTGCTCTATAAAAATAAATTGAATTGAATTGCTACTGCAATAATACCCTTGAGCAAGGTTTTTACCCTGAGTAAATACAGTAAAACTACCCAGCTGTTTAAACGGGTTAAATACTCTAAGTTAATTTGAATGAAAGTGTCAGTTAAGCAAAGATTTAATCAAAGACGGTAAAAAAAGATATATACATAACACCTTCGTGTGATGGACTGTGTCGAATTATGGGTGTGCTCTGCCTTGCACCCTAGGCGTCTGGGGACTGGCTCCAGATCTCAACCAAATTTACATGGTTACTGATTCCTCCTTGAAATGATTGCAGTTATCAATCTAACTCCAGTAAACAGGCTTAATACTGAAAGCTGTAAAATGAACTGCTAATTTTAAATGGCTTGCTAGGACTTGAACACCCAAAACAGTCTGTGCTTCAGCTACAAAACTGCTAGTGCCAGAAATAAGGTTCTGCGTTTATTTGCTACTCCATTTGTACCTGAGCCAACATGATGCGGAGGGGAAGCAGAGAGTTGGGGGACAGTTCGCCATGATAACAGCTGAGAGAGAGCCCACCGGTAGCTCATTAAAACTAGTGGTTTTCAGGGACCAGCTTTCAGTACTGTGGAGGGATGGGGGAATTGCCTCTGGAACTGGCTTGAACCCCACTAAGTGCCCTGTGGTTGAAGGGCCCCACACAGAACACCTGGTGCATGCAGGATTAATGAGAGCGACTGGCTGCGGCTAGCTGAGTCGAGTTCCTTCAGCTTCCCGCTTGATCGGGAAGATCCATTCATTTTTTATGGCAGGCCCCATCTGGGGTGTGCCAAGGGTGGGGGTGGGGCACTGTTAGGCAGGGAAATGGCCCATGAAGGGCACCTGGAGCAGGCGGCGCCCATGCCAATCCATCTTTCAGTGTCTCCCTACCGCTGTGGAGGACCCATCGGTCCATAGCCTCATTTCATGCTCCAAATAGCTCCTTCTCAGATTCTCACCTCCGATGACTGAGCGACCCACGGGGCAAAGCACAAGCGAGTCAGGCGTCACACTCATCTGCGCGTGGCGAGGTTTACGACTGTGAGCACCATTGAACAGACAAAGTCGTGTTTAGATGTATGGGGTGTGAAGAACACACAGTCTGTTTGGAATATTTGTCACACGGAAGACACTCATTGATACTGTACCTCAGTCCAGGGTCACTGCACTAGAATGCTTGTAAAAGAAATTATAGAGCTTGCATTCACCATCTGGGCTTAAAAACAAACATTTTGCTCTTGTCCCTCTTAGTATCACACTTTGATGCACAAGAAACCGGAAGAACAATGCTCATGAAACAGACCTGCATAAAATTTCATTATTCTTTATCAGTAACTGCTTGTCAAAGGCTCTCAGAGGTCGAGACCATAACCTGGAGGCATAAGGCATGAGTAAGGGTACACCCTGGATCATACACCAGTCCATCACAGGGCAGGCCAATCATATACACACAACAGGAAATTTGCATTTGCCATTTCACCTGAGATACATCTTTGGACTGTGGGAGGAAGCCCGTGCAAGAACTGAGGAAACATACGAACTCCACGCAGACTGAGCTGAATTCAAACCCACGGGGCACCAGCACTGTACCACTACACCACTGCGGCACCCTGGATATATAAATTTAAAAAACCGTCTCTCAAGAAGCAAACCTTTACATAAGAGGCCCCATTTTCCTTTCAGTTGTTTATTCTGGTTGTTTTTTCTCCCTGTGACATGTGTTTTGTGGGACGTGTACCGGGGCGCAATGTTGGAAAAAGCACCGCTGAAACCCCCACCCATAATTTGACTGTATGTTTTACAAACACTGACAGATAACAAGCAAGCACTATGCTTCACATCCTCTTCTCGCTCCAGGCAATACATTATTTACTAATAGGAGTGTTTCTCGTACAGTGTTTCACTGCAAATAATTTGCTTTGAAAAAAACAGAATATCATAAATCAAAGGCAAAATGGTTTATTTAAAAAGACACAGCAGGATGTAAAGATGTTATAATCTGGTTTATGTATACTTCTTTTTATTTTTAGCAATGTTACCATGATTGATAGACATCGTCATGAGAGGTTATTTGATTTTAAATGTCTTCTTTCTGATTCTGCAGCCACTTTAGGCACAGCCTCAGCAGGCTAATGATTAAAAACATACTGGGGCTTTAATGTTTAACATTAGCTGTCTGTACAGCTTGCATTTGATATATGGCCACTATGGCAACAGTGAGGTCAGTAGACTTAAAAAGCCCCAGGTTTAATATTCTCATTGGTACAATCAGTGATAATAAATAAATGCACATATCTTGAATGAACACAGGCCGTAACACAGGCCCACAATGACTTCACAACCCGGAGAAAAGCTCACCAGAGGTTCACCAGGTATATTACTACAGGTTACCATAAAAAAAGGAACAGATTTTGCCATGTGCAGCTATAATGATATTTCATATTGTCAGGTGTAATTTATTCCTGTGCGGTTCCAGTCCACGCCCACAAATTGATATTTGTTTTTCATCTCATGAATCAGGAGGCCGGAAGACTTTGCATTATTTACTATAAGCCCCGAGTAGCTGAATCATGTGAAGTAAATGGAGTAGCTGTAAGTCCTGAACAGGCTTTCAAACCCTGTTAAATGGGCAGTATATAAAAGTGTGGAGCCCCTCCGCAACCCCCATACAGCCACCCACTCTCCAGCTGAATGTAGGATCCCCAGAATAGCAACACACATCGAAGTAGTTCAGAGCGCAGGCAGCACTCCTGACGCAACGTGACCACAAGGGGAGCAGCCAACGGGGCCCCGTAACTTGTAGCAACCGGCAGCCAATGGCAGCTGCCGAAACAGTGCAACCATGGCGATGAGGCTTCTCGGGGAAGCGGCGTCAGCGGTGGCGGCTAGGATGCCATGGAGAGCAGACATACATCTTATCCTTGAGTGAGAAAAGTAACTTAATTAATGCTGACATCATCTGACCGTTCTGAGCAGAACGAGACCGCATCGGGCGGGTTAATGACGGCCGACCCCCAAGCGAGGCAAGGATAAAACGCACGGGTTATGTCCCCGCAAAACAAAGAGCGGGTACTCACCCAGGTGTTTGTAAAGAATACTAAATTAGAGGAAGCAACGGCGAATGTTTGTGAAGAACATTACGGGGTTAGGATTGGCTGTGAATTATCTGACGCTTAAAATGAACTTGCAATTTTCGTTTCCATAAAATAAAGTAACCGCTGCACAATTAAACCGAAAAACTTGAAAAAATCGAGAAGAAAATTCTTTATAGCTTCCCATGGCCTCAAGAGCCTCGTGGACCATGTAAATTCAACACCATTATCCTCCATCTTCTAAACTGTTTACAATCCAGATAAGAACTCTTTAACTGCGTGATTGTAATTCAATCGCGATAAGCCGTCAACCAACACTAAACTCCATCCCTGACCGCACAAAATACCGAGTTTTTGAAATATCCTATACAAAGCCTCTGAGAGTTTAAAAGAGACTATCAATGTCAAAACCAGCAGCGCAGATGTGTGTAAACTTGCAGGTGGTCTTCATTCCCCTCCATCTGTAACATGTGCAGCCTCGCATGGCGACCTCCCCTCCTTCCAAAGGGCACGGCACAGTACCTGTAAGGGATCCAATCTGAGTGGTGCTTGGAGCTCATATCTCAGGCGGAGCGTCGTCCGGGGAGGAGGGTGGGTGGGGGACGGCGGGGCGGTCCTGGCGACAAAGAGTCCGTGTAGAGAGCACGCGAAGCCCCAGCATCGTCTGCCCCAGACAGGGAAGCAGAGTGGCGCAGACCTCTCTGTAGCTCCACGACCTTCCCACTCAGGGTTGGTGAGGGCCCGCGTGTGTGTGGTGCCGTCGGAGGTGGGAGGTGCGTGGGGACTCCAGCGAGGGCTCCTCGTGCTCTAAGCAGGCTTCAGTCGCGGCAGCAGAAAAGGCATTTTCCTCATCCTGTCTGTATCCTCGCTGTCACGCACACACACTCTCCAGCGCTCCCGTTTCCTGTGCCCCACTCTCTCTCCCTCTCGCTTCTTCTGCTCGCTCACTCGCTCGCTCACTTGCTCCGTCTTTCCCTCCCTCTCCCTCTCCCTTAGTGAGAAACATCCATTAAACCCTCACCCTGGTGACCAGAGGAGACACACGGGTAATGGTGATCCCTTTTGGTCACGAAATTCTAACATTAGTGATCCTTTGTGCTCCCCGAAACCACTGAATTATATACACACACACACACACACACACACACTCAGAGGTTTGAAAAGACAGTGACCGCACAGAGAGGTCCTCCAAGTGCTTCCTGAGCTGTGATTTATTCATTAATTCTGAGTGAACAGTTCATTAGCATGGGGCAGTACAGGGAAGGGATAATTGTCTTTGATTTAGCGCGTTCCACCCAAACAAAGACTCACTGTATTAATGTCTTGCAGATGCCAGGTCAAAAACGCATCTGCAAGTCCTCTAATGTTTAATTAGCTGTAGCATCTTTTGGAGAAATGAAGATGAATAAAATCCTAATATTTGACAAAACAAATATCTGAGAGACAGCCTTTCTTTTCAAGAGACGGACAGTTAAAGATGCATCAAAAGCCACGGAAAGGATATGATAAAACAAGGTCATCAAAGTCTGCCTCGAGTTGTTTCAGGAGACGGTTATTTCAATGTGGAGGATGGCACACATCTTACACAAAATCAGAACCATGATTGCATTCTTTAAAATCCCTGAGTATTTCATTGTTCATCTTATTTCGAGAAACAGGGAGGAAATCCTGCAGTATCACCTAGAAACTCTGCCGAACATTTCGAACCCCCATCCAACTGGCCTCAAGGATTTCCAGAGCATTATCTGTTTAGTCACATTTTTCTCTGCACCACCAGCTCCATGGAGTTCCACACACCATTGCGTTGGTTTAAATGTGCTCCTGTTTGGCTGAGGAGCTTTCAGTCATACATCCTTTACCTCCATCTCCACCCCTACTGCCAGGGGCTGCTATCTGGGAACCCCAGGAGGCATCCGGTGTTAAACCACACAACGGAGAAAATGCAGCAAAGCAATACAAATCTATTCCCAGCTGGATTTTGGGGAATCCAGCACGATGGCCAGAATGTAGGAGATGCA
Source organism: Scleropages formosus (assembly GCF_900964775.1). Lineage (NCBI taxonomy): Eukaryota > Metazoa > Chordata > Actinopteri > Osteoglossiformes > Osteoglossidae > Scleropages > Scleropages formosus. Next base: position 8,915,814 of record NC_041807.1, read on the forward strand.
CTGCTCTACTCCATCGCAACCATACACCACCTCTGGGGCAACCTTCAAGGTGTACTGCTGTAGACATACAGATTTTTTGGAATAAATTTGAAAGGTTTGACACATAGCTGGCTGATGATGCTATGGGGATATGTCTGGGAGGTCAACACACTATTTACATGAACCATGAATGGGATTTCCTGTTTCTCCACAAAATGCTTATTTACAAACAGTCCTGAGCAGCAGAAGGCACCGGATCCTTGGACAAGCAGATTAACAACCTCCATTAGCTAGAAAACATTTAGTCTCAAAATAACATGAACTTCAAACTTAAGAAAGAGCACGGGTGCCCTGGCCGATCCAACAGCTCGATCAGGAGAAGCCCTCATCAAGAGAATGCCACAGGATGAATCTGCTGAATATCACCTGGTTTTACAGCCAGGGAAAGGATAAAAACAAATGCAAAATTGGAATTTCTACACCTCTCTTTTGTCAGCGGACTGAAGGTTCAAGGTCTGTAGGGCGAGCAGTGTTGAAGGTGTGAGAAGGGCCCGACACAGGTGGACATGCAGCTGGGAGCAAGATGTCCTCAGTTGCTTCCATAGTCTTACGCACAAGGATCCCGCTTCCAGCTGGTTTGCCTACAGCGTTCCACGAAGGGATAAACATGAGTGACGCAATGACCGTGACGGCAGTGGCTCACAGCAACAACCCAAATGACGTTGTAGCTGGCCGAGAAACAAGGTAACTCCTTTCATTTCACTTGGGCTATGAGAAAAATAGATCCATCTGAGAAGATCTGCCCCTCATTTCAAGACATAATTACACTTTCCATCCCTTGGTGGCACACTGATCCAGTGTAACTCCATCCTGACAAGCAGATTATTTTGAATTAGTTTGACCCAGAGGCCTGAATTCATATAAGCGAATGCCTGATCAGTTTATCACAGATGCTTCAGAAATGAGCTGCACACATGGGCCGCCCTTGTTGGGGGCATGTGTCTCATTAATAGGCACTGACCAGGCTGCTCGGATAGCGCGGCCGTAATTATTCATCGGCTGGACACGTTCTCTGCTGAAGGTGAGCTGAAGCCATGGAGAAGCTCCCCACCACCGAGCTCCACACACCGTAACCTGTTTTAAACTTAACCGCACTGGATGGGCTCCAGGGAATCTCTATCAGCACGCCCTTCTCACAGTGCATCTCTCTTCGGCCTTCTCCTTCCTTTCTCAGCCCTCATCTTTCTAACATGCCATTTGTCACGGGGGGGCGGTGGCACAGCGGGCTCGGCCTGTGCCTGCTCTCTGGTGGGTCTGAGGATCAAGTCCCGCTTGGGGTGCCTTGCAACAGACTGGCGTCTCGTCCTGGGTGTGTCCCCTCCCCCCTCCAGCTTTACGCTCTGTGTTGCCGGGTTAGGCTCCGGCTCCCTGCGACCCCGTATGGGACAAGTGGTTTCAGTCAATTTGTGTGTGTGTGTGTGTGTGTGTGTGTGTGTGTGTGTGTGTGTGTGTGTGTGTGTGTGTGTTCATCACAGTCTCCAACCCAACGATGCCATCCCCTCTGACTCAACAGTGCCCCCTGTGAGCTCCTGAGTGGCACTGATGCAGGTACCTGGCTGAGATCATCACTATAGTCCAGCAGCCTCAACAAATTACGTGGTGTCATGCGGAACACAGGGAGCCGGGACGGCTGAACCCGAGTGCAGCGTTGTTCGTCAGAAGTTGAGGGAAGAGGCAAGTTCTCAAAACCGGGGACAGGCGAAGGGTCGGTCGATCGGCGAACAGGACAGGAACGAGGATCCATGGACGTGGTCGGAGAACGAAGCAAGGAGTCAAAAAACCGGAGAACGTGAACAGAGTAAGAGTGTGTGTGGTAACACGAGGAAGGGCGGTTGTCCCAAACAAGATTCCGCAATGGTACGGGAGCTGAAGAGGGTCTTTATAGGGTAAGCGATTACTCATGAGCTAGTGCGGAGTCAGATGTTGCCACTTGTGTTGTGGGTGTGGACGTGACACATGGCCTTCAGGTCATCTGTGAAACTATTTCTCAAATGCCTATGTCTAAGTTCAACCGCTGACAACTGCGGAGGAATAATTATATCAATAATGCTAAAAGAAAGGAGGAACTCGGAAAATTAGAAAATGAATAATTTGTAACAATATTCACACGTTATAAAGACTGCTGCAGCATGAAAAGTGTTTTTAAGATAACTATTTTATCTGTTTTACCATAGCTTTACTACAACTTTTACTATATATCAGTGAAGAAGCACCAATATAAGCCATCTAATAAATAGAAAAGGAGCTGAAATTTACATTTACCGGACAGTTTTCATCTAAAGCAACTGTCACTCATTTACCTTTGTATACACCTGGGTAATATTTGCTGGAGTAAATTAGGCTAAGTACCTTGCTCGGGGGTACTACAGGGACTGCCGGGGGAAGCGTGGAGCCGCCAGCTAACGGGGGAGTCCGAGGCCTGGCTTGGAGGGAATATCATTTGCGCAGGTGGCAGCTCTGAAAAAGCATAATCCAACTGGTTACATTATGAATTCCAGGGCTTGTTGTGCTCCACCAGAAAATAACACTGGGATCCCGTTTCAATTAAATAGCAATTGATTGCTTGCAAAGGGGCAATTTCCCTTTTATTAAAAGGTCAAACAGAGATGCCTTGGGTGCATTCAGATCAAGTTAGCCTTTAATCAGTTTTTGTTAGCGCTGCGAAAGCAACAAAAAATGCAGAAACGCTTCCATCGAGCCATGTATGCGATGGCTGCAACGTTACACTCAATGAAATGGGACCAAGCGCAACACAGCCTTTCGAGCTCATTGATAAGGACCGATTACAAGCGAGATTAAAACCTTTCAGCAACGATCTTCGTATGAAACGTTTCATTACGGAGAACATCGTATGCGAGCACAAAGGTTATGTTAAATATAACTGGCAGCGACTGCGTTATGGCTGACATTCAACACCAAAGCTGTCGGCATCACTCAAGCGTGATTCCGGCGAACAGATGCGTTCCGTTTCGTGCCAAGCGGCAGGTCACCGCGGCTTCGGCGACGTGCGGGTCAGAGGAAGCAGATGAAAGGCTGGCCGTTGATCTCCTCAACGTTCCAGCCTGGACCAGCTGAGGGTGACTTTCAGAGCTCATTCACGCTTTACCAGGAAGACACTTCCGCAAGGGGTGGGGGCACGCTGTGGATTCTGCCTGGGGCGAAAGTGGATAGCGCTGTGGGGAACGGGGAAAGGGACGGACGCCGCCCCGTCGTCCTCTATGGGACTTTCTTTCGCTGGCGGGATGCTCATAGGGAAGCCATTGTTACCCTTCAGCATCAAGCATGCCTGAAAAGACCACTAACTGCACTGGATCCATCCCAGGCAGTGAAACCAAATCAGCCAACAGACCCCCCAGTGTGTGTGTGTGGCTTTCTCCGTGCCAGTTTGCACCGGGAGACCCCAGCTGCAAAGACTTGTTTCCTATGTTGCTGCCCGTGGTGAGAGAAATGGTTAAAGGGCAGCTGTTGCAAAGAGACTTTCCAGACAATAATAAGAAGAAGCACAGGTATCGGTGGCACTAGCTATTTTCTTTAATGGCAGCGGGTGTTAAAAGTAAAAACACTGTTTTGCTGCACTGTATGGTATTAGACTGCAGTCTCAGAAGTACTAGTCACGCACAGTAAATTGCTGCCTAAAACCTTGAACACCTACTTACACGTGAGGATTTCTGAAGGAGCTGTCTCGGTGAAAATGGTAGGTCGATTTTCTGAATCCATCATATGATATGAGTACAGGGGGCTCGTCACTCTACAACACTAACGTGGACTCAAAAAATGCCATTACAGTAAAACGATGGATACTAGGACTATTTCTTTAAAGAGAATTAGTGGAAAATATTGTTAATGTAGCACTGCGAATTTTCCCTGAGCTGAGCTAAATAGTGCACAGAACACATCAATATTTAAAACAAGATACCAAAGTTATTTTTTTTTTTTACATGTTTTAAATGGGGCAGCTGGTACAGCCTTTGGACCAGTAGGTTGCAGGTTTGAGTCTCATCTCCAGCTATAGTACCCTTAAGCCAGGTACTTATTTTAAAATAATATTTTAAAATTTGTAATTAATTAATTAAATTAATATTTTAAAAGAAAATAATAGAAAAGTACAAGGTACTTTTTTTGTCTCTGCACAAAATTGCACATACTTCACTTTTTATTTAACCTTTAATATTGCACTCCACATATTTTTATATTATTTACTTTATTATTTATTCTATCCTATTTTCATCATTTTATATTCCCCATAGTTCTGTATTATTTTTCTAATTTCTACTTTATTTAAATTGCCTTATTTATCTGTACTACAGACAGTCGGAAGAGCATTTCACTGCACGTCGTACTAAGTATGGTTGTGTATGTGACAAATCAAACTTGAACTTGAACTACCCTAAATTGCTCCAGTAAAAAAATTACTCAGCTGTATAAATGGGTAAGTACTGTGTAAGTAGCTTAACAATATAAGTTGCTTCGGAAAACACATCAGCTAAATGAATAAATATAAATGATTTTTACAGTGAAAAATGCTTTCATCTTGAATCCAGGACATGTGACATTTGCTTACTTTTTATTTAATCATTACTGCATTTGACAACTTTCCATCCTTATTCTAACTTAGTTTACTGATGTCATTATAAATAAAAGTTATTGTAATTGGGTAAATTTTTAGGAAGCTTTTAGGACATTTTTTAGGATACTGTATGCACATTGTGCTGGCACAGTTAATGAAATGCAGTAATAGTAGGAGCCAACCAAAGACAAGCATCCTCATCGCTGGACAAACACAAAGTACTGGACAGTAAAAGATAGATATATAAGGTACAATTTCATTAAAAACACCTTTTGTAATCATAAAATACAGTTTTAAAATACACATCTTATACGATTAAAGACTGACATTTCTTCATAACAATGTATAAAACGACACAGTACAAAGGGGACCATCTGTATGCTAGGCAAGTGTACAAAGTGTGACTGTGGGAGGAAACCAGAGCACCCAGAGGAAACCCACGCAGACGCAGGGAGGACATGCAAACTCCACATAGACCGAGTGGGGATCAAACACCCTCCTCTCGCACCACCCAGGCAGTGTAAAACAGCAGTGGCACCTCTATAAGAATTTACTTGACTTTATTCACTTAGCTAACTTACAATGTTAAGGTACATACAATTATTTACCCATCTATACAGCTGGGTAATTTCACTGGACCAATTCAGGGTAAGTACCTAGCTTTGAGTTATTGTAGTTGGAAATTGAACCTGCAACCTTTGGGTCCAAAGGCAGTAGCACTAACCACTATATTACAAGCTGGCCTTAACTGTCTCCTATAATCCACGAATCACTTCTGTCCACTGTGTTTTTGTGTTCCAGTGTGACGAATCAATGCACTGTGAAGACTGCATCTTGTCACTCGTTCGGTAACTTCCGCACTCGGATTCATCAATGAATGGCGCGTACGCATCATTGCACAAAGTCCGTCTCAGGGTATCCAGCATATTTCCTTTACTGCTGCGGCAGATCCTTATTTGACCATGTTGCACCTCCGTGACCCGAATCGCACAAGCCTTCAGCACAAGTTACCTTAACGGCAAATCCGACTTCAGTGCAAAGTTTATTCCACGCATAAACACGCGGATGTGTTCAATTTGAATGAATTCCATTTGATTTTCCACCAACACCACAGCCGGCAATATCAGCGTACGAGGACCAAACCGTACCACTACTGCCACTAATATGAGTATCTTCAAGGGTAACACAGTCCATTAGATCCGTGTCAAGTTCACATAAGGAATCTGTAACATTTCCATCGGAGATCAGCACCTCCAACCCCAAACCAAGGGGATGTTTCACTAGAGATGTCAGTGCCCACGGGAGTGCGGGCGCAACTAAAATGAAAAAGTTGATCCTTGGCCCAAATGCAAAGTAATGCAAATAAATGAGAGCCTGCACACACCGCAGCAGATCAGGCAGCCTGCTAGGGCACGGATAATCGCAGACGAATCCACGCGTCCTCGCTCCATGCTAATGATGTTGGTATTATTAGCCTTCTGCTCAGGTTGCCGAGCCTAGAAGAGGAGTCGGGCTTGTGTTTCCAGGACAGACATGCCACTCTTGAGCTGAAGCAGGTGGCCCATGCAGCCAGAACTCCCCTGCTGGTGCGGGTCAAAGCGCAGATCCTCCCGGTGGAAACATTCGTTTCTCTCTATGATATGTTTGTAGCCTCAAAAGAAAATGAAAGTTCTCATCAGTGCATCACATAGCACTTTGTAATGTCTGAGTTAAAAACCCCTAAGGAGCTTTAGGAAAAGAAAAACGGAGAACGCAGATTTGACACATCCCCCATCTAAAAATCTTTCTCTATTGCTGTTTTAATTTTCATTGACAGAAGTCTGAATGAGACAGGGTTAAAGGTAAGTTAAAGAACTCGGGATCTTCCAGAATTTTCCTTTCTTCGCAGTGGTAGTGTTACTGTGTGGGTCATTACAGCAGAGCTTCTTGGGGGCCTCCGAAGATTCCCATGGACTGGTCCCCTAGAGTAGGGGGTGCGGTGGCGCAGTGGGTTGGATCAGGTCCTGCTCTCTGGTGGGTCTGGGGTTCGAGTCCCGCTTGGGGTGCCTTGCGATGGACTGGCGTCCCGTTCTGGGTGTGTCCCCTCCCCCTCCAGCCTTACGCCCTGAGTTGCCAGGTTAGGCTCTGGTTCCCTGTGACCCTGTATGGGACAAGCAGTTCAGAAAGTGTGCGTGTGTGTGCGTGTGTGCGTGTGTGTGCGTGTGTGTGTGTGTGTGTGTGTGTGTGGTCTCCTAGGCAGACTATCCACACTGCAGTTATCTCCAGCATTGCGGCTGTGTCCTCCGGCAAGGTGACGCAGCGGAAACATTGCGACCGCACACATGTGTAGAGGGTAGCGTCTCAAAGCTGAACACCCCCAGCGCATCATGGCCAGTGTTCCGTTGCCCAGTAAGCCATGCCCACTCCACCACGTAAACACACCGGCCTGCTGTCAGACCACTTGTTAACAACCAGATGCAATTCCTTTGCTGCACTGTGAGGTAAAGGCAGCAGCATACATTAGTACTGCATCTGACACACACTGCTGCAAAAAAGTACAACGCCACTGCATAAAGACAGACTGGATATGAACGAACTGTGCACAGACTGACTGCTGTGTACGGGTGGAGGGTATATAGAAAAACTCTTAACAATCAAACAATTGCATATGGACAGATTGCATATGTTGATGCAATGCATCGTGGATGTATTTTTCTCAGAGACGTTTCGCCTGCTGAATAAACGTATATATAAAGGCAAATGTGCAGTAAATATGGACAGACTATGCGCAGACTGACCATTGCGTGTGGACAGTTCATGGCTGCAGTGTATGAGGTTCCCATCACTGCATTCCCATCCACACCAAACCCCATTGTCTCCTGGAGATTTTGGCAGCAAAGCCAGTGCCGGTCTCTGCACCCCAGGACAGTTATGTTTGACTTCAGGGGTCTCCATGTTGAGGTCCTCCTTCGACTTCTATGTTTCCTCTTCTTCACGCGAATCCCCGCCATTTTTCCACGTCCCGACGAGGACTCTCCAGCGTTTGGCATCAGCTCCGATGGGACACAACTCTTCCGGCCCGAGCGCCTCCACCCGCACCCGCGGACTCGGAGCTTCGGCTCCACATCACACGTTTCCGCATCTCCCAAGCGAAGACAGCGTTGGCTGCCAGGTGTTACACATTTCCACGTTACCTCGAAGCGAAAACTCCCCATTCCTCTGCACTGCTCAATTACAAAGCTTGTAAAACCTAATATTGCTAAATCCATAACCTTGTAACTTGTTTATAGTTCTAATATAACTCAGTAATGGCTTCCTTAAAAGGTTATTGAATTTTCCTTCGCTTGAGACGTGTAATTGTGCGCTGCTGTATTGGTGCGGTTTGCTGACAATCCAGCATCTTGCTCCCTACGGCGGGGGTCTGGGGGGGGGGGGGGTGGAACAATCATTTTACATTAAACTGGATTTAATATACCAAAATACACATTTTGCATCAAAGTCTTTACATTTTAGCGTGATGCACGTATTTTTAGACTGCTGCAGCAAAGAGATGCAACCAGATCGGGTCAATTTATCATAAAAAATGTTACATGTGCATCAGGTTCTGGTATGAATGTGCACGACGGCGGGCTGATGACACGAGCGTAAACAAACGGTGGAAATTTTACATCGAGTGCAGCCCGCCGTCCGTGTTCTGGCAGCGTTTCCGTTCAGCATCCCCTCTTCACCACCCTTTAGATTCCCAAATCCCGCATGTGCTCGGCTCTCCGTTGCGATGCGCGCCCTCCGCAGCCGTCCACAAATAACACCATCCACACAGATCGCTCCAGCCTCCGGTGAAACCATGGCAACGGGAGACTAATTACCCCCCTCCCCAAAAAAGAACACTTCTGAGCAAATCTCCGTTCACAGCTACCATTTACATGCAACAAGGGCAGCCTTTGTACGGGTGCGCGAGGGATCCTGCACGATCCAAACGTCGTTACTGAATTTTTCTGGTTTATTTGCAAATGAATGAATTCGCTCAGTTCGCTTTGTTTTTGTGCAACATACTGAATGATGCCTAACGCAGGAGCTGGCCGCAATCAGAATAAATATTACACAGTCACACTGTATTAATGCAAAAACACTTTTATGTCTTGAAAGCCTGCCAGGATTTTAGTCCATTAATGAAGCCATATAGAGGTACAGTCGTGACGCACAGAGATATCGCACAACCCGCTGGCCATGCACACCGCATGCCTTGTGAACGGGGGAACGGGAACTATCATAGGCAGACTGCACCTGAACTCACCCTCTGGCAATTATCCAGAGGTAAAACTAAATGTGGAAAAGACCAAAACCAGTAAAAATTTCCCCAGGTAATGCTAGTCGCTCTCACTAAAAGAGCCTTTTCACAGGCGATGACGTGTCGCTATTGTAGGGTTCACGTCTTTCATTTCAGTTCTTTGTTTCTCACTTTCTGGGCAGGCCACCACTGCGTTATGTTCAAGAGCACATGGGAGAACAAGGTCGTTTTCCGACCCCGGACACCGGTTGGCAGCTAGCGCTAACTAACTAACACCAGCGCGTAGACAGAAGTGGGCCGGGTGGGTGTGACGCACACGGGCCTTGGGAGGAATCCTGATTGGAGGAGCATGCAGCGAAGACTGTCAGCGCAAACGTATAAAAAGAATTCGCTTCCAGTGTTAAGGAAATTGCCGGAAAAATGCAAATCTGTCATTTTTGCAGCCATCCGGGGAGTCTGGCTATTGTGTCGCATCCATTTATTTTGCGGCCCGCTGCATCGCAGCACTGGAAGGGAACATGCGTGCGTATGGATGCACACGAGCATTCAATTAAAGCATAACCGCTCAACATCCTTCACCGTGTTGCTGCCGTAGCCCACGTTTACCATACGGAACGGCGCATCGCAGTATTTTAGAAAACGTACTGGTGCCACCTAGTGCCGCAACGTGCTAACAAAGTAACTTACAAATAATCCACCCATCAGTGCACTTTCAGTAACTGCTTGTCCTGAGCAGGACCGCAGGGACCCGGAGCCTATCCCGGAAGCATTGGGCACAAGACTCGGGGGGGGGTACACCCTGGACGGTGCACCAGTTATGAAATTCCATGTTGTAAACTGCACTTAAAATTGATTGATCACCACTTCAGAATACTTACTCGATTTTGTTTAATGATATCAGATGTCATTGCTTCATTAAAAAGCCCTTTCAAATGACCTTACCGTACCACCAATGTGTGACTTGAAGAATAATAACAATTTTAAAATGCCAGTGACGACGACGACTTCTTTCAACACAGCCGTAATGGAATGTGCAAAGTAATAAGGGTGGTGTCCTTAACCACCTCCCTGGGTAACTCCTCACCTCGTACCAGCATCTGCACTGGCACAAGCAAGAGCACTGATTCATAAACGTCCCCATATTCATATGTCTTCACACATCCAGACACATTACAAATAGCTACATCTCTACGCATGCACATCTAAATGTAAATACCCATCCAGACATCCATACGCATTCATGTATAAATACACATCGATAAAAATCAACACCTCTACAAATGTATAAATCAGTACACTCACACGATGCTTTTCTTCAAAGCAATTTATTTACCCATTTATACTGCTGGGTAACTTCAGCAGCAATATTAGGGTAGGTAACTTACTCCAGGGTACTACAGCGGGAGGGGAGAGTTGAACCTGTGGCCTCTGGATCTAAAGGCAGTTGTTGTAACCCCTACACCACCAGCTGCCCATCCCCAAATGCACACACACTCATGTGTCTCTATGCATTGATACACACTCACACATCTGTGACATCCACACGTCCGCACACCATGGACCACAGATCCACAGACCATTAGCGGCAGTAAAAGTCCTCCGTGGCCGACTCCCAGCGCACGCGAATTGCGCGTCGAGCCTACCTGCGTCCTCCACGGCCGCCGGGTGTCTGAGCTCCTCGTTTTCACTCTCAATCATCCCAAAGGTCAACAGACACAAAATTCTGAGCTGCAAATTGTCCCCTCCTTCCAATCACCAGTTCCTGTCCTGCCAGTTCACACGTGTTCTGCTGCCAGGAAATATAATACCATCTTCCAGCGCGTGGCCTTCGGAATCGCTCGCAGATCTCATTAGCACAAATGACGTTACTCTGCTATTTGACAAGGCCAGCATGAGCTGAAATGACATATGAGTTCACTACAGTTTCCATTATGAAATGGTTTTCCGCACCGTCTTGCCTTTGCATCGTTTCCAGTTTCTCGGTCAGCCTCCTCAAATAAACAGAAGTACTGCAGTGCACGTTAAGTTATTTCTCACCTTCCTACCGCTGGCAGAACAGACAGCGTCAAAATTCCAGAAAAGGCGCAGGAAGTAATTTATGCCTCTTCTGAGTTTATTGCAGATGCAAGGTACCCTTGAAAAGTATACGGATGCATTTCGGAAAACTGATACCGCATAATGAAGAACTGGCATCGTGTGAATTTTTTGTTATATGTGCTGCTCTGCGGGTCCCCCTCAATGAGACTGTCAATCGAGTAGTGCTTAGAGCTGTCGTCTTTGGTCCTGAAATTTGCAGTTTGAATCGCTGCTGCTGTACATTGTCTGAACCGCTTATCCCATATGGGGTTGCGGGGAGCCAGAGCCTAACCCAGCAACATAGGGCGAGGGGCAGGGGACAGGGGACACACCCAGGACGGGATGCGAGTCCATCACAAGGCACCCCAAGCGGGACTCGAGCCCCAGACCCACCGGAGGGCAGGACCTGGTCCAACCCACTGCGCCACCGCACCCCCCCCAAAATTGCATCAGTAAAATTCTTCAGCTCTGTAAATGCATAAATAATTGTAGGGATCTTTGCACTGTAAGTTGCCTTAAAGAAAAGCATTGGCTAAATAAATACCATAATAATAAATTAGTAACATTTCAGCTGAGTAGTGCCAAAGCAGATTGACAATATGTAATATCATTTAAGGATATTAAAAATGAGTTCATTACATGTAACGCACCGGCGTTAAGTTCGTGGCCTTTTTGTTTGTCCGTTGATTTATGGTGTACTGTGTTGTTTAACATACGCTGCAGGGCTCCCTTTGAAGAAAAGCAGTGAGAACGGTGGCTATATTAACAAAAGCCCGCATTTCAAAATTCATGTGTTAATGTGAAACCATAGAGAATCACAAACTCAATCATTCTAATTGAGTCTCATTATTTGTTCCAGAAAATTACCATGCAGAAATGGCCTTTGTTTGTGTACAGTCGATCCCGAGCCAACAGGGTGCCTGGATGACTATACACATTTACTAATGGCTCTAATATGGAGAACAGAAACACGTATTTTATTTTGTATACAAGGCAGACAGATAAGTCAACAAATAACTACTTTATTAAGTCCATAGGAAATTGCACAAAATTCCTAACTAAGTTGACCGTAAGGACCAATCACAAACAGCTAAACAGCAAAGTCCCGCCTCTCAATCAGCACCTGAACCAATCGAAATGCAGGATTGCTGCCGCAGCTGTTGAGTACAGGGCACAGATTTAAACACACAGCCACACTGCAGGGGGCGTAGCTTTAAAACATCGGAGCGATAGCTCACGTTCCGTGATGTCTCCCAACTGTTGAGTGGCTCGGGAATGTCTCTACATGACCACATTACAGCAGTAATGAGGGGGGATAAGGTGTTGCCCTCAGTCTTCAAATAATAAGCCTAATATATATTTGTGTAATATTTGTGCATTTGTGGGGGGTGCGGTGGTGCAGTGGGTTGGACCGGGTCCTGCCTTCCAGGGGATCTGGAGTTCGAGTCCCGCTTGGGGTGCCTTGTGATGGACTGGCGTCCTGTCCTGGGTGTGTCCCCTCCCCCTCCAGCCTTTCAGACTCTGGTGCCCCGCGATCCCAAATGGGACAAGCGGTTCAGACAGCGTGTGTGTGTGCATTTGTCATTTGATTTTTTTTCCTCCCTTCCATCTAACAAGATGTTGCAACACCGGACCATTGGACCGCTGGACCACTGACACAAACAGCTCTCGACGCCACCTGGGATCTCAAATTGCCAAAGAGCTGTGGCCCTTACGCTGCTGTCAGTACAAGAGTCAGACTCCTAATGGACTTTTAACTCACGCTGATCTGAAGCAAAATGCGTAGGTATCACTGTGACTCATTAATCGGTAATAAGCTGAGTCATGACCGCCATCACGAGCACACACCAGGCTGCAGAATACACGCTGAGAGCAATATTTTGATACTGTGTGAAGTTCATTTTGAATGCCAGCAGAAATGGTCCCAAGAAAACGTGCAAAAATTACAGATTAACTTTTTAATTGATTCGCAACTGCTAGATACCTTTCGGGGTATTGCATAAGTGACTGGGAGCAGTGCGTTCATGTCGTCGGTTGCATTCGCACCTTGTAGCTCCAGGGTTGTGGGTTCCAAGAGGCCCTGGTTTGGTCTGCGTGAACCGGTGACTAGTTGTGCTTTCAGACCATGTGATCATAGAAAAGGGGTCTGAGCCAGGGTTCATATCCAGCCACTGCCACTGCAATGGAAAAGTCTAGCAACTTGGAATCAAAGAGTTACGACCATTTGAACGGAACGTCCCAGATCCGACCACAAGATGGCGAACGTGTTACAGCTGGAGCTGCACTGGAAATGCACCGGAGCATCCTTTTGCTCTGGGAAGCTGTAGGGGGGGTTTGGTCGTGGTCAGCGTTGAGGTTCAGTAAAAACATGGGAATGAAGTCTCAGTTACGAGGTTCAACGAAAATATGAGAAACATTCCCTTATCATCTAACCTTTCGAGTGATCGGTCAAAAACTCTGATTAGGGTCCGATGTGTGGAGTCGCCAACTTCATCAACATTGTTGGGCACAGGGTGCGACGCAGGAGTGCCAACATTCCCCCGGTGTGACGATTTTACTCCCAATCCATAGGGACCCCTTCAAATACCCTACTTGGAATCCTCACCTTCAGCAGCCTCTGAGACGCCATGAGCTGCGCGGGTAGTTAACGTCCTTCCACACGTATGCAAAGCGCACAGCTGGGAAATCAGCATTCGCTCAACGCGCCAGCGAGCCGTGCGGACTCCGCGTTGTTGTTCCCTTCCACTCAGCTGCCACATCTTGCTGCGCCATCACTCCAGGGTGCCAGGGCTGCTTCTTCTCGAACACGACACCACTAGAACATGAGCGCGCATTGTCTCCCAGCGCTTCAGTGGATGCAAGAGCTGAGTCATTAAAGAGGATTTGTTAACCATTAAAAGAAATGTGTTTTTAGAGATCACTTTGGTCCACACAAAGCATTTTCTGAAGGTACTTTCTACAAAGCCTGCTGTTTTTCAAAAATTAACTTTTAAACTCCCTCAGAGCTTAAACGTGTGATTGTGACTCATAAGGCCTTATGAATCATGAATCATTTTATGCTGTATATATTTACTGCACATTATGTCCATGTACGCACTGCTATTAATAACGACATTTCAAAAAAATCAATATGAGCATGAATTTTTGATACGTTGCTGTGGTCGGGTTGCGATGACGAAGACAATATACATCCACAGCTCACAAATCACGCAGCTGTGTGCAGCTGGACACAGACGCCAAGGTGCTGTTCGCGCCTCTCGTTCATGTGCCAGGCAGAGTGGCATCTCCACGCGCACCTCCGCCTCCAGAGCGCAGCAGCATTGTGGGCGTGTTTTCACAGAGCCCCACCGTGATGAATCGTCTTTAGCTGCATGAGCAAACCCGGAACATCGTGAGGCTGGACATCCATGTGCCATCGCTCTAGCGAGCACACCAGGATTCCTTGCATGCTTGTTGCCTTTCAAATGTCAATGACGAGGACACGCAGCGCCCCAGCCATGAACTCCTGATGAACAGGTACAGGTACAGCCCACACACCTTATTCACCATGCTCACTTACGCTGCTAGAGACATTACTTACACTGGGTCACTCATCCATACATCAGTGGAACACACTCTCTCTCTGTCACTCACACACTATGGGTGAACCCGAGCATGTCTTTGGACTGTGGGAGGAAACCTACACAGACACAAGGAGAACATGCAAACTCTACACAGACTGAGCGGGGATCGAACACATGTCCTCTCACACCACCCAGGTGCTGTGAGACAGCAGCGCTACTCGCTGTGCCACCGTACTGCCCAATCATACATTTTGAGGTGCTGCAGACATACTTCAAGTAAGGGTGTTACAGAATGCAGAGCAACTGATTAGAGTGATTGCAGTGACATTCCCCGCATCCACTCCACCAGCATCCACCAACTCCACCACGACCGCTCACCATAGCAACAGGCTCCAGGGCACAACAGAGGAAGAAAGCCCTGGCCTCACGGAGCGGAGCAAGGGGACTAGGTGGAGGGCTTTATCCTCTCCCTGTTTACCACTTTTTATGGACATGAGTGGGAGTGACTGAGCCTCACCAATATGCACTGAGGGCTCAGCACACCTGCGGTGCTCGACCTGAGCTCTGAGGATCAGTTTTCTAATTAAGTGAACTTTGGCAATTGCCTTGTGACTCCAAAATATGGGGGCAAATCAAGAAGTAAATTACAAGTTTGAGGAAACAAAATGAAGAAGATCCGCTGCTTTACGCGTTATGTAAACACCATGCGAGACGTCGCCGCCTGCTGTCTTTCACATGTTGCACTTTTGTAGGTAGGATTTCTATGAAACGCAGTGCGTCCACGCAGTAAATGTGTATATCTAATGCCTTATCGAACTTCAGTCTTGAAAATAAGTTTATTTTTCAGTCCGTTCTAAGTCATTAAAGTATACATTTGTGTTCCGTGCATATTCAATATCCCATGGATGTAGATCTGGGAGATTCCCTTTACTAGAAGCAGGTAGTGGCTACTTGTCTGAAATGCAAGACTTTTGATTACAGCCTGCAAGACGGACAGCCGACCTGCTCTCCAACTCCTACCGGACACGATCATTCCCTGCACTTCAGTAAGTGTGTTGTGCTCCTCCAACACCGGCTGACTAGTTGGGCTCATTCACAAGGGGTAAAAAACCAAAACTCCCTAGATTTTCTGTTTTAGCCCTTGTGTGGTAGAATGATCTCCCCATGTCCCTCAGAGCTGCTGAATCTCTCCCAGCACTCAAGAAGGGTCTCAGAACCCTTCTTTTCAGACCTCCAATCTCTTTCAGACCCACTTCTCTTCTGGTGTCCAGACAGCTGCATAAATTAGCATCACACCATCTATCATGACTGTCTTTGTATTTTGTCTCAGACTCAGTTTTATAGACGGCGACTGATCTAATGTGTGTGTAAAGACAGCACATCAATAAACCTGTCTGTCTGTCTCTTGAGCTCCGAGTCTGTGAATACACTTCTTTTTTGTTCCGAACCGTACGTACACCGATTCAGAGAAAAGCACTCGCTAAATGAATAAATGCAAGCGTGAAGATGAGTGCTAAAGGCAGGTGTTTTACCAACAGTGTTATCCTGCAAACTCAGTGTCCACGTGGACCTGCACAGTGGGCACTCACTGCTGCTCAGAGAACGGAGTGACACTGGACTCATTTTGCACTTGAGAGCTGAAAGTCTCAAACAGCATGCAAAGCAAACTGACAGTTATTTTCAAAACTGGACGTGATTCGTTAATCACCTTTTGTCTGTGTAACAAATAGCAAGCCTGACAATGCACTATGGATAAAGTGGATGCAGAAGTTACTGGGTATGGCTCCCTTTACGGGGAAAAGGTGGCCCCGAGTTACGTGAAATAGCGTCAAAGCAAATGTCTTGCCATGTTTTAAAAAAGTATTCAAATTGCTATTTAAGGCTCTCACTTTATTTCTCTGGTGGGACTGGTGAAGTAATACTGATGTGCATAGATTGCAGCAGGCTACTCAGCAGACTGGGGGTGTGAGTTTCTACAGCTTCTTCACATCCACTCGGTGAGTTTGCATTTCAAAGGTCAATTTGCTCAGTCGACATTCCTGCTTTCTCAGCTGGGACACCCATTGCTGGCAGTTAGCAACACGTGGCAGTCGTTGGGCCCGGGCCCCTTTATGACACTCACACACACACACACACACACACACACACACACACACACACTGTCTGAACCACTTGTCCCATGCGGGGTCACAGGGAGCCGAAGCCTAACCCGACAACACAAGGCGTAAGGCTGGAGGGGGAGGAGACACACCTAGGACGGGACGCCAGTCTGTAGCAAGGCATTCCAAGCGGGACTCGAACCCCAGACCCACCGGAGAGCAGGACCCAGTCAAACGCATTGCATCACCGCACCTCCCTTTATGACGCTCTGTAGAGCCAAGTCATTAAAAGTCTGTATTGGACACCTGTGTTGAACCGAGTGTGTTCCTTCCCTATTGTTTGAGTGCACATATATATAATTTTATATAAGTGTTGGAGTGTCGTATATAACTACTATCACTCTTACTATATTATGATTTATTTTTTAGTATTATAACATGTTTTACTTTAAAATGTACTTTTTCTTTAATTATCCTTTATATTATTCACCGTCTGGTATTCATCTTTGTATGACGTTCACTTCTCTCTGTGATATGGCCTGCTGTAGAGGTTTCTGGAACAGCGCGTTTCTGTTACTGGTAAAATTCCACTGTACTGGGATTGAGTAGGAAGCCCTTGGAAGGAATTTGTGTCTGGTGCAAGCAGATAAGACAGGTTGAACAGTATTTTTATACTGTCTTTTTAGACGCAGCAGAGACATGAAAGTGTGTGCATCCACAGGGGAGAATATCTGGCGAGAAGTGCACACCTACAACTTTTTTCAGCTTATTGTGCCTTATTACTGAAAACTCCAAAGAACCACAAATTGAAGAAAGATCAATTCCA
Organism: Scleropages formosus; assembly: GCF_900964775.1. Taxonomy (NCBI): domain Eukaryota; kingdom Metazoa; phylum Chordata; class Actinopteri; order Osteoglossiformes; family Osteoglossidae; genus Scleropages; species Scleropages formosus. Next base: position 8,933,251 of record NC_041807.1, read on the forward strand.
ACACTAGGACCGAACGCAGCATCTGTCGGTGGTCTTTATCTTCTTGGCTTGGCTAAACCCGTGTTGTAAAGTGAAACCAGAGACTGCAGCGGATCTACCGTGTTCCTGTCTTTTCCCGTGTGAAGTGCAGAAGACCATGAGAGAAGAACAAACTTTAAGGATAAAGAAACATAGAGCTATGAAAAGAGTAGAAGCCTGGCTGATGCAAGAAGTAGGATTCTTGTGCACCGTCCACAGTACTCTTTAGCAAGCTTCTTCTCCTGAATCATATATATAAGGAAACTGTCAGTGGTTGGGCAAAGAGATCAGTATTCAGTTAGACGATAACGCCACTTTGAAGCAGAAGCTCGGAGATCATTCAAACATGCTGATGTTTGGGCTGCCCGAGCACCATCTGCCGCGCGCCATAGGAGTTAAAGCGAATGTATGTCTGACGGCCGACTCGAAAACCTTGCTAACGGCCTGTCAGACACCTGGGTGATTTATCGGTACGAATGCCAAGCACGTACTGCACCCAAAAAAAGTCCTGCTGAGAGTGCAAGTGAGGTGTTTTGTGCAGACGTGTTTACTCCATCAGGCTTGTGTCCAAAGGCAGGGCAGGTGCGTGTTGAAGGGTCTGAGCTGAGCATAACAAATAAATTTGAGATGCAAGAGTCTGGAATTACTCATGCTGAGTCCAACAAGAATAGACATACAAACCCAAGTTTTAAAATCTCAAGGCTACTCACATGTTAGGAAAGTTCAGTGTTAAAGTGTCAAGGGTTTTAGTCTGTCAGGAACAATTTGGAAACATTAACCATTAAGAAGAGCCTTAAGAAACCCCAAGAGGCACCTTGTTTATCCTTAAAGGTCTGATTGCGTCAGAGCGGCCCTTGAGGTCCACAGAGCTTTAAAGGTTACTTAAAATTTCGATCACTAAATACTAAGTCAAGTGATCTCTCTAATTGCTCCAGCTCGTCCGTGGCAGAAAGAACCCTTTTTGGCACTGGGAGAAACAAACACAGTGTTCTTTCCAGGAACAAGTTGCAAGGGGCTACTTGGGGAAGGTGGTAATTGCTCTCTTGAGAAGCAGGCATGGTGAAATGGGGGCTTAACAGCCTCAGTGCACAACAAGGGGCTACAGGTAACTTAGTGGTTATAGCTGCCACTCTGGACTCGCAGGGCCCAGGTTTGAATCCCACCCTCCTGTTGTAGTAACTGTGATCAAAGGTATTTACCCTGAATTACTCCAGTAAAAGTTACACTGCTATATCAGCAGGTCAACCCCTGGAAGTTAATTTGGAGAAAAGCATAAGATAAAAGAACAAACGTAAACTACAAAGTAGAGCTATATGTCTTTCCTGCATAGGATGCGAGGTTCCTGATTTCACGCATCAACCTTTGCTGCACTACATTGGCTGGAGGTGTCGAAGTCTGGAACAGCCAACTAATCACAGTGCACACTGTCATGCTATTGGAGGAGCAAAATGAGGCAGAACAGACAACACTTGCCTAGAGCCGAAGCCAATTCAGCACCCTGGACAGCGTCCACATCACCAAGGCATGAACACACTAATTTACATTTACATTTATTCATTCGGGGGTGGTCTCTCTCCTACTCAGGAGCTGCACAAAGTGAGAGGTGCCGGGCAGGTGTGGGGATATTCACAAGCCCCCAGCTGGCTACCATAAAGTTGGAGTTTGTCTCGGTAGATGAGAGGGTCACCTCAATGTGACTTAAGGTCACAGAGAGGAAAACTTTGACTGTTGCGTCTGCTTATGCATCAAAAAGCAGTTCAGAGTATTTGACCTTCTTGGAGAGAGTGCGTGGGGTTCTGGACAGGGTCCCACCTACAGACTTCATACTCTTACTGGGGGACTTCAGTGCTCACGCTGGCAATGACTGGGAAATCTGGAGTGGGGTGATTGGGAAGAATAGCTTGCCCAATATAAACCCGAATGGTGAAATGCTATTGGACTTCTGTGCTAGTCATGGTTTCTCCATAAAAAACACCATGTATGAACACAAGGAGGCTCATAAGTGCCTCAAAGCTCCTTGGACTAAAGGTCAATGATTGACTTTGGAGTCATTTCAGCTGACTCGAGACCACATGCTCTGGACACTTGGGTGAAGAGAGGTGCGGAGCTGTCAACTGATCACCATGTGGTGGTGAGCTGGATCAGCTGGCGGGGAAAACTGGCAAACAGACCCAGTAGGCCCAAGTGCATAGTGAAGGTGTGCTGGGAACGACTGTCAGAGGACCCTGTCTGGAATGATTTAACTCCCTCCTCCGTGAGAACTTCTCCCAATTCCCGGAGGAGGTAGGGGACATGGAGTCTGAAGGGACTCTGTTCAAAACCTCCATTGTGTAAGCAGTCAGGTGCAGCTGTTGCCAAAAGGTTGTTGGTGCCAATCACTGCGGCAACCCAAGAACCCGCTGCTGGACACTGGTGGTGAAGGAAGCCGTCAAACTGAAGGAGGAGGCTTTTAAGGACTGGTTGGCTCTGGGGACTCCTGACTCAGCAGATAGGTAGCGGCAGCGGCCGCGGTTGCAGAAGCCAAATCCAGAGCATGGGAGGAGTTTGGATAGGACATGGAAAATGACTTTTGGTCAGCCTCAAAGAGGCTCTGGAGAACCATCTGGCGGCTCAGGAGGGGTCGGAGGAGCTTCGCTCAAGCTGTGCTCAGAAAAGGTGGAGAAACTTTGACCTCAAATGAGGACATTATCCGGAGGTGAAAGGAACACTTTGAGGAACTCCTAAACTCAAGAGATATGCTTCCCTTACAGGAGTCAGGACCAGAGGCTTCCAGAGTATCAGAGTCCATTTCCCTGGAGGAAGTCACTGAGGTAGTTTGAAAGCTCCACAGTGGCAAAGCACTGGGGGTTGATAAGATTCGCCCGGAACTGCTTAAGGCCCTGGATGTTGTGGGGCTGTCATGGCTAACACGCCTCTGCAATGTTACATGGACCTCGGGGACAGTGCCTTTGGATTGGTAAACTGGGGTGGTCCCTAACTTTAAGAAAGCAAACCGGAGAGCGTGTGCCAACTATCAGGGTATCACACTTCTTAGCCTCCCTGGCAAAGTCTATGCCAAGGTGCTGGAAAGGAGGCTCCAGCCGATAGTTGAACCTCGGATTGTAGAGGAACAATGTGGAACCAGACTGTAGTGCTGAGCCATAAGGCAAAGCTCTCTATTCACCGATCGGTCTACGTCCCTACCCTCACCTATGGTCATGAACTCTGGGTAATGACCGAAAGAATAAAATCACGAATACAAGCGGCTGAAATGAGTCTCTTCTGCAAGCTGGTAGGATTCACTCTCCGTGACAGGGTGAGGAGTTCGGCCAACCGAGAGGAACTCAGAGTAGAGGCGCTACTCCTCCGCATTGAGAGAAACCAGTTGAGGAGGTTCAGGCATCTGGTAAGGATGTACCCTGGGTGTCTCCCTTTGGGGGTATACCACACACACACACACACACACACACACACACACACATTTTCTGAACCGCTTGTCCCATACGGGGTCGTGGGGAGCCGGAGCCTACCCGGCAACACAGGACGTAAGGCCGGAGGGGGAGGGGACACACTCAGGACGGAACGCCAGTCCACCGCAAGACACCCCAAGCAGGACTCGAACCCCAGACCCACCAGAGAGAAGGACCCGGTCCAACCCACTGCACCACCGCGCCCCCCTGATGGAGGTATACCATGCACAGCCAACTGGGATGAGGCCCTGAGGTCGGCTCAGGACCCGCTGGAGAGATTATACCTTCCAGGTGGCCTGGGAATGGTTGGGGATCCCCCAGGTTGAGCTGAAAGAACTTGTGAGGGACAGAGATGTCTGGGCTTCTTTGTTCTCTCTATTGCCACCATGACCCTAGAAGGACAAGTGGTCAGGAACATGGAAGGTGTCAGGAGGAGACAAACTGAGATGAAGGAATAGAGAGAGGCTTGAGCAGCACATTCATGCATCTGCATCACCAGGGAAGAAATATGGTTTCACCTCCACCTTCCCGCCACAATGGACCTTGAATTAAATGCAGTATTTAAGCCTGCATAATCATGGTACATGAGAAAAAGAAATGCACATGTACAATGCAGAGACATCCATAAGCAAAGGCTACTTATTCTAAGAACACATAAAAATGTTTCGCTGTAACTACTAACCACTGTAAAAATCCAGAGCGTTCATTAGCCATAATTTACACATTGATAAATTACTGAGTCTTAGAAACCAGTATTACTTGCCTCAGGATATTTGCATCTGAAATTAAGATATAAAAAATTCTATTTGTGTTTTGCAAGATCTCCTCCAAGGATAAAATAAAATGTGAAGTCAGTCACAAACGAAAAATGCAGTTTAAGGCGAAGGGGCATGACTGCTGCTGCTTCTACTATACGCCAGATTAATGAGAGCAACTTGTTGTGTGTCCGACAGACACACACACACACATTTTCTGAACCGCTTGTCCCATACGGGGTTGCAGGGAACCGGAGCCTAACCCGGCAACCCAGGGCGTAAAGCCGGAGGGGGATGGGACACACCCTGGACGGGACGCCAGTCCGTCGCAAGGCACCCCAAGCGGGATTTGAACCCCAGACCCACCGGAGAGCAGGACCCGGTCCAACCCACACGCCACTGCGCCCCCTTGTCCGATAGACATTATACAAAATACTGAGTTTTTATACAGTAAAAAAGTGTTCAGCACATGTGAGAGCCCGTGGACACCTCCCGAATAAAATTATTTCAGCTATTTAATTATGGAAACGAAGAAAAGCAAAAGAGCTCTAACTCGGATGAGTCATCTTTCAGCTATAATGGCACTGAAAGGAGGCAGAGCTGTACAAGACTGCTGGGTGGCACGGATGGGGTTCCGGAGAGCACCGCATTGCTCACAGCACAGCTTTGTTCATTAGAGGCCTTTACTCCGGTCCTGTTCCTCGCAGATAAACATGTTTCTGGCAACAGCCCTGCCTGAAGAGTCCATTAGTTGTTCGGTGACCTTTTTTGGAAAGCAATGAATTAAAAGATACCCAGTGGGATATGGTATCCTCTGGTTGCAGAGAAATGCTGCATGGCATAGGTAGTATAATGACAGAGTGTCTTAACCATGCCTTTAATTTGCAGGAGCTCTGGCCAGGCTGCCTGGATTCCCCTACGTTTGGGGGCACATGCTACCAGCAATGAGGTCCAGGGCTACTTATGACCTTATGCTTCTCTTCTATATATCAGACAGTTATGACAACCAAGACACAACTCTGACCAGAAGCACTAATGATGAGATTGAGGTTATCATACATTGGACTCGTCACGACGAAGTCCAATTCCCTCAAAAAGGCCAGTAACGGTTGGAAAAGTTGAAGGAAAAAGATGAAGTGGGACGACCAGTAACCAGATGGGTGGACTCAGTGACAGCAGCAAGAGACACACCAATTTCCAGTTTAAGGACACAACTGGAAGATGGAAAACACTCAGAAACACTCTATATCTGGTCTACAACAGACGCCACTGACTCAACAATGATGGCAACAAGGCAATCCAGGTTGAAAAATAACCACGAAGCAGGATAGGAGGGAACACATGTTTTTCTCTGCCAAAAACACAACGGCAGCCACATGGTTAAATGCCAGTTGCACAAAACATCTGCAGTGAAACTGTAACATTTTAGTCACTGTGACTCCAACACCTGCAGCAGCTTGTATACAAAACACAGCTGAAACAACATCAATTTGGCAAACCATTGGCTTTTCCCTCCTTGGTTTCCGTGCAAACAGCGTGATTGCTCCGATGAAGGTATTCCGTCTCTCTGGGCATCGTAAAGAAGTTTTAATAAGTTACAGCTAATTGGCATTCATCTAACTGACACTTTAGGGTACTTGTGACCGCAGAAGGTGGGATTTGAACCTCGGTCCGTTGAGGCTAAGGTGGCAGCGGTAATCATTACAATACCTGGTGCCACATTGTTTTGTTCAAGCTTTCGTTCCAAAAATTTTGTGTGTGTCCGGTGTTACTGTGAAGGTCTGTAGCTTCACAGGAACATACAGTGATGTCAGTATATGATTAGGATACCAAAGTATGGTGAAGTGTGGTATGATGATGATGATGATGATGATGACGAAGATGAAGTTTGGTCGCTGTAAAACAAGGTATACCAGTATGCTTGTTGGCTTCATGTCACATCGCACAGCTTGCGTTGATCAGACGCTCATATACGCCACCTGCATTTCTCATCCGTTTTAGTTCTTAAGGCTAGAGATGAGATCATCCAAACAAGAACCGAGCAAACAGGGTCACTGAACACCCAGTGCACCATGGCTTTGTAAAACAACAGGGATGAGATAGGCTACAAAGCAAACATTGCTCAAGTGTAGACTGGAATCCCGCCAGCCCACATGGCCGCCCATGGCTTCCTCCCCGGATGCTCAATACGCCAGCCCGGTGCTCTCCTGGAGAATCTGAATTTCATAAGCATTCCCTACTCACTGAATTATACATGCTTGCCTGGGGCGTCTTGTGTTGGAAGACAGGTAGGCGCCGTTCTGGACTGTGAGATGATGATGCAAACTAGTACCGCCACTTCCAGCTAATCTTTGTCCCGTCACTGTATTTTACACTAGTGCAGTTTTTCTTGCAGTGGCTATATGTGTTATAAATTGCTGCACGGGTGAGAAAAAGAAAGGCCGAGCTCATGGAAGCATTTGATCCATTGAGAAGCTCGGTAGAAGCTCTGTGTGCTGCTTCTTGCCTCATATGCAAATCCTTCACTATGGCCAGGACAACCAGACTTTCAGTGAGGTCCATCTTCATCTACTCTATTCAGTGGACGACTGTGATACAATTGTGTAACTGAAAATTACATGGCCAAGCTGTGGACCTTGGTTGCCTTCAAAGCAGGTGCTGCCATAGCCATGTGCACAGAAGCTAAGCTCAGGGTGGAGCTTCAAACACACCCAGGTCATGTTCAAGCACTTTGTACCAGGCTGGATTATCACCATCTCACCTGATCTTCATTCTGTCTCCACTTACTTCCACCCATCTCCACTGATGTAATAAAACTGGGCACTGAATGATGCGCCCCTGTATGCAGCATTTCACAGTTACAAACCTAAAATACTTGCGTTTCAATTCAGTCACTACAAGCTCGTGATATCATCACAACATATCTTTGTTCAGATACATGGGTTTGTCTCTCACTACAGCGTGATGGTTCTTCTAAGGTCTTAAAAACGGCCAACTCCGGCAGCATTCTGACTCGCTTGACCTACAGGGCCCATGAATCTTAAGCAGGGGACATAAAAAAGGGCCTGAACCTTCCCCAGCCACCCATATCCCAGACGGGCTCTGGTGAGTTGTTGTGGTCATGTCACCAGGCCATCTGCATCGAGCATGCTCTGGTTGCTGACAGGATGAGCCTCTCCCCAGTTACAGTGAGCGTTCCAGTTCCTGTACATCTGCCTGTCTGCACCAGGCTTCATTAGTTCCGCTTGTCAACACAATTATAGCCCCAGCAGCGTCGATGAGGTTCTTCCCGTCCTTCTTCTTAATAGACAAACACAAAATCCGAGTGTCTACCAGTGGACTAAGACAGCCAGTGCTTTCCTCTGCACAATGAGACATGAACATTTCTATCCAGCCAATCGCGGTAAAGCCATTTAAGGAAATTTGTTTCTTTTCCAGGATGGCACAGTAGGTAGTGCTGTCGCCTTGCAGCACCTGGGCTGTTCAGGCATAGGTTCACATGTGGCTCAGTCTGTGTGAAGTTTGCATGTTCTCCCCATGTCTATGTGGGTTTTCTCTGGGTGCTCTGGTTTCCTCCCATGTTCCAAAGACATCCTGTTCAGGTGAATTGGTGACCCTAAATTGCCCTTTGTGTGTGTGTGTGTGTGTGTGTGTGTGTGTGTGTGTGTGTGTGTGTGTGACTCCCCAGTAATGGATTGGTGTCCCATCCAGTGTGTACTCCCCTTCGCCTTGCACCCAGTGATTTCAAGTTAGACTCTAGACTGCAATGACTCTGACCAGGACAAGCAATTACTGGAAATTAATTAATGCTCATTTTCAGTTATTTCACTTCCATTTATACCCTAGACTTCACCTAACTGGCAATAAAAGATACACTTGTGTGACCACATTTGTGAAATGTGTGGGTATGTTTGCTGTTATCCACCTGCGCCAGTTCATTGCAACAGCACTCCCCAAGGTGGGTTAAGGTGCAGCTTGGAGAGGTGCCTGTCCTCCGTTTCCTGCAGGAACTAAAAAATGTCTTTTTCCCCTTTGCCAGCAGCATCAGTAAACTGGGATTCAATCCAATTGCTGGCCCGATGCTGCAGGAGTGAAAACAGGAATAGGGGCTTTATGAGCATCACAGCCAGCCATGATGCGTACAGTAGGTCTGCACCTTTTTCACCTGATCCTGTGCAAAAACACTGAGAGAAACACATGTGCATACATAGCAGTGAGGATGGAAGGTAGGGCATCCAGCAGAGACAACGGAAGATGATGGTTTTACATTTACATTTATTCAGTTCAACTTATTTTTATAGAACACTCTTCTCATGCAGTGACACAGAGTGCTTTAACACAGGCATGAGGCAAAAAAAAAAAACCAAATAGAACATATAAGAAACAAAGAAGACATTTGACTAATGACTACCATAATACAGTACTTTTATAGAGCTATAAGTATGCCTACTGGCCACGGAGGAAAGAAAAATTCCCCAATTAAAAGTTTAGGGAGAAAAAACCTTTGGGGGTCCAACGGCCAGCGGTTGCCCACCCCTCCTGGCCATTCTAGATTTAGTAACAATTCTAAGCCAGTTAACAAGTAATAATGGTATTGTCGCTATAAGGTATCTTGAATCCCGAGCTCAGCGTGGAACGTCTCATCCATCATGGTAGTTGGACATCATCTTCTTTTTATTCCTTTAGCGGATGCTTTTCTCTAAAACGACGTACATCTCATAGAAAATACAACGCGTGCATTACATGAGCAGGAAGAAAGACATGGATCCGGACGCCCGATTCTTAAGTTGGTTTCTTTTCACCATATGAACCGATGCACATCACACGTTTTCCATCCTGCGCTCATCCACTCCACGGTGGGATAACTGGCCGAGACCAGACCCGGCAACACGTGCGGTGACCGCAGTGTATTTCGGTGCCTAGTGGTGCCGTTTATGGAGCACCCGTGACGGCTCCCATCATCCTTGCTTGGGGACCGTTGTTCAACAGCCCCTTGCCCCTATCGTGCCCCTAGGCCAGCTGGTACCAGAGTGGTTCGAGAGGCTACCTTCTCGCAGGTTCAAATCCCACCTGCGGTACCCTTGAACAAGGTACTTACCCTAAATTGCCCTGCTGTATAATAGGTAGCAACCGTAAGCCACTTGGGAGAAAAGCATCATCTAAACAAATATAAACATTTCACTGCAGAGCACAGACGGAGCCAGTTACTACTACTTGCGCTTAGAAAAACATGGAGCATTTGAGCTTTAAAATGGTCCAGGCCAAAGCGGGACCAGGTTTCTGGCAGCAGGAGAAAAACATAAATTGTTTTAATAAAAACGTCTGCTTGGGAAATACACAAAACATGACACGCTTTAGCTTTTTTGACGCGTCTCACTGCCACTCCGAGCCACGATTAATAAGGACTCGCCTGGCTGAGCAAAGTGCCACAATGTCACTCGGTGCTACAGAAAGGAGCCCTTTTTATTGCCGAAACTAAGAAACTAGTTGCGTTTCTCTCTGACGCCACCCTCTTGCAGTGTGTTTCGCCTCTTTTAAGGGTCTTTATATGACATTATGTAGACGAAGTGAAATTAAAAAAGGGTTCTAGGAAAATGCTAGAAAGAGCCAGTGTTCCACCGTGGGCCCTCTGCGCGCTGAGGTCCGAAGGGCAGCTTATGAAAATGGAAAAAGGCCATTTTCCCAACTGTCCAAAGCCACCTTGTGCTCTGAATATGTTTCATATTTCATATTTTTGATAGCACAGACAAGTGTCAATCTCATATCAAGGAATGCAAAGATGGATGCACCTAATTTTTAAAAAAGTTTTTTTTTTTTTTTAAATTTAAGCAAATACAATGACAGAAAAGAATACAAACAACAGTACATATAGGACTTACAAAAAAGATTAAAAAAAAATATCAGGACACACATTACAACACAAATACACATTACAGAAAACGACCAAACAACATAAGCAAAGATAAAACATACATCAAATTCATATTTTTGCATTTTTACATGCATTCAAATAGCTGGCAAACGGGTCTTTACATCTATTTTGAAGTGTTCAGATATAGGACCCTTCCCAAAATGTTTTACTTTATTTATATAATAACATGCCAATATAATTAATTTGGGGGGTGCAGTGGCGCAGTGGGTTGGACCACGGTCCTGCTGTCCGGTGGGTCTGGGGTTCGAGTCCCGCTTGGGGTGCCTTGTGACGGACTGGCGTCCCGTCCTGGGTGTGTCCCCTCCCCCTCCGGCCTTACGCCCTGTGTTGCCGGGTTAGGCTCCGGTTCCCCCGTGACCCCGTATGGGACAAGCGGCTCTGAAAATGTGTGTGTGTGTGTGTATAATTAATTTCAGCTATTATTTTCGACAAGATTAAAGTTGACATAATTTAGATTTCTTTGAAATTATCAATATTTGCCTCTTGTTTAATATGTTTGCAGTTCAGCCCAAAAAGTTTTACCATGGGCCATGACCAAAACAAATGTTCAATAGTTTCAAGGCTACGTTGAGAAAATGCAGTTATCACGCACATTAATATCTATATTTATATATTAAATTGGTGCACAATAAGGGTCGTTCGGTGGAATAATTTTAATAATAATTAAGAATTTTCCAATCCGAGCCGTTTCCAAAATGAGCAATTCCAAAATACTGTACCTGCGAGGATACTGTCAACTCGCACTATGGATTTTAAAAATGAATTATTACATCCACGGCTCCAGATTCAGAGAAGAGAGTTTGTTTATATTGAACTCAATGAAGCAGCCCTTTAAAACCATCACAGCCGAACTCGATTCCTATCCTCCGTTTCCGGAACGTTCATCTCCATCCATCCGCAGCTCATTGACCCGAGTTAGTCGGAGTTCAGGCGCAGCAAACGTTAAACAAAGTTCTACCTGACGCCCACAGCACTTCAGATCGCAATTCATCTGCGGAAGTCACGCAGAGACATCCAAATCGCGCTTCAAACTCAGAACAACAAAAGCGTAAACAACTTCTATTCGCATCCCAGTGATCAGAATTTAAATTAAGAGCATGAATGAGAGACATCTGACAAAACGGTCTTTAACGTCCGCCAGACTCTTGGTTTGGGGTCTGCGGAAAACCGTTCAAAATTCACCGGCCGTCTCGAAATGCAGAAAGCGAGACCTTCTCTTTGGCCCTGGACACACTTGATGGAGCAAGACGTCACCGGGCTGCTTTTCAGCGTACGGCCAGAAGGTTGAGAAATCAGCCCCCGGTTGAATTAAACATCTGAGGAAAACGCTGGAAACTGCTGAATATTTTCGTTTCTGGTTGTGATTTTTAAAGACGTATGGGGAGACCTGCTGCCTTGACTCCGTAGCGTACGTCGTTCACAGTGACGAAACTGATACTTTCCCCTCAAGTGCATTTACACGTAATTCGTCCAACATCTCTATCATAACTTATTTGTTAATGTGATGTTTTTCTCCAGAGCAGCTTACAATGCTAGGTTTGTACACTTAGCTTCTTACAAGGATTTACCCCTTTATAGGTTTGGGTAACTTTTTTCATTTGTTTATTTTTTATTTGATGCTGCCTTTTAATTAACTCTGAGCGGTGTTAAAATTCAAGCTAAGTTAAAATGACACAAAATAAAAAGAATTTGTCTCCACAAGCTCCTATTCAATGTTGTCTGTGGTCCAATTCCAATGTGCAGCACTCTTCATCTTCATTCGGGATTCATCATCTTCACAGCGATCGCAAACACAGCAGATGCAGGCTGTAAACACTGTGGTACTGAATTGAATTAAGAAGGTCCTTCACTCCTAGTTGCTCTTTACTGCTCTCTATTGGCTATTGGCCTGGTGCACAAAACAAAAATCATCCCATTAACTCGTCTTCATCGTCATCAGGTAATTTTTACTGTATTATTCAGGGCAGGTACAACGGTCAAGGGTACAAAAGACACAGCAGGGATTCGACCCCAGGTGCCTGGATTGCTAGATGACAACGCTAACCATTACGCCACCTGCTGTCCAATGCTATGGCCATAATCTCTAGTTTAAAGAAGAACATCCATCCTTCACCCTGGATCCTTAAGCACTGAAACTATGCTGAAGCTGTGCAAAGCCGCCGGGGCTACGGATTCAATATTTGTACCTCATTTATTTCAGCTGTAGCGAAGTTGTCTAAATTCTACTCACAATTTTCATTTTCTTACATTGTGACTTCACGCTGACCGGCAGGAATAACAATGAAACATTGTCTGGATTAATTTTCCCATTCACCGAGTGTCAGGAGACGACTCTGGGTTAACACGCTGTTTATTTTTTTTATTTTTGTAATGTTATTTCAAAATTGGTGCCAGGAATAAATCATGATGTACACTATGTGAATGCAGTGTAATCCTGCCAATAAGATAAATTCATTCTTTACCCTGGTAGTCTGGGCAGACCTGGAACCTAGTAGCTTCTCAATTTTGACACCTTGTACTCCTTGATATACCCTGACCTTTTTGGGAGGGGCAGTAGGTGGTGTAGTAGCTACAAAACTGATCTTGCAATTGGAATGTTTTAGGTTCCGTTCCCTTTCCTGCTCTCACACCCCTCATCAAGATACCAACTTTGAACTGACACAATAGGAATATCATGCTGCATAAACAGAGCCACAGATCGTTATAAAGTCGAACAACTAACATCGCAAGTCATCTTTTCATCGGTGTACTTTCCTTCTTGGTAAAGAGTCTGTGGGATGGTGCTGGGTTTGCAGAAAAGAACGCATAAGGAGCGTGCAGGTTAGCGTGTCGGTAAAAGATAAGATCAGGATCGAGGTACTGCGTGGTATGGTAGGAGTTGAACCCATTGGGTCTGTTTTATGCAGCACCTGCACTGGTACGGCCACGTGATTCACGGGGACAAGGACAACTCGGTCAAGAAGTACGTGTACCTAGTTATCGACGGGAGCCGACCGGAAGGCGGGCCAAGAAAGAAATGGATCGAAGAGACGACTGCAGAGACGAAGACTACGGACCTAACAGGTGAAGAGAGACAAAACCGACAACGCTGGAGACATTGTATTCGGAGGAAGACGACCAACCCGGGTTCTCCTGAAAAAATCCCGTAACTGATGATGAGGTATGTGACTGACAGCTGGGCGCGGCCCCGCTTTTGGTCTAATACTTCCCCCAACTCCCAGAACTTCAATACTATATACATATATATTTACACAATAAAAGGGAAACCTCATAAAATCCAGACCTCGACTCTGTCACGGGTTGATTTCAGGGTCATCGAAAGACAACGACCGCCGCTCACTTTGCGAGAGCGCTGGAAACACATCGGTGTTTGGCGTGATCTGAAAGGAGTGCGTCGGCCCCGACCACCCCTGCACTCGCAAATCGAGTTCCTCCGATAGAAACAGCGATGGGCTGCAGCGCCATATTCTACGCCACCTTCGCATCCGCAAAGCATTTTATGACATTTCTCAGCAGAGCGCAGCCACGCTTAGTTAAGAAAGCCGGACACTTTTCGCCTCTTATAACATCCGTTACATCTGGCTTCAAGTCAAATAAGTGAAACTCTCCAGTGTACCATCCTTACAAGCCGGCATACAGGCCCTTGTTTATCATCACAGGAATATTGACCAAAAAAAAGAATCAGAATGAATGCTGCCAAGAAGGCTGAAATAGATAAAATGATGAGTTTTTTTTATGATTCTTGTTGTTGTTGGTCATTTTCAGCATTTATCTGATGCCTTTCTCCAAAAGGGTTTATAGTGTCAGAAATTTCTTTGTTATCTTGCACATAAATGTATGCTTATTGTGATTCTAAAAGAATTCGGTGAAGAAAATTTGAATCTTTCTGCAACGATAACATCTTCCGCTCCTTCGTGCTAATTCTGTCCAAAAAAGCAGCGCAATCTTGCTAGCTACTGAGGCTTCTTATCGTGCTATGATCGCTCATGAAGCTTAATGAGTCATCGGTGGTTTGCGTGAGCCGTTACAGCGATGACGATGCAAAGGACAAAATTAATTAGAACATTCTGGGAAATATAACCAGATCGTGGCATTAAAGCAAAGGCACAGAGTGAGAAGAAAACATTACAATAACATGGCATTCCTGCATCACTCTTCACAGCGCCATGCGCGCGGATCCCTCTGCTTTGTGATGGAACATAAAGAAACCGAAGCACCCCACACGGACATCCGGACTTCCAGACAGCCTATAGACTTCGTGTAAAAATATATATTTTTGCTGAAACAGAACACAGTTGAAACGAGGACACTGGCCAGAGTGGGCAGACAGAGCATGTAACCGCCCACTGAACATAAACGAGTGAAGGAGCCAATGTGGAATGCACAGATTACAGGTGTTTTGAAATGATCTACGTCTTTTATAAGATATTATGCGGAATAGAAACATTTCCTTCACTTATATTGCTAGCAGAGGGTGTGGTGGCACAACGGGTTTGGCCTGTGCCTGTTCTCTGGTGGGTCTGGGGGTTGAGTCCCACTTGGGGTGCCTTGTGACGGACTGGCGTCCCGTCCCGGATGTGGTCCCTCCCCCTCCGGCCTTACGCCCTGTGTTGCTGGGTTAGCCTCCAGCTCACCGTGACCCCACTTGGGCTAAGCGGTTTCAGACAGTGTGTGTGTGTGTGTGTGTGTGTGTGTATTGATACCCTTCATCAGGGGGATGCAAGGCTGGGCTACAGGGTTTGCAGGTTATATTTAGCCTCAGCTCTCAATTAAAATTATTGAAATACTTAGCCAGAAAGTCAACGACCTTAGATAGTAGTATTTCAGACGTTAGGCAGGCCATAATTAAACTGTGATCCATAAAACCTGTAATGCTCTGACGCCTTCTAAGGACCAGAGCTGGGTCCAACCGGTTATCTTACACCGTGGAAAAAAATAATTTTTCTTGCGATTAGTGACCTTGTACAGCTCCGGCAAATGGTGGAAATTGGTTATGAGGGCTTTAAATCACACGGGAGGCCAGATCAGCATTTGAAAAGCACATATTGCCTTTTGTGTGGGTTGAGAGATGAATGCAGGGGTGGGGATGGACAAACTCAGAAAAACATTACTGTTTACAATTTATTATTTATTAGCTTAGAAGCTCGGCGGAAGGGACTAAATGTATTCTTGGATCCAGATCTCCCCAGTACTATAAAATGCCACCGATGAAGGATGAGAGCTGACAGGAAGGAACAGACAGACTGCACAACGCCACATTCGGACCTTATGAAAACGCAGCCTGACCTTATGGAAAAGTCGTAAATCCATTCACGAAAAAGTTTTATTTATGCTTATGCTATATTATATCAGGAACACGTACTGACAGCATGATTTCAAGGTGATGCAAAACAATACGAGACAGTTTCCCTCGAGACGAGGCCGTAATGATTCACTTTCTCCCGTTCCGGCTTTTCGACAGTCTCTCGGCTGCTACGTAGCCTGACTCAGTGACACAGAGCTACGTTGATACGATGTGCACACGGTCGCATTGAGCCCTTTCCGCCGTGAGCGCTGATCCAAGTTCTGCTGAGCGAATGGGGCAGTTTAATGAGGCCTGTGGTGATTTCGTTTACTTGGCCTTAAGCTGCCCGTCTTCAGTACTATTTTAAAAAACTGGAGTATTTATATTATGACTCTCCATATTTTTGGAGAAAAAAATTAACCATAATATATAATATCAAATTTTTATCAAAAGTATCTAAACTGTGATTCATCCAGATTTAAAATATCTAAAATCAAACGCATATGGTTATACGAGAGCACAAGGAAATGCTCCCGGATCCCTGTTTATTTCCAGATGTGCGGAGTCCCTGCTGTGTGTGAGGGACCACCGGCCGGTGTCCAGCGGGCCACATGAACGGGAGGTGTGTTTCAGCGTCACGTACGGGGTCTAAAGGCTTCTCCAACCCAAGGTCTGTGTGCAGCTCCTGGCTGAGAGCACTCCCAGCCCCCACGCTCCAGAGCTGATTTCTGACACACGTTCGGAGATGCACACGCAGAGCACAAAGCAATAACTTACAACTGTCCATCACAAAAACTGGCCACATTATACGCGGTTGGCGATTTAAAACTGGCTTCTCTGTTATCTGAAGTGGTTTTAAAATGTAGTTTTGTCCTATAACAGTGCAGAAAAAAAGTGGCAAAAATCCATGAATCGCAAGCTCTTACACGTTAGCGGAGGTACAAATTTCCCAGAATGCACCAGTTCAATTTGCTCTGCCACAAGCTAGTTAAAAGGCCATGGCTTGTGACTGAAGGAGAGATAAAATAAATATGTATGAGCTTGTTGTTTTCATACCTTGGCCACCGACAGCAACGATACTGTGCTATATGGGTGCAGCAGTCTGGTGTAACAGGTCCGGTCATGGTTAAAGAATCAGGCTAGTCACCATAAATCGGCCAGAATTTTACAGCAATGTACTTAATCTCACTCCTTTCAGTAAATACCCAGCGAAATAACTTCTCATTTTTAATGTCTAGAAATTCTATTTGAGTCCAATTCAATTTTAATTGCTTCAATTCAAATTTAATTTCAACTAATTCATTTCAATTTCTATTTAATTTAATTCACTTAAAATCAGTACAATTCAGTTTGAACTCATTTTGTTCAATGTGTTATATTTCCGTTACTTTAAGCTTACGAAAGCTTTTCTTATACTGTTTTCATCTTTCATGCTTCAGCTTTTAAATCATCCTCCAAAAGCTTTTATTAATATGGATGAAGAGCTAAATTTGCATTAACGGATTCTGGGCTTCTGCAAGCGTGTGTGAGTTTTCTTCCCAATTCAGGACAGCAGGTTTCATCCCTCATTCCCCCTCCTTCATGTCCCGTGTCCCGCTGGATCCAAATTCAGAAACGTATGCTTATTAAATGAACGTTTCTTCATCTGCTGCTTGCTGACGAGAGTCCCAGGGTCTGCCAGCCCGTCCATCTCAATGGTGCGGAATCTCGCCTTCGCCGCTCAGTTCAAGAGGCTCAGCCAGTTGCCTTCGCACTGTTGCATTCCTAATTTAACCTCCTGATTGTATTAGACCGGCCGAATGAAAGCAAATAGCACTCAGGATCACATGACGTCCTCTGGATGAAAGTAACTCCCGCCCGGACTTTTCAGAACTGCTTCTCGCTGCCGCTTAACTTTCTCTGGGTACGAAGACGGCTGCAGAAAGTAACCCCCCCATGATGCTCCTTCCTGCTGTCAAGCTGAATGAGCCTGCGATGTGAAAACATATGTCACATCACAGAGCTCCTTGACACCCGTGACCAATTTGGTTCAATTCACGGCCAACGTCGGAGACGAATTTAACGCACGGATGAAGAGGCGGGTAGGCAGAGGCAGGGGTGTAACGGGGGTGCTGGACCGGGCCCAGAGGGCAATGGGCTTACACTACATGCAACCCCGACACAGTAACCATAGCAACAGGTGGCCAGTGACTCAGATTCTGTGGGCTGCCGGGTCGCGGCAGCTACAACGCCCCAAGCAGCACGGTGGAGAAAGCTGCGTCAGCACCACAGGCCCACGAGTGTCTCCAGAGCCATCAGACCCCCCTATGAAGTGGCTCCACGTTCAATACGCGCAGGACGTGTGACTGTGAGAGAACTCCCTCAGAGCTCATTTCGCTCTGCTCTTTCGCGGTGTCAGGGATGGGAGTGAAACTGGCAGCTTCTTCAGACAGCCGACTGCAGCGTTTTTTACCAGGTTAATTGAGTTCTCAGGGTGTATAACAAACCCACACACACACACTCACACACTCTCTGTTACATAACCCTCCATTGTACATAGGCCTAGAAGCAGTCTGGTGATTAACAACCTGCCAAAAGACATCAGTATGAATTATTGATGAGCCATAGTAATATCCACCTCTAAGAAAATTCATAAAGTATGGGGAAACAAAACGGCTAGGAAGGGATAAACACGTGAAAATCTGAGCAAAGGCACAATGGGCCTTTAGAATGATCGCCAACATTGTTTAAGGTTTCCATTTCATTCTGGGAAGGTTAACGCCTCTAATTGGAGTCATTTGGTCATTCGGCATTGTGTGAAATTCATATATTTGCTGACCTTTGCTAGATACAATGCGTTCCATGTGCGCGCGCAAACGAAGCAACGATGAAAAGTGCAGAGAACCCGACAAATGCCGAAAATGAAATTAAACTACAGAAAGAGCTCACATACAGCATACAGTATCCTAGATGGTCATAAACAGCTTCACAAGTAATAAGAGACTGTACTGGAGAACCAAAGTGTGTTGTCAGCTTATTAAGATATCAGTCAATACACACAGAGCATCTGAACCGCTCGTCCCATACGGGGTCGCGGGGAGCCGGAGCCTAATCCGGCAACACAGGGCGTAAGGCCGGAGGGGGAGGGGACACACCCAGGACGGGACGCCGGTCCATCGCAAGGCACCCCCAGCAGGACTTGAACCCCAGACCCACCGGATAGCAGGGCCCGGTCCAACCCACTGCACCACCGTGCCCCCTTCAGTCAATACATACATAGCTTATATGCGTACATACAGCATGTACATTTCTAAATAAATTAATGCGTGAAAGAACTGTATTTCCGAATGTATTCGCTCACTAGCCGAACGTAATGTGTAGCACTGCCTAGCGTAAAAACAGCTGCTCCAGACTGCGCTCATTTAAAACGTGTGCCGGAGGACAAAATATTCCATCGGAAGATGCGTTTTATTATTTTCCCCTCATACCTGCCACTGAGGTCAGGTACGGATATGCTTTCCGAGGGATCAAAGCCCTTGTGTATTTTCACACACTGCTCTCCTCGCTCAGCATGGGTGTTTGTAACACCGCGGTAACCTTCGGGCTGTTGCTAGGTGTTCTGACGTAGGCAGCCGTGTATCAGCAGCTACACGCGGGTCTTCGGCGTCTGTGAGATGAGGGGAAATGCGTGAAGAGTGTTCTGCTGTCATACTCTTGTCCGAAGGCAGTTTTCATGCCGTCAGCTTGACCTGGAGAATTTGACACGATGCAGAATTTCGTTTGTTTGTAATGAAAGTCTCCCGATCCTCCATCTATAAGAGGCAGCTCCTGCGATTGGTGTAGAAAAGCAGCGTAGACACATGCAGGACCCTGTGCGGTCTGCGGTCCAGAACGGCTCGGAAGCAGATCCTCCTGAAGAATCCTTCTAATACCAGTTGATGCGGATCGATAAACCCCCAGAGCACCATAGCAAATACAGGCGATCTTACATTCTGAACGTAGTCGATTCCAAGTGGAACCACGTATCGCTGAGGTAACTGTTTCAGAGCTTCGTCTGTTCAGCTGGCATTCGTACACCAAGTCCACATTTGGATGTTGTCCAATTTTAATTTTATTTTAACGGACCGCTGTTCTAATAGTGGATTTCTGATGGTGCAGACGCAGACAGCAGCAGGCCACTTACTGGAAAAGTGGTTTTCGACCTCGCCCCTTCGCACATCGAGATTTGACCGGATTCCTTTAATCTTTTCATTGCGCACTGTAGAGGGTGAAATGTCCAAAATCAGACCGATTTTTCTTCGGGGAACATTGTTCTCAAAGTGCTGGATTATTCACCGACGCATCCGGCATTTACATATTTGCATGACAAATTTTGGCAGGTGTATGAGCTTTCGTCGCAACGCAGAAGGCAGGGCTGGTGATGGGGCTCCTCTCATAAAGCCTTAACGCTTCGTCCGTGTCATGGCTGGGTCCGGAAGGAAGCGGCGGACCCAAGTGCAGAGCGGTATACATGGTGTCTTCGGGGAAATCCAAGAGAGGAGGTCAGAGAACGGGCAATTGGTCTTCGAGGTGCGAACGTCGTAACGGGGAGAATCCAAAAGGCGAGGTCGGTACACAGGCAAGAGGTCGATGATCATAAAGAGGCACAGGATCGTGGGAACAAGGGACGGGATCGGGGAAGGCGTTCGGGAATAGGAAATGGCTAGAAGGTCGCAAACGAGGAGGCTGAACAAGGTTCCGCATCAGCTGCTGGTCTGACGCAGCCTTTTATGCCGCAGTCTGCGTTGCGTCCCAGGTGTTCCGTGTCGGCTCGGAGGTGTGGGCGTGGCAGTCCGTCGACAAGCCTCTTTATAGGGGACGCGATTCAGAGCGAAAACGAAGAAAGCCTCCTTTTCCCGCCATGATTTTTTTTTTATCATTTTTGCTGTTACTGGTAATTTGCATCTTTTATAACACGTTCACAGAACCGAAGAAGCAACCCAAGTCGATGAAAGAAAAATGGCAAAATAATTCCCTTTTTTAATTCGGGCTGTCGATATTTACAGAAAAAAAGGGATAACTGCTGGGAAACCATCACAAATTCAGGCTCCCGAACTGAACCGGAATTCCAAGGCGCCGAAGAACACCAAAATTAAATGAATGACTTGGTCTTCATTCAAAAAGGTGCAGTAACAAGGAAACAAAGTTTTTCAGAAGTTTTTCGAAAGGTTGGATGCATCATGAGCTCAGCAGCACTGGGTCAAGCATGTCTGAGGGAGAGTGGGTAACATCTCGCATACCCTAGAGCCACACGGAGCTCCCAGGAACCATCCCTCGCAGGTGCTCCTCTTCCCAACCAAAACACACCGCCACCTCTCCACCGCTCCCTCGGTAATTAACTGCACTTGATTAGCTCTTCTTATGTCATAATTAAAGTAATGTATGCAGAGCCACTTATGGTGCTTCTCAATAGCGCGCATTAACACCTTGCTAGCTATGTTTAGAGCCATTGAAGCATCCACTACCCATGGCACAGAGTAAAAAAGAATCGTTACTATCACATCTCTCGGGGATGAAGAGCTTTTTTATTCTGGTTCCCCACATTTCCCACCCTACAAACCATAAACTAGATCGTGACAGTATACCATTAATCCATTTCAACGATCTAGCTTTTCTCCTCTTTTCCTTCACGACCATTTGAGGCTCTCCTCACCATTGATTAAAAATATGACGGCATCCAGATTACTGCGCAGCCGCTCGGATGCATACGGCGAAGTCGAGCGTTGTGCCGTTCTCTCGTGTTCTCGTTCCTCGTCGGACTCTTAGCACGTCGATAATTTAGCCAGTCTGCGCAGCACTACTCTGATCTGCTACCCATTCAATGAAAAGCAGCTCAACCCGTTTTGAAGGAAAGACGTTATGCTATTTATTCATTTGTTTGACAAAGGTGGTTGACGGTGCTGGCTTTGTACACTACGCAATTTTTTCTGGAGCACTCCAGGGTAAATACTACAGCAGGAGTAGGATGTCGAAGCCAGGTCCTTTCTCAAGGTATCTGTGCTAGCCTTTCTGTGTCACACGCCTCTGGAAACCTCGAGTGGACATTTGCACGTGAACTAATGTAAGCTGCACGCTTCTTCACGGCTTTCTGGGGGGGCATGATTTATGCCTGGGGAGCCCGTGGGGAGGCATGATTTACGCTGCCCACACCAGTGTTGACACTATGCAGACTCCACATTCCGAGCCTCCGATCCCCAGGCCACCACCTGATTTTACAATAAACCATCACTCATCCTATGGGATGATGCTTAGAAAGAAAAAAACAAGGGCAGACTTCATTAAAGGGGTGAATTCATCCCAGACCCGCAGACTCAGTTCTCTCTTCCATTCAATTGTTCATAAAAGTGTGAATAAATTAAGCAAGTTCAGCGTCTTACCCACACAAATATAAAAATGGGATTCAACCCACTCCCAGTCAAACTCTTCTGCGTATTGTGTTTCTCCGCTATGGCTAACATGGAAGCGATCGCAGCCAGCCATGGGAACAGAACGCGCAGACCTGTGCCAGTCATCTCTTCCCACGGCCGCCTGTGTGATCGCCTGCCTCCACATTACAGCGTGAGCCGCTGCGACCGCAGAGCTTCCCGAAGAGGCAGAACGTTGGGGGAGCACGAAGAAAGATATTGCCAGGCCAGGAGAGCAGGGTTCGAGACCCTTTGTCTGAGGTCACTAACAAATGCGCATTCTGCTGACCCCATCTCCATCGTCATCCTCTGAGGATGATGTCGCGTTAGAGGAGAGAACGGGGAACCTTCAAACATGCGCACATTCGAAACACACTAATACTTTGCATGGAAACATAGTGAACGACTGCGTTTCCCTTGTCGTACTAACGAAAACGACCTGTATCGCAGACCTGGGAACGGGAGTTGTGACCTGCTACGATTGTTCTGCGACAGCACCCTGAAGGAGAGTGTGTGTGTGTGTGTGTGTGTGTGTGTGTGTGTGTGTGTGTGTGTGTGTGTGTGTGTGTGTGTGTTCAGAGGCAACTGCCACAATAAATACAAAGGATGAACAGATGATTAAATGAGTCCAGGCAGCTCACAGGAGCTATCACATATCAATTCGGCTCGTGCCCGAGGCAACACAAGGTAAAGACCCCCACCTCCCACCTCCGGCACGTGACACACGGAACATTATAAAACACTCCTAATTTGTCTGCTATACACCGCTGTGTCCCAACTTTTCCCTGATTCGTTCGGTAATGGTAACGCACACAATAAAGCGCAGTGAGATGTTCAAACCCGGGTCAAGGAGAACAGACAGTTCTGTCCATCTCCGTTCGCAGTTCAGTAGTCTTCCTAAATAATTCATAACCGCTTTTACTTAAGTACAACACCTAAAGGTTAAAAGTGTCACCAATTAAGTGCAACATTATCCAAACTAGTAGGTCATTACAGGGGTGTGAAGCCGGTATATATGGATATTATTAAAAATTCAGTGTAGTGTGAAGATGGAGTTGAAAGCACAAGAAAGTGCGACGGGAGTCAGTGCTGCAATTTCTCTTGACACTGGTTCCAGTTAATTAATGGGCTGATATATGTTTATACTGGGAATAAAAAAATGACACTTTCATTTGTTACTTAACAGCGGCTTAATACTTAAATAAGGAACAGCTGCCTTCGTGACAGGACTGTAAAGTGTTTCGCCTCTCTGTGTGCGTACTTAGACATACCATTTTACATATTTCTGCTTATGTTATGTGTATGAATATGTATGCATGCACTCATTTACACTGAGCCCAGAGATCTTATGCACACACACACACACTTGCTATAACTGAGCTGCTGTGACTTGTCCCCAACAGAGATGTATGATGGAGTTAACTGGAGCAGGTTAACAGAAGGTGTGGACCAAGTTTGGAGGAGGTGAGGAGCAGGTTTGTCTCACTTCACCTGAAGCACGAGGCCGAATGAACAAAGATCCTGGCAGATGAGAAACGGGAAGCCCACCTGTCATAACTCCAGCGACTGTACGAGAGGGTCCTGCTGCTGTTCACTGCGTCCATCGCGGCCGATGATGATGATGATGATGATGATGATGATGATGATGATCAATAAGCCTGGCGTTGCCTTGCGGAACGGAGATCTTCTTGTCGGTGGTCCCTCTTCACGGCCCGGGGGCCTTCCTCACAGAGATCTTCCTCTCCGTGCTCTTCTTCTCGGCGGTCCTGCCGCTGCTGGCGGGGTGGGCGGATGCACACAGCACGGCACGGCACAGCACAGCACAGCTCCTCGCGCTCCTCTCTCGCGCTCCGCTCTCGCGCTCGCTCCTCCTGCCGCCGAAGCCGGACTGACGACGACGACGGCGCCCCGGCTCAGCTGCTGGCGGACGCTCCGCGGGAGGGCTGTACCACCGATTCCACGGAGCGGAGGGAGGGAGGGAGGCGACGGACGGGGTGTCGCGACTCGCGCGAGCTGCCCTTCATTCATCGGCCGAGCGGCACGAGCGCGGCAGCAACCTGCTGTCCAGATGGACGCAAACCGCGTGGCCGCAGAGCGCATCTCCACCGCAGCCTCTTTATTTATTCCGTTTCCATGGTTACCGTCCCCGGCTCGTCCCCGAGCGCCTCGCAGCCTCCGCGCACGACGTTCGTGTTTTAATTGCGTCCCCCCGGTGTGTAAAAACGTGCGCGGAGCGAAAAGTTTGTTACGTGGCCGCTGTTCTCAGTGTCGGGATCGCGTTCAGCTGGAAACTGAACTTAGACTAAGGCTCTGGGTTCTGCAGCTCCGACGTGTCGGCCGCGCGTTTATGGAAACAATCCGCGTCTCTTGGTTCGCTTGATTTTACGACGCATCTATATATATATATATATATATATATGTACTATATAATAGCCGACTGACTGAGAATCACGAAGGGGAAGAAACGTAGAGATCATGACATGAAGAAGTGACACAGCAAAATGTAGGAGCGACACAGTGGTCTGCAGTGTAACCGAGACCAACAGTGTAACAACAGTGTAAAAGTGCTGCAGTGAACCATTGATCAACAGCATGAGCGGCAGTGTAACAACAGTGTAAAAGGCCTATCAATAGTTAATGTGCTACCATGTAACTATCATGTATCTGTGCACGTGTTTAACAGTGTAGCAGCACTGCGACGTAATTGTGATCGACAGCGTAAAAGTGTTGCGCTGTAACATCTGTAAAACTGTATAACAATGTGGAGTGCAGCAGTAAAAATAGTGTTATACCTCTGATTCTCTGTATGGCGTATTGCTGCACAGACAGACAAACTGTTACTCAGGATTTTCACCTCATGCAGGAGATGTTCGAGCACTTCCCGCGTGGTGTTTCTCGAAACAAATCCTGTATGTAGCACATAAGCACTGTCTACTCAGGTTGAGCCTTCCTGACTCGATCTAGATGTTCTTCACACTGAATTAAGAACCAGCAGGTTAGACACATTTCACATTTCCTGCACCACTGCTTTTAAGAGGGGAGTGTGGTGGTGTGGTGGTGTGGTGGTGTGGTGTGGTGGTGTGGTGGCGTGGTGGCGCGGTGGATTTGGCCTGTGTTTCCTCTCCGGTGGGTCTGGGGTTCGAGTCCTGCTTGGGGTGCCTTGCAATGGACTGGTGTCCCATCTTGGGTGTGTCCCCTTCCCCTCCTGTGCTGTGAGGTTAGGTTCTGGCTTACTGTAACCTGCTTGAGATGAGTGGTTTCAGACAGTGTATGTGTGTGTCCTTTCAGGAGTGTCATGCTTGGGGAAATATGTACTGCAAAATAAAGGGAGCACAGCATATTTAAAGTCCTTTGGTAAAAAACTGAGAGGAGATGACAGGGAGCTGTCCCTGGCACCTTCCGCTGAGTCCTCTGTCCCTGTTGTCATCACTCCTCGAGTGATCTGGCAGTAATGTTACACAAAGTGCTGTGTGTGTTTATGAGTCTGGCTATGCCAACGCTCCTGTGTAATAACACCTCCAACCTCCTCTCATTATGTGCTATTTGCTAAGGGCTACATGTCCATTCCTGAGCAGTTTGTTACAAAAATATACCATGGCTGTACTGCATCCACACAGCTGGGAAAATAAGGGAAAATAAGGCAAAATAACGTACCGGGGCGAATGAAGCAAAGAAGAGAATGGACGCCTAATGTTTGCACCTGCACTTATGTTTAGGGATCGGGTTGATTTTAATGGTGAATGGTTTTAATATAGCACAATTTTAAGATATTCCCACTACAGAGACACAGCAACTATATTAGTGGTAAGGATCTCAATACAAGCCTTTGGACAAGTTACTCAAAGGAAATAAATCACCCAGTATCAATGCAGGGTACCATAAATCTAGGAAAAATATCTTCGACTGGAGTTTCACAGGACATTAAATTGACAGTAAGTCCATAAAGAGTGTGTTGTTTGGTAGAACAGCGCAAGCAACGCTCCATCATGTCCCCGCAGAGCTGTGTACAAGTTGATAAATAAGGCAGCCGCTGTGCTCCCTGCAGCAGAGCTGAGCCAACAAGACAGTCTCAAGGTGCAAGACACTGGGCAAAGAAACACATCATCATCCTCCACAGGGCAATTACTGGGCACCATCATACATTTAAGCTCCTAATTGGCTGCCATACTACTCCTTACCCATTTATGAGATAGCTTCCTACTGACTGACTTGCGGTGATTTTTCCCATTTATTGCTGGCTCATTTTTACTGGGTATTTTAGCAGGATTCGGATCCGAGGCCTCCGAATTCAAGGCGGCAGCTCGGACCAGTACGCCACCTGCTGCCCCCACAACACTTCCTGCTGCATTACGGAGGTCTTCTTTTTTTGGTGGATGCAATTGCCCCTCCTATGCCTCGGCAGTGGACCACCTGCTTGTCCTACACTCTGTGGATGTGTTTACCGATGCCTACAGCTCCTACCAAGGTGAAAGTCAGACGAATGTTCCAAGACTGAAGAAAAACACAATTTCCCAGACTGCTTAAATATGTGTAGGCCTTGGAGGCAGGACGACAATGAAATGTGCGTTGACCCTTGTTGACCTCGGAGCGTCTCGGCTCTGCATGTCCAGAGTGAGAATTTGACAGCTCACAAGTGCTAAGCCCGGGGAAGTGTGGCCTCTTGAAGATGCATGCCATATTAGATGTACAAACATTACATCATTCAAATCAAATAATTGTTTCAGAAAAGCAAGCATACAGTTTCAGACATAATGAAAAATTATGGCCATGTCTGATTTAAAAATGACTGCTTCCAGCCAAAAAGCCAAAGAGAGCATTAAAAATTGAGAAGTGATCTTTCAGTATTAATGGGCATTGCACAGCCTAATAACCGAGGGAAATAAAGGTAATTAAAGATAATTTGGTTAATAACGGCAATTTTGTGTGTGACCCAGTCAAGCGGCTGAGATCCTTCAATATATCCGACAAGAAAGGAATTTTTTTTTTATTCACTGGCTTTAAAGACCCTTCTAGCTAAAGTGACTAACAGTAAGAGGGTCCCAGCTGGTGGATTTTTTTTTTTTTTTACCACGTCCATTTCCTCTGATTACAGTTGGATGATAAATGGTCCAACAGAAGGTTCCATCTGGAATTTGAATAGGGAATTTGGTCACACATCGAGTACAAGACCATTTTCTGAGCCTAGCGCCCGGTCAGACTGTGAGAAAGGAAGCGACGTGGTGCTCTCGGCAACTTTCTTGGCACGCTCCGTTACCTTGAAGCTCAAGGGATTCTCATAAAGACTTGGGGATCAGGACCAGAAAATCCGTGAGGAGGAAGGAGGCGAGCTGCATGTTTCATTTGACAGCCTCAAACCCAATTGTCCCCGATGAGATCTGAATAATTTGTGCTCGAGAAGAAGCAGGCAACTGTTTACCGATCGCAAGGCCAGATTAACGGATTAGAGAAATCTTCCTCCAGAGGATAACAAGCACTTCAGTCGCATCAAATAATGGATTCAAAGACGGGCGGGAGATGCGATCCTTTTATTTGGGCCCATGCCGATAAAGACGATATCATCGGGGAAGGAAAAATATAGTTCTTTTCATCCCCTCCGCAGTACCTGGACTCAGCAGTCTAGCAGTTAAACACACAGCACCTGCAACATGAAGGCGACCAGTTTAAGTGCCAGGAATGACTCTGCTGCTGTGCCATTTGAGCAAGGAGTTGCTTTTAAAAAAATCACGGAACTTTATGAAAAGTAATCCTTTCAACGGCTGAAAACGGGAGCACTTCGGCAGCGCTTTTTGGCAGGGAGGAAGGACGAATCGTTTGCGAGAGCTTTCTTTGGGCTGGGGTCTTTCGGGAAGGCCGTGTGCACGGCTCACTATCCCCGCTGTAAGAACCGATGATGATCGAGGATCACGAGGCTAGAAACGGCAATAAGCAAGCGCAGGGATTGCACCGCGGGCATTCGGAGCATCGTTCCTGCATTTTTCCTCGAGCAACTTAATTTCAAATGACTTCGAAGGCCCACATTTCCAGGCCTCCACAGGGTCGTTTAGTTTCATATTACCAACTAATCGTTTTTTTTTTTTTTCCCCATAGATTGCTGAGGGAAAACAATTTGTCTCTGGTCTCCCAAGCTTTGCAGCCGCGGACAGCACGGTAGAACCGTGCCGAGGAGCCGCCCGGAGACGGCAGGGACAGGCAGGGCGACGCAAAGCAGACGCCTGCTGGAAGGCACTGGAATGAAGAACGGCGACATCGAAAGACATCCATAACAACATTGATCTTCTATGCGAGCGCCACATATAATTCTCCCAACAGTGTTGCTGAATAAACAAACGAGTAAGACGGTGACACTGGCCTACTGCTGCTGATGACCAGTTATGGTCTTGCGTTCACTTGCAGCGGTAAAATGGAGATGAATCTAAAGTGGCACGTTGGTAACCTACTTTCTGGTGTCCCTGATTGCTTTATTTTTCCTTTGAATATGAGTTCCAGCTGCTCCATATAGGCCTATAGAATAAAGCTCCTCCTCCTCCTCAGCTCTAGAGCCCGATTCAGCCAATCACAGCGCACTTACTCGAATTTGCTCATTCTCCTTCGTTCGGTCTCCCGCCCTCTACATCTCTGCCTCGGTCAGTCCATTAGTATTCCTGTCCCCTCTTCTTGCGTGGAGGCAGGGGATACAGCAGAGGGAGGAGGTCAGGATCTGTTGTCTTTAACGGCTTTTCGGTATAAGGATTCACAGCAGCCCTGCCAGGATGGTGATTCACCATGGCAACGTGCCAAACACGAGCACTTCCGTGGTCTTCTGCTGGAAAGCTGAACACATGAGACTCTCCGCTTGATTATGCAAAGCATCTTGTACACGGGGCCCAATTAAGTTCTCGTGCTCTGTGATTCGCATCGGCGCGGTGACCCTGTTGCTTTGAAACAGATGCTCTCAAGAAATCAAGGAAAGCTGCCAGAAAAAAAAGGATAATTAAAGCAGAACTTGAAACTTTTCCTGTGGAAATTAATGAAATTGACCTAAAGACTTAAAAACGTTTCACGAGCATATTTGAGCCACTTGCGCCAGTTTTCAAACGAAAATGCCAGCGGTTATGCGACCGCAGCCTCCAAGTATCTAGAGCCTCTGGCATGTTTAATTCGGTTTACCGCAGCCCGACAGCTCCGCAGGACGAAAAGAAGGAAAGGATCTGACACAGACTCTCTCACATTCACCCTGGGAAGCTAGAATCATTGCCGTTACAGTGATCGCTGCCCTCTGCGCTGCTGACCTCAGAAAACCATCCGCGTGCGAAGCTCAGGACGTAACAGCGCGAGATCGAGCCTGGAAACATCGTTTTACATTTTACGGATCCATGCGATGCGCTGACCGGTACAACATTTGTGGCCAAATAGCGAGTGCTCTTACAATACAGTGAGGATGTCATCAGTGACAGTATATGAACAACAGGTCTTCCGAGTGTGTGAGGGACCCGTTGCTCATTCTAACGAGTCGCAGGATGACACACACCCTCGTAGCATGTGGATCGAGACGAAGAGAGAAATTCGACATGAACGCGTCGCTCCGATTGCTCCGGTTACAGCCTGCGTGGAGGAGGCGCTCGCTGCAGAACTCATAATCAGGTGGAGATGAACGAGAGACTAGGATGGAAGCAGTGCTGTCTGGGAACTCTCCTTGTGTGCATGTGCGTGTTGGGGGGGGGTGCACAACCGTGTTCAAACCTGCGCAGGTACAGCCGCAGGGCCCTTTGAGGATCCCGGCATCAGAGTTTCCGGACCCCCTGCAGCGTGCAGGAATATAACAGAGCCCGAGAGCAATTAAACACACAGCATCACCCCGAGGGAATTCCGGCACTTTCCTCTCAAATACCCTCCCAGCTTTTCATGCATTATTGATCCCACGTTTAACGTACAAAACAAAACCCATCCGCTGGGACGAAGGTGTGGGTGAGGCCTCCGATGGGGGCGCTGACCCTTTTGTGCAGGTAAACGGCAGCCAAAGTGAAATTAATGACATCCGTTTCATGGCGGACTTTGAGAGCAACATTTCTCGTGCCGGATGCGGACGTGTCGTCTTTTTTTCAGCGCTACTTCCACCCAGCAACAGAGCAGTGATGGGCAGTGTGTCTCTTCCTAGCACTAGTCACACACGTATCCTGTGTAAGCACATGGTAAACAGTGTATTAAATGAATTGCAATGTATATTTTGCAGGAGGTGCAGTGACTGGGTCCTGCTCTCCGGTGGGTCTGGGGTTCGAGTCCCGCTTGGGGTGCCTTCCGATGGACTGGCGTCCCATCCTGGGTGTGTCCCCTCCCCCTCCGGCCTTACGCCCCGTGTTGCCGGGTTAGGCTCCGGCTCCCCATGACCCCACATGGGACAAGCGGTTCAGATGATGTGTGTGTATATTTTGTGATCCAAAGGTATTTTCAGCATATTTTTTTATTTCACTGCTAACAGCGATAATAAGAAACTACTAGATGCAAAACCCCAAGTCTCAGGAGCTCATTTCCACGGGCAACAGTGGCCGTTGCGAAGACAGCCATCGAGTCACTGCGTCAGCAATCCTCAGGAGCCACCGCATGTCCAGCAGGCACACTGACTCACAGGAAAGGAGTGAAGTCATCATTCCACAGTGTTTAACATGTCCTTGTGCTTCTGGTGATGCAGCTTTTTGGTTTTTAGGCTCCTGTGTACCTCAGACGTACCCATCACCTCATCTAGCTCATCATTCATCAAATGTTTCTTGGTTTCTATTAATAAGAGAAGCACGCAGCACTATACTCACCCAAGCGCGGCGTAATCCCACTTCGGCAAAGGGAGACGTCCACTCATTTCGCTCCAAGCGCACGACTGCAATGTCATTTTAAAGCGGGCGGCGCCGAGAAATTCACAGTTGGGAACGGGTGACTCATGTCATGCGAGTTTTTAAAATGTGTTTTAGAGCAAGTCCCCTATCCAGAGGATAACGGACTTCCCAAAGCAGAAGCCGAACGCCCAAAGTGCAGCAATCTGTACAACGGGAAACGTACGCATATAATAGTGTTTAAAGGTGCTGCGCTTTATCATGACTCAAACAGATGGCTTACCCGGAAAAACGAATATAAACACGGGAGGTGGAGTCGGCTGGAGTAAGGGAACACGATCAAGGGCAGAGATTTACTTTGCTCTACCATGGAAAGCATTTGGCAGCACTTTTTCAGCCACATACAGTGCTGCTTGAAAGTATTTCAAGTCCTTGTTTCCCTTAGTTTTACCACAAAACCATTAAGTCATGAGAAGCAGCCTTTCTCGTGTGACGTAATAGGTGTGTTATGACCATTCCATACGTTGCTTTAGAGGAAACCGTGCGCAGTAGAAACACAGCAGTGCAGGTGCAAAAATAAGTGAACCCTAAATTGCAATGGATACCAAGTAGAATTAGGTGTGTAAATCAATCATTTATTAATTTTATAAGTTTAAGATGTAGGTTTAATATTTTATAGAAGAATGACCATCCTTATAGGCTTTGGATACTTTCAGGCAGCACTGTATTTACAGTCAAATGTAAAATCTGCCCACTCGTAATAAGTCATAGATTAGTGCATCATCCGGGGCCCCGGAATAGGGCTTTAAATTATAAATGGTGCTTTAAAATAGAAATCAGTCAGTCCAAGCAGTAATAACCATTTGCAACATTAGTAACGACATCTTTGCTATATTTTAAAATCAATTTAATGGTCCCTTGATTTAAATTTATATAAAAAAAAAAATTCTTTCTGGAACATGAATTTGTGTGATTTCAAACTTTTTAACGTTAGTGTAAATACATCACCAAAATGAATTTGGGGGGAAAAAAAAGAGCGCTAATAAACAAGCGGTTATAAACATCAGAAGGGAAAAAACAGTGTAAGAAATTAAATCAGTTTTTTTTTTTTTTTTTTTTTTTTAATTGGTTTAATCATATTACTTTTATTATAGCACCAGAAGCTATAAGGGGAATAAAAAGGCGGTGACTGACATAAAAATTTTATTATTTAAAAAATGAAAAAAAAAAAAAAAAAAAACCCAAAACGCGCGCGCGCGCGCACGCACACACACACACACACACACACACGCAAACACACTATATGGACCGGATGTACATAAATTCGGGAGGAGATCACGTGCTACTTTCAACATGTCGGGAGAGTTCCTGCACTTGAAACCATAACCTGCAAGAACGCCAAACTGATGCCAGCCTGTAGTCTACATCTGGACAAGGCTCTCAGCCAATCAGGGACAAGCTGGTGGGCACGATGGAAGGCCGTCCTGGAGATGCGACCCCTTCCACCTCCACACCAGAAAGGGACAAAACGTCCTCGACCGAAGCGTCGCAACACGGGCTTACAATCCTACAATCTTCTCGGTTACCGCTTCACAAACAAAACAGATTTAAATACTCCTCTGTACATATACACAGATTTGCACTGAAAGCATATTCAATTACAAACATAGAAAAATACTCGTTAACTAGTCTCATAAGAAAATAGTATATAAAAAGTATATAGCAAAAAAAATTAATCGATGGATAATTGCTGTCTTTCACACATTACGTGAAGAGTAAACAAAACAAATAACGGCGTCCGCTTCATCCTCCAATAGTCGCATCATTCCAGAAAATTGGCTTTAAATCAGGGTAAGAATAGGGTGAAGGAGGCCGGAAACGGTGACCTCCGCTTCTGAGCAAAATACGATGAAATCCTTCACGATCATATTATAGGAAGCCGCCCTCATGTTACCGGGCTGCCCTTAAAGCATGCCAAAGAACTTCTGAAAGGACCCAGAGCTAGTACAAGTCAGGGCGTGGGTACCTAAACCTATCCGAGTCCTCTCGGAAGGGGGCGGGCTTTGGGCGCGTGGAGTCTCCGCAAGCGTGTACCAAAGTGGTGATCTTAAAATGGATTCTCCATACTGAACTTCTCTTCTGCCACGCTAGAGATGCGCACTCTGATTTAGTTGATTTAGCTGAACACTTCGTAGGAATCGCACCCCTAGAGCTGACCTTACATCTACTGTGTCCACCTACGGACGACGAAGGAATGGGAATAACGCGTTTACGTCACGGCTGCCTCGGGTTTAGTACCGCTCCATCCTGACGGCCGACAAAAGATGGCAAAAACCGTCTCCTCCTCTTTGCCGGGGACGTATTTTGGGGAGGTCCGCCGGAGGAAACGGAGAAGATCCGGCGTGCGGACGGGCGTCATCGTTCATCGGGACGTTCAGAATCACGGCTTGCCGAAATCGACCGGCCGCTTTAGCGGG
Organism: Scleropages formosus; assembly: GCF_900964775.1. Lineage (NCBI taxonomy): Eukaryota > Metazoa > Chordata > Actinopteri > Osteoglossiformes > Osteoglossidae > Scleropages > Scleropages formosus. The sequence goes on from NC_041807.1 coordinate 8,966,389, forward strand.
GAAACCAACAGCAACATTCAAAGTGGAACAAATGAAATGACTCAACTCAAACACGTCATCACTTACTGAACCTCTGGCCGTTTCCGTACACACACACACACACACACACACACACACACACACACACACACACACACACACGTCTCTGTGGTCGTTCCGTACGTTACGACAGGCTAATTGCTCACAATACTCCGGCTGTTTAATTAACTGAAAAAGCACATTCAAAATCACAACTTTTTCCTTTCTTTTTTTTTTTTTAAACATATGTACAGTAGTTGAGTAGCACATGAAATAAAAAGAGATATGGCACAACATAGAGAAAGCTCGATCAGACTACCTCACTCGACAAGGCAGCAGCAAAGCTACCCTTCAATTAAAAAAAAAAAAAAAAAAAAAAAAAAAGCGTTTATAACTAACATTCGAGACGCTTCGTTTCGCCGTCATTCTTTCCGTGAAAAGGTACAAAGGTCGGTACAAGGCGAGAGAGGTCTGTCGGAATAGAAAACGTGGAATCTCTTTAGCGGTCTTGAGCAGTGTTTAGTGTCGTGAGGTTCTGTTACGTGCAGACTGATGGTTGGCGTTTGGTGAGAAGAGCGCCGTTCCGACGGTCGGAGGCTGGCCTCCGTTCCCGCGCCGTCGCTTAGTCCCGGGCCGGCATCCCCGGCTAAGGCTGTCGCGGAGATCGCCGCGATGAGTCGCGTCGGGTGACGAAAGCGGCGCCGATCCACGCGGGATGCGATGTCAGAAGGCAAGGGGCGGAGTCTGGGTGGCAGCAGCTGGGCGGGGCGCGGCTGCGCTCGGAGCGGACGGAGCCCCGGGCGCATCAGACGATGACGCAGTGGCAGCCGCTCTTGTCCTTTTCTTTGCGAGACGGTTCTGGGGACGGGGGGCATTCCTGCTCCTGGAACTTCCTGCATGGAGCGACGGCAAAACGCACGACGATGTGGGACGTGCTGACACCCGGAAACGCGCTACCTTTCAAATTCACTTTGTACGGCCCTGTGCCGAGAGTAACGTTTAAACCCTTTTTTGAAAAGAGAAAAAAAAAAAGAGGGTTATTGGGGATACTTTTTGACTTAACCTCGTATTAATAACCAAAGGGGGGCAGCGGGTGGCATTAGAGTCGTTAGAGCTCTCGCCTTCCATCTGATGGACTCGGGTTCGAATCCTCAGTGCGGCACCCTTGAGCAAGGCACTTGCCCTGAATTGATAAGGTAAAAATTGCCCAGCTATATAAATGGCTAAATAACAACATTGCGTAAGTTAACGCTAACTTTCTTTGGAGAAGCGTGAGCTAAATGAATAAATGACAATCACAATTAAAGAGCGACAGGTGTTAGAAATTTTTGGGGGTTTGTAAGAGAGCGAGGAGCATTTCCATGAGGCCCACCCACCTTATTACTCTAACCAGTTCATGAAAGGCTTGGTCTACGTTCATGCGGATCTTGGCCGAGGCCTCCATGTACGTCACTTTCAGCTGTCTGGCCAGCTGCTGCCCTTCTTCCTGAGTCACCTGGGAAGGGAGTACCACAGTAGGAACTGACTGCACATTCGCAGGGGTAGACAGAGTCAAACATTGTTTTCCTGTGACCTGATCCCTCTGGATGTAGCTGATGTCCTCAGCTGACAAAGCTGGAGGGGAGAAAAAGGGAAAAAAAAAAAGCTCCGCACAGGGAAATAACTGCATATTTTGTCTCTAGATTCTTCTTGGAGCAATAAAATGAGAATTCAAAAGTCATCAGTAATATTACAAATATATGCTCAGGTTAGGGTTAACGTATTTAAAAAATGTTTAGGGTTCAATTTCAGATTTTTGTCTTACGGGGGGAGGCCAACTCTATTCATAAGATGCGATAAAACTGTAAAGAAACCGCCTGGAGCACGTGTCAGGGCCCATATGCTCAAGTTTAAGAGATCATTTCCACGCAGAAGATGAGCCAGAGTGCATCTCACACCACCTCTCTCATTACGGGACATGATCAAGTACGCTCAGTCCGCACACTTCCTTCATGGGGCATTTACATTTCCCCGTCAGGAGGTGGCAGTCGAGAGGCATCCAAAGCCCACACTGTCACCATGGCAACCTTCAATATTCCTTGCTTCCTGTCTCAGGGGAAAAGGTTTTACTTCCGCACCTTTCCGCCCCACGACTTCCTAACCCAAACTAACACTTTCCATGACCGCACAGTATTTCTGAACAAAGTGACCGTGTAGCTGGAGAACGGCGGGACTGACGTATTTTGTCAAAAATGTTTGCCTCGGTACAAAAAGAAACACTCCTGCCCGTTTACGGTTTCCTTCTCTTTATCAGTTACACTTTGCTGCGGGACACTTGTGCAAAGGGTCTTCGTAGATCCGACCCGGACTCGTGACCGCAGAGTCGGTGAACGGCTCCGACCTACTTTCTTCACGGTGGACAGAAAGGTAGGACACGCGCATGCGGCGATCCCGAAATGTCATACAAACCTGAAGACGGGACATCGCAGCGCGCAGGGACCGCCAACACCCGTACCGAGCCGCTCACCTGTCTCTGCAGCTCCAGATCGGCCTTATTGCCCACGAGGATCATGGGAAATTCGTCGCGGTCTTTTACTCTGAGGATCTGTCTCTGGAATTTGTAGATTTCCTCGAAGCTTGGAGACAAAAAGCGACAGAGGTCAGACGCGGCGTCTTGGGGCGGAGGACAACAAACCCCTCAGATTAGGGTCACCTCATTTCATAGGGTGGAAACACGCAGCGTAAATACAGAGTACGTAGAACAGAGAGCGCAAACGCAGAGCCTTGGGCAGAAGTCGGGCGAACATCGGCACCCTCGGCGCACCCGGGCTGAAGGAGAAGGGCCCCTCAAGACCTGTCGCCGGACACGGGTGAGAGGAGTTGGGCCCCCTCTCCTTCAGCCCCGCTCACGAAAGCCGTCGAGACGCCGGAGGGCCGAGCCAAATCGAAGTGCATTTGTACCCCGCACCGGAGTAAACAAAATGTTCCCATCCGCAACTACTCTCCCTCCGGCTGCGGTCCCACTTGGAGCGAAGAGACAGCCGGCACTCCCGTTGGACCCATCAGTCCAAGCCAGATGTTTCAACCTCTTCTCAATAAGCCGCATTACACTAACTACACCTTATTTCACATTGTTCCTTCAGGTCTCTCTGCACCTCTTCACATTATTCTGATCATTGTGTAAAATATGAAGTGTTGTTGAAGGGGGCGCGGTGGCGCAGCGGGTTGGGCCGGGTCCTGCTCTCCGGTGGGTCTGGGGTTCGGGTCCCGCTTGGGGTGCCTTGCGACGGACTGGCGTCCCGTCCTGGGTGTGTCCCTTCCGCCCTGTGTTGCCGGGTAGGCTCCGGTTCCCCATGACCCCGTATGGGACAAGCGGTTCCGAAAGTGTGTGTGTGTGTGTGTGTGTGTGTGTGTGTGTGTGTGTGTGTGTGTGTGTGTGTGTGTGTGAAGTGTTGTTGTGGGTTTTTTTTTTTTAATAAAAAAAAAAAAAAAAAAAAAACAGGAGAAAAAGAAACCAACAAAGCAGTGCGGAGGAGGTCGAGTGAAGGCGGGTGCAAGGGAAGTGCTCCAGAGAGAGGGGAACTATGGGAGGAAGAAGGTTCGCGGGAGCCGAGAGAGGCGAGGGGAAGTGCAGGACGCCAGAGCGGCGGGCGAAGAGCGCGGCGGCCGTGACGTGGCGCTCACCTTCCTCTGTCGGTGACGGAGAAGACGAGAAGGAAGCCCTCCCCCGTTCGCATGTACTGTTCCCTCATGGCTCCGAACTCTTCCTGTCCCGCCGTGTCCAGGACTGACGGAACACAGGGAGAGACACGCTGCTCTATTGCTGAACGAGGCTACCGACGGCATCCCGGGAAATTGTTACAGCCTACAAGAGGAGCTGCTTCAGAGCTCGTTCTCCCTCCGGGGTCGAGAACGTGGCCCCGATGGAAATCGGCGAGCTGTAGGGCATACGGCGCACGAGAAGCGCCCTCGTGTTCTACACGCCAGAACTCTTCAACGCTGCTGTTAACACTTGGCAAAAAAGGCAAATAGACGGACTCCCCATGTTACGAACATTCGGGTTGGGAATTTTCAAAGATACAAATATTTTTCCCCAGAGTTTATATTTTTAATTGTTGTTTCTCAGCAGTTCTCTAAAAATTTGTCTGCTGTCGGTCAAAAATAAACCTGCGTTTCTGCATCCGGGGAAAATGCACCCGAAAGAATAGGAATGTGTGACCAGTTTATTAAAAAAAGAAATAAAAAAAACCCTCACTTCCAGCATTTACATGAAGCGGTCAACAACCCAAAAACCGGCACCGAACAGCAGTTTGTGGAGATTAACGTATTTATTGCGACTTCCGGCCCCAACCGTTCCGGTAAGTCGAGGAGCCGGAGCAAACGGAAATGCGCACGGACAGAAAACGCATCATCTCGACACGTGAAACACGAGTGCCGATGCGGCTGAAAAACGAGCGCGTTAACTTCAGGTGGTCGGCTGCCCGAGTACAGAATGCTGACGCGCGCGTAAAGGCCGCCTCGCAGCGGCTCGCCTGCGACCGTCAAACTTGTGCCGAGTTGAGCGCCGCACCTACATCTACGTTGCATTCGCGTTTATTCGCTCAGCCACTTCGTTTCACTATCGGCTGGTATTTCGCCGACACCTTTATCCGAGAAGACTTACGGTGCTAGATGACAGCACACGGGTGCGACGCACACACCGGTGTTTTCTCAACTGGACCGGAGCGTGTAAGTCTCACCCAGGGAGCGAGCAGGGCTCTCACTTACTGTCCAGGCGTGCCGCTCGCTCGTCGATCACGCATTGTTTCGTGTAGGAGTCCTCGATCGTGGGGTCGTAATCCGTGACGAAGTAGGACTGTAACAAAGAGACGCGAACAGTTATCAGCACGGGCAGTTTTATTATGAGGAATCTTGAAATCAAAGAGCCGACGAGCGACTAATCCACGGGCTCAAGACACGACGTTTAAAACGGATTTACAGAAGCGAACAATTGTGGTTTCGCTCGTGGCCGGTTGCAGTTACGCTACACCCGGCACGCTTACCTTAAATAGTACCTTACAAATAAAAATACGACCGGTTCAGCTGCAGCCTTCGATAAATCTCTGCTTATATTCGTTAAGCAGATGCCCTCCTCCCAAGCAAATTATAGCGTGAGGTTTGAACGCAGTAATTTTCACTGCATTAGTTCAGGGCAAGTACTGCATTTCTTGGTATTACGGCAGAAGCGGAGATTCGGATCCGTTTGGTTTCGAGACGACGGCTCTAACCACTACGCCCCCTGCTGCCCAGATACATTACCCTGCCCAACACAGCCCTGACGAAATAGAGTGCCGATGAAAAGTTTTCAGAACGTTTTTCAAAACCGCACCCCTTCACGTTATTCCTTCTAGTATAAAAGACACGAGCCAAATTTCAACATAATCGCTTGAGCAGTGGCCAGGTTGTACCAAGGACACATAATATTGGCACATATAATACTAGTTTACTTAAGTAAACACTGCCAGTCACTCCGAAGTTAGTTTATTTTAGAAATGTTCTGCATGAAGAAATTATCTCATAGAGCTGTATTAGTGAGATATTTGTATTGTTTGTTCTGTTTCAGTTTTTACATTTTTCTTAACAAAAATCCACCCATCTTGAGGGGGAGGGGGGCAAACTCTTTCTGACAACACCAACATTATCCCATCCCGATGGGACAGCGGTGTTAAAACTAGAGGATTTGCATCAAGTAAAATTCTCAGTGCAAATAAGTAATGCTAGCATTAGGGTTACCGAAAGGTGTTCTGCAGCAATGAATAAGATGTACAACCGTATCGATCGCAGAAGATTAGACAGTGAATGACATAAATTAAAAGAAAAAAAAAAATCCCCAGAAAACTCATTTCATCCAACAGAACAAGTTTCATGAGAGAGACTCACAAACAGAGAACTTAATATTCTCCATATCTTTCATTGACACCTTACTCAACAAGGACTGGTGACGAGTCCCTAAGCCCTTGTTGTTATTACAGAGAACGAAAGCAGGAGGCAATAAATGAGAAGGTACAACAGTAGCCCAGACTGGACCACGACAACCTGATGGAAGCGCTTGTCACTGCTCTGGACTGTCAAACTACCAGCGGTACCGATGGTTAAACGGGGTAAACCTGGGGTTTCTGGTTTACATCCAATGCACGCGTCCGTCATGACGTGGCCTATAGCGGGACAAGTCCCCAGCGGCGCGCGGTCGGAGGCAAGGCCTCTCCGCTGACCGCTGTTGATGACCAAACGGAACGCAAGCAAGCGCATGACCGACAAAGCGGAGCTGTTCCGGAAGCTGATCTCGACGGGGGCTTATAAAACCAACCGTGTCGAGCGGCCGCGCTCTTCCAGGTGACTCCGGAGAAGACGCTCACGTCGCGCGTTTACCGTCAACACGCCAAGCCTCCCCCAACGGCCCGCCGACGTTGATGCTGTCGCCGTTCCGGCAATTACACCGATTACTTCCAAGACCTGTTAATTAACCACAAATCCCAGCTCCCGCACGTCCGCACAGGAAGCCGTTTCCCGGATGCCCGGACGCCTCGGGCTATTTAGACCGGAGGAGAAATTCCGACGGTACATTTTTCGCATTTTTCACATGATTTCTAGATCTTTCCCAGGCAGCTGGTTGAGCAGTGATGTATATAGATGTGATTTATAAAGCACGTGGTTTGGGCCGCAGTCGCAGCAAAATGCCGGAAACGGGCGACCGCTGAGCCGCGTCGCAACTACGACGGCTACGGTGAGAGATACCGCCACAATCTGTCAGTGCCCCTCGCAAGGGACACAGTGCTGGCCATACTTAAGATTTGTCCTGAGTTATGTAATACATTTTTCACTGCTTTTTCACACTAAAGAGAAAGAAAGGCGGCGCTCATTAGGCTCGGATCCGTTGTCGAGTACTCGGATGCTTCTCGGCGCTTGGCCGGAGCACAGCAGTGCGAGGCTCTACCACAGACGTCACCGATACAGGGAGCGACGCAAAGGCCCGGCACCGGCATCCCAGCACCTCGTTCCTCCGTCCGCCACTCTCCTGTTGCCTGCCCCCCTCCAGCCATCAATATGCAGCGCTCGCACCCGGAGCACCTCCACTCTCTGCTCTGTTCAATTATTCACCAGGGGACCTGCGTTTGTATGCGTCACACACGTCCGTGGCACGGCAGGGTTTACCTTCACGGATTTTATCATGTGCCGAGTTCTTCCAAACACACCGGAGCCCACTGCTTTACCGCACCTGCTGTCAAATCGCATATAGTGTAAAAATGAAGCACAAAGAGCAACACCAAAGTAACGATCGAGCGGGTACAGAGGAAACGGGGCCGTCCCTTTAATAGCATGCGTCACAGCACACGCGCGATTACTGAATTACCCATCACGCAAAAATTTTTTTTTTTTTTTTTTTGGCCAAAAAGCTACCAACTAACATTTAGAGGAACTTTGAAAATATCCCCAGGGGTGCGATCTCTACGTAGGTCAGCAAGTGCTTTATTAAAGGTTTTTAAAATAACAGGAAAAAGCTAATGTAACCTAGACAAAGTGGGGTCATCTGTGGAATCACTTTTATTCAAATGGAGGCAAAATTATGATCAAAGTGAAGACGAACTTCAAGCTATCTAGCTCCGCTACCATCAGGGTCTCTAGTTTAGACGCTTGGGAGATTCTGCCTTAGTTAAGCACTGCAATTCTGACCCAGAGCCACAACCTGACCCGACGGCCACCGCCGCCATAGTTCAACCCATCTCCGTTTTCATGAGATGAAACATCGGCGAAAGAGGATCTTGTGTGCAGCCGCAATCATTAAAAGGACCTCTGGCAGACAGACCCCCTGAAAGGAGAAAAAGGTTCTCGCTTGAACTATGGGGTGGATCCGAAATGCTGCCCCCTGGTGGGAAATTATCATAGAAAAATCCTGATCATCAGCTTAGCAGATGTAGCCATTTATCGCAAAAAAACGTTTTTCTTCAAACATCTCGACACTTGGGTCAGTAGATGTGAGTAGCAGGTAGCATAGTTATTAAATGACAAAGCCTTATAACCCAAAGGATGTCAGTTCAAGTACCAGAAGGAGGCTCGATGTCTGATGTCACCAAAGCACAAAACCAGAACGGTAATATTCAGCTAAAAAAAAAAACTGCCTTTTTAAACACGTGGCTAATGAGCAAAATAACTCTTTCCTCTTATTGGAATGCAGCTATTCTGTCACAGAAATTGCTATTAATTCCAGGGCCTGGAGCTGGAGATGTCAGCTGATTTCATTACATGTACCCTTAATTACATGACCAAATCAATTACTTGCTTGATTGGCTAAATTACACCACATACCCGTGAAAATGTAAAGATTCAAACAGATCCACAAAAAAAATTGTCAGACTTCAAAGATCACATGCAGGGCAAGTGCACATTTTCCACTTACAGCTCAGTTCCATCATAGTGTCAATTAACATTTCTAGGTAATGTATACATTAAAAGGTTCAGTGAGTTTAATTTGAGCTGAACTCTGCATGGAAATTAATACTTAGTTCCTGAGCTTATATTTTTATCCAAACCTATTTATACAGTTTGACTAATTCAGGTTAAGCTGCCCACTTATCTCACTTACAAGGGGCCCAAAATGTAAAGCCCGTCAGTTCTCAGCTGCTCCAATATGCTGGAGTGAGCTGCATCTATCCCTCAGAACTGCTGAATCCCCATCAGTATGCAAGAAGGGCCCCAAAACCATCTCTTTCAGACCCATTTCCCTCCTGAGCTCTTGCAAACTCTGCAAGTTAGTTCTTCACTACCTGTAACTTTTTGCACTCATTTTGCTATTGGTACATTACTTGTACAGGTAGCTACCGAAATACGAGTGCTAGACAAAAAAATTGAGTTATTAAAGTGTGTTTCGACAATCACATGTTTGTATCTAACCTCTTTGCTGCGGGACGCACATTTGTTGACACTGAGTGGTGTGTTGCTTTGGAGAAAAGCATCTGCTACATATGAATGTAAGTACTGCAGTCTAAGGTACAGACTGAGTAACAGGTAAATAACCTCAACATGAGGCTTGACCTAACTCTTGGAACACTATGCTACCTTCTCTCCCATCCACCGCATGATGCGAACCAAATGCGTCAGCTTATATATATATACTGAATTAAAAAAATATACAATGATGAAGGAAAGAGGAAAGCAGGCAAGGTAACGGTGTCACTTCAGGTTCATTCACACTCAACGTGCAACACAGAGCTGAAGAACTCAACTCTGCTACGACAGCTGGAACACGCCTTGTGAAGCTTGAAGGTAAAGGAGGATGTGTGTAGGCGTGAAACAAACACCAAGTTCGTACCGTGTGCCCGCTTCCTCCCCATGCGGGCACCATCTATATATAAACACACATACATTACTTCTAAGTGACGACCTTCATTTGTTTAGTAAAACTTTAATCGCATAAATCAGTGCAGAACAAAGACTAAAACTACATAAGAAATGGTTTAGAAAATATCTACATTGCACATCGAAAGCCAAAAGCTCCAAGTAATGCCCACAGGTGATTAATTAGCTGCCCTTGGCAAGAATAAAATGACGACCTCTTGACCAGGGTTAACTAAGGCAGTCAGTACTTCAAAAGAAAACCTTTAAATCTTTTATCTTTAATAGCTTGTCATGTAGAAATTCCCCCGCCCATTGGAGCCCTTGACTTTAAATTCAAGTCATTGAGTTTCTGTAATATGAAAAATATAGATTAGCATGGGGAGGAATGAAAAGCAAAGCTCTAGGAGTACACCCTCCAGTTTACACAATATCACCTCTTGCTGAGAAAGCAGTACAAATTGTAATGTACCCGAGGACAGAGTGTGTGTGTGTCCCCCAGCTGTGAAAGACTGGGGAAGGAGTTTTTACTCCTTATGCTGTTTGGCTGATGTTGTGTGAAGCAGACATTCTGAGTTATCACCTGGGCCACAAGAACAAAGCGGTGTGCTTCCATTGTCACTTCAGCATTAACAATATCAACCTTTGTCCCTATTCTCCCAGCTCCAATAGTCAATGACCATCTTTGACCCCCCCCCCCCCCCCATTATGGAACTATTCCAATCCTCTTTAAGAGAGAAAATAATTTTTAAAAAAAAAAAAAAAAAAAAGTTTCGTGAGTTTTGCTGGTGCTCGTCTTCATCCTCAACACAGAAACTCAACCGTAAGACCTGCCATGATGAAATACAAACAGCAGTGGCTACTGGACACACAAAGTTGGAAGGAATTCTGCTGAAATTGAAACGGAAACGTAGCCTCGTGAGAAAATTGTTACATTATGAGGCAATGGAGTTTAAGAATTGTAACAGTCCCCAATCCCCACTTAGGAGTTTTTATGTTTCAACTTCTAGTGAGAAACACTGAGCAAAGGGGATCTTCTCCTTACGACCTCGGTCGACTCGTGTGATCATTTTCAGCACACCTAATTAATAAAACTGCATTTTTCAGGATCTTGCACAATTTGTCTGCTTGAATTATCAGCTGCTGCTGACTAATTAATTAAACATTTATCTCAGTTAATTGAAAGGGATGTTTAAAAATGCAACCGGCTGAGAAACAAAGGTACAAAATGTGGAATTCCAACGAGTAAACATTCTTTACAGAAATGGTTTTCATAAAAAATTTTTCAAAAGCTTATTCACCCTAAATATATCTACATTTCACACAATGTCAACTGACATGCATAGGGGAAAAAAAAAAGGTTACCCACAATGAAGCATGTGCATTAGGCTACAGGCATTATACTCTTCCTCAAAGACAAAGAGTGCACGGTTCTCATTCAGGTAGTTTTCAATTGATCCTCATTCCATTTGGCTTTCACGGCTCCCCAGGATTCATTTTTTTGTGTTTAATGTCAACTGCAAGCAGGAATCTCTGCGGTGTCTTTGCTCCGATCAATGACAGTGCTGTGTAAGTTCCTTAGAAATTAGACACAGGAGTGCCCTTATCCCAAGAAGCCACTGGCAGGCTCATCCAGGAAGCTATGAGCATGGAGCAATGGGGTCATCTGTGGGGTCTAGAACAGCAGCCTCCCCTATGACTGGTCCTGTTTGAGCCCTTTATTTTGCCCACATCAGCCAAGCGTGCAGTCACATTCCACTGCACAGCCCCTGACAGGGTTCCCTGAGCTCAAGTTCCCAAAACCACACCAAGACAGAGAAAAGGAATGAAAATGTACCTTTGCTTTTCACTGCACCACTTGGTCTTGCAGTTCACTCATAAAAATGAACAATGATAGTTACTGCAGAAGATGACCAACTATCAAATATTAGGTGGCATTCTAATCACAACACCAAGTTCCTTTTATAGCCCATTATACACCCTTTCTGAGCAAATAAAACCAGTGCAGAGAGGAACTTTTTAACTTCCTTTATCAGATATCACTAACCCTAACACCTTTTGAGTTTAGATAACCACTGCTGCCAAAACTCAGGCTATGCAAGCAAATGTACAGAAAACTGCAGCATTCATGTAGTTCATAGCAGCGAAAAGTAAAGACCTTCACCAGTGGAGAATTTTAATACATGCTGCTATATAGTAAATGTATAGTAACAGAAACGGTATTTTTTTTTTTTTTTTAAAAATGATTTTGAAATGATTTCAGTATAACATTAATTCTCTGCAAGACTATACCTTTTTGTTTTCATGGAATTAAAGTGTTTTTTACGCTTTCAGTTTAACCGTGCTGTACAATAGCAACCGTTTGTATCCTTTCCGATTTTAGTAGGAAATTCGTACCACCCGAGAAGAGAGAGTAGTCCGTAAACTGCAGCCCAACCCGGCAACACAGGGCACAAGGCTGGAGGGGGAGGGGCCACACCCAGGATGGGACGCCAGTCCATCCCAAGGCACCCCAAGAGGGACTCAAACCCCAGACCCGCCAGAGAGCGGGACCTGGACAAACCCACTGTGCCACCATGTCCTCACTGCATCTGAACAGACTCATCACCCAAGTACAAAGAATATCATTTTCAATAAGGGTAGACTCTTCATTAACCCTCTGCCTCAACAGACAGGAGAATCAGCACGATCATTATTATGAAGCTTAGGTCTGTGGTGCACCTTCCTGATGCGTATGGTGTAGGTTACAACACTCAGTGATGCACAAAATGCTGCTGGTTGAGGTTCATCAGTAAAGAAGCAAAAGGCAGGCCAATGAGAAGACTGTCTATCAAGTTGCAGGGTACCGTCTACAAACTCAGTTTCGATGCTGGGTTAGCTATGGAATGCACATTGGACTGTGAGATGGTTAATTTTTTTTTTTTTTTACATCTGACACTGTTGATGCAGTCTCTAGTTAGACTTTACTGGCTTATTACATCAGACTGAAGTTTCACGCTCATCTGGAACACAGTAAAACTTCAGAAGGGCATTGGCTGGTGAGGAAGCTTCAAAACATCTGACTGAAGACCACCCTGTGTCTGTCTGTGTGCGAGCGTGAGAGCTCCCTGACCAGTTTGAAGTCACTCAGGTGGTCTCATCAAAGCCCTGCCATGAAAGACCCACCTGCTGGAGGGTTTGACCTTCGGCCCCCCATTTTTCTCAGAGGCACCCACCCGCTTTCTGTGCCTCGCAAAGAGAATGGAGAAGAAGCTTCTATTTGTGCACCTTCATCGCTTATTCTGTCTACGTGGCCTGCAGAGGACAGAAGGTTGAAGATGTTTGAAATGACACCTGGGATCGGTGTGGTGAAAATGGCTAATAGATCAGATGTTAAAATCATTTTATGTGGTGAAGACCTCAGAAAAGCTTTTGGATTTCAAAGATTTTTTTTTGGTCAATGCAGGGAAGGCATGTGTCAGGGGAAAGGTAAAATTTTGTATTTCAATCCATTGCATGAGAGGGAAAAAAAAAGGGGATAACATAGCTCGAAAAGGTGAAAAATTTACAAATTCGTCAGTGTATGAGTGTTTACAACACAGGCGTGAATGGGGCAGTCCGGGAACTACCCGGCAAACTGGTGGCACCGAAGAAACTGAAAAACGTCGACCCCTTCAACTCGAGGTGTAGACAGCCCCACCTAAAATGAAGAACATGTTGGGAGGAAGAAGTATGAGGAAAACACCTAACACACCTCCCAAATAACACTTTACTCAATCAATCCACTAAAAGACCTCGGTGGTTCCACCGTTGGCTGCTGATGAAGACCTTTCTGAACAAGGCTGGAGGTCAGAGAATACTCTAGAATGTGCCTAGAGATAGAATAGTGCTTAGAGCTATTGCCTTGTAATCAAAGGATGTGGACTTGAATCCCTGCTCCTGCATCAGTACCCCTGATCTAGGCACTTACCTTGAATAGATCCAGGAAAAAAAAAAAAAAAAATATCCTGCTGTATAAATAGGTAAATCATTGTAAGCAGCTTAGTGTGTAGACTTAACATTGTAAACTGACTAGAGAAAACCTTCAGATAACTGTTAAAGTGATAAATTATATATAAAAATTATCTGGAGTCCAGCCCTCAACGGGACCGCCTCGCCAACCTGGCCAGTCACTTGGCACGCTGAGCCTCTTCCACCACGACGCATCCGCTGACACCACAGAGAGGGACTTCAGGGGCCTCCAATACCACACAGACATAAACAGGCGCAAACGCACAGAAAAAACCACAGCGGCGTACAAGGGCAGTAAACCCACCCCTTTTCGGGGAAGCACATTATGTACAAAAAAGAAAAAAAAAAAAAAAAGACTTGTAAAAGTGCCAATGTGCGATATGCCTTTAACCCGCTTGTAAGAGAAAGTGAATCTGAAAGATAAGAAGTGTTATCTGGACACCAGCCACCTGTTCACAGCTAGGAAGAGGAACACAGACAAGGATCCTAGTCACAGGAGGTCATGTTTGCTTGTGTATTCTTAAAGTAAAAATTGCGTGCGGCCCCGATACGGCAAACGTGGCTGGCATAAGGCAGCCGGTTTGGATACTACAGGAAGTGATGCTCAAATGTACAGGAAGCTCTGCGAGGTCACGCGCCGCCGTCCTTGGCGTCCTGTGCTCATTAAAGGAAAGGAATGTGGATCGCGTCGGTCACGGCCTAAATGGAAACCCAGAGGTTCTGCTGACAGGCCGCGCTTTTATCTTAAGGGTTTCCGTAACGGGTGGTCGCTACGTTCCCCCATCTACACTGGCACGTTTGCCGGCGACACCGCTCCGGCGGAAAAGAGCGCGCGACCGGCCGCGGCTCGGCTTTATTAGGGGAACGGTGCCGTTCACAGCTGTCAGCGAGGCGGGGGGAGGGATGCAGAGGGGGCTTTTTTCCAGAGGGAGCGAGGCTATTTCTTGGCACTGGTTCAGGGCACCGGCGCACTTACCATTTTAGCCCAGCGCTCATACGGCACACGTCGGCGGCGCTAGTGGCGCTTTGGCCGACCGCTCGTAAATCAGAGCCAGGGTGCGTCGGCCTCCCCAGCGCGACGGCCTGTCCTCAAAAGGCCTTGTGCAAACGAGCTGTAAACACAGGCTGAGCCTTGCACACCCGTGTGTGTTTTCACTGTGAGGGATGGGGCCCGGGCCTAGGAATTTACATTGTCCTGAAAAGACACCGCTTACTCTACGGTCCAAGACATAATCAGCTCTAGTAGCCTTAGAATGAAATTCAACTTATACAGTCTAATCACATGGTTTTCATGAAAACGGAGGGAACAAAAGTGGCTTATCACCGCCTTCTTCTGCATGTGTCTTTGGATGGGGGACATGGGACCAACACGGAAACGTGAAAATTCCAGACGTCCTGAGTGGGATTCAAACTTAGACCCAAAGACTGGGCTTAGCTACTGCGAGGCACAAGTGCTGCACTATAGTCAACGAAAGAAGAAAAGGCCCTAGTGAATATTGTGATTCGTTCACATATGATACAGAAGACATGCCAATACAAAGTTTTGCCAAGAAAGCAGCAACTGAAAGGAAACACGAAAATGCAACGGTACACACAGTGACTGTGGACAACCAGGTTTTACACACACACACACACACACACACACACACACACAATAAAACCCAACCCCTGCAAAGCAACAGTAATCAACACTAAGAAACATTAACACACCAGTATATTTTTAAACATAAATTAGAATGAAGGGGGCACAGTGGTGCTGTGGGTTGGACTGGGTCCTGCTCTCTGGTGGGTCTGGGGTTCGAGTCCCACTTGAGGTGCCTTGTGACGGACTGGTGTCCCGTCCTGAGTGTGTCCCCTCCCCCTCCAGCCTTACGCCCTGTGTTGCCAGGTTAGGATCTGGCTCCCCGTGACCCTGTATGGGACAAGTGGTTCAGACAGTGTGTGTGTGAGAGAAATTAGAATGAAAACCCATCACACATACTATATATAGATTATTATCAATTATATAACTCTTGTATATTTAAGTAATAAGTACAACTAAAACAACAGGGACATGAGAAAACAGTTAAATAAGTTACAGACACTTCAATAATAGCAGTTTATGCTGATGAAGTGATAAATTATCAAAGCAACAAAAACAACACGGGATGACGGGAAGGCTCCACTCACCCCTGCCGCTAAATTATTGATTAAAAATGGCACATCCTCTTTTCGTTCAAAGAACACTAAGTGTCTTAAAAGGAACGCAGAGGAGGAAGTTTCTCGCATGGATGTCACGCGAGCAGTCGGACTCAAAGTCAGCGCCACGGAGCTTCGGTCATTTCGTACCGCCGGGATCGAATCACATCGCAGTTGCCTCGCAGAGCCTAGCGAACAATATTTTTACGCCCTCGTACACATTCCCGATAGCCTGAACATCCGAATGCCTCGTCAATTCGCCCCAAGCCTGTGACATGTCAGATACATATATATGCAATGACATAACGGCTGCTGAGCTCAGCCCGTCGGAGTGGATGGAATCCACTAAGCCATGATTCAACCTCAGCAGATCATTCTTCCAAGGAATTTGGCAAAGTTCTGCTGTAGAGTCCACGCCTCCATTAGCTGGAAGCGATCCAGGTGGCGCGTGCGCTCCTGCCCGCCGAGGCACCCGCCCCTGGCACCGTTACCGGCACCCCGCCTCCCACAACGAGGATCGGAGAAGGCTGAACTCTCCCTCGATGCCTTTTCAGGACCGGAGCCAGCGTTTCCTCACCGTGCTCACAAAGGGGGCAACACTGAAGTCCCTGCTGTGATTTTTCCTCAAGCGGAAAGTTCATCAGCCTCGGGTGCAGTTCTCCGTTCCCAGGCTAAGCCACTGACCCCCGCCCCCTTGAGGGACCTGGCAGCGGCAAAGCCGCAGTCCAACCCCGGCTCCCCACCTGTCGAGCAGCCGCCCCGGGTGGCCCCCCGTCACCAGCCCAAACCACAGGTGCGGCCCCTCTGATGGCCCCTGAGCGGAGCAGCTGCCCCCCTGGGAGAGAGCCCCCGCTCACACACCCCTATTTGCAGAGCCAGTACTCCTCCAAGAACTTCTCCATCGTGACCTATCCCTCAAAGTGCCATCCAAGAAGTCCGGTGCTAATCTTCCGGACCGTAACGGCTCATTTCCACTTTAAAATAAGAATAAAACTACAGGCACGACTGAATAGTGGCGAGAGGTTAAAGCCCGAGGAGCGCACGGGGTTAATGAACGGAGGCCGAGCGGGGCAGTCCGACGGTGTTTGTAGATGTGAGACGACACCGCATTCAAAGAAGTTCTGAGGCTCGAGTAAACAGGTGGTTGGATCTGCGGGCAGATCGCACTCTGACTCATTTCCATCCCTGCCTTGTTTTTTCTGAAACAGAAATGGGGGCTGCAGCACCGTCATTGTGAAAAAAGCATCTGCGCTGGGGGTGGGGATTAGCACAAGAGCAGCAGAGGTCCCCGAGTTCCCCTCCCCGTCTGCGCAGCGCCCAGGAGCGGCGGATTCGTCATGCTCCTGTCCGACAGCCCGACTCGTATCGTTTAACAGCGAGCAAAGAGGAAGATAAACGTTTCGTCTGCTTCATAATTTACTCAAATTTCAGAATGTCCTCCGAGGTAGTAGTATGTGATCAGACCTTCGAAAGACTGAAACCTCTTGCCCTTGTTTTATGCATGCGGACATACTGTTGTTAATAACAGTAATATACAATACTAAAACAAACATTTAAAAAAAAAAAAATAAAAGGCAACGCGGGGACTCTTACATCCCGATCAGGTGACATTGACCAGAGCGAGGGCTGTCCATCGACGCCTGATAAGTATAAGGAAGCAAAAGTAGTTCAGATCCGCTGGCACATGGGGGGGAAGAAGCAAAGTGGACCCTGTGGGATTGCACCACACACACACACACACAAGATCAGGGTCTTTCAAAAAAGACCTTCCCACAAAGTTTGACATTTACCGTGCGGCAAAAACAGCGAGGGGGGAAAATCTGGCATGATGCGACACGTAAAGAAAGGTGCTAAACGCACGTTTGCACGCGCGCACACACACGCGCACACACACACGTGCGGTACCTGCGTGGTCACATGCGCCCCCCATGATTCCAGATCACCAGGGATTTACTTTAGAGAATAATCTCCGCGAGTAAAATATGCTGCGGCTGAACTTTATCGTTACTTACAGGCTGCTACGGTTTCAAAGCAATCGCACAACCCACACGCCCAACGAACGTTCCCCGCTGCACGCGGAAACCTCTGATATTTACTCTATTTTACATGAACCCATAGTAACATTAGTAGGCGAGAAAGGCCCTAGTCCAGGGTTTCTCACTTACTCACTCACTTTTGTCCAAGTCTGCATTACGGTGGTCCTGAGCCTATCTATTCTAGCGATGATACCCCCGATAGACATTGCACGGCACGGTGTCTCTCTCTCACTCGCACACAAAGTGCAATTCAGAATCAGCACTTCACCAACACACAAGAGCTTTGCACCGCAGGAGGAAACCAGCGCGCTCGGACAAAACCAACGGAACCCGCACGCAGAGCGAACTGGATTTGAACCTACAACCCAGGGTGCTGCGATAGCAGGTGTGCTACCTGCTGTGCCACGGTTCCTCATTTTCGGGTGCACCATTCCGACCTCAACGGATGCAGGCGAGCATGACCCAAAAAAAAATAAATAAATAAATAAATAAAATAAAAGTGTGTCTTACAAATAGTATGTCAAGGACACCCAGTTCCAAGGAGGCCTGGGGAGGTGTGCGGGAACAGCCCTACTTCTTTATCTCATCAGCTGCCTGCATAGGGCCATTGATAAAGGACAAAGGAAGGTTGCGGAAATAATAATGAAACCACAACAAGCTGGGAACATATGGGCTCCGGCGTGCGGCTACACCGGCTGGCTAAAAAGCTCTGTTTGTTGTTCAAGCTGTTCTGTCACGGCTCTGTGGGTTGCATGACCCTGCCCCGTCGCTCCGAACCAACCCCCAACACCCCCCCCCCTTCGCCCAGGTCACTTTAAAGCGCTGGTCTCCAACATGGTGGCCGCGGACACCTGGTAGGCCGCGCGCAGCCCGCGAGTCGCCCGCCAAGCACGTTCTAAATAGGCTCAATTTTAATTATTGTTTTTAGCTTTTTTATTATACTTACAAAAAATGAAAGAGTGCTCCGTTAATATACAACATAAAATAAAATCATCATTTAAAAAAAATTTCAATATTTAGAAGCTTACGCATGTTAACGTACGTTAGCGCTGCTCTTTCTGTGAGTTGAGGCGGTCGCGAGCTGACGGCATAAACGAGGTGAAATTAACTATAACAAAAAACACAACAAAGGATTAGTTATGGCCGATGGTGCACCAGATCCTGCAAAAAACAAAGACATTGACGAGGAGTGGGAGACAAAATTTCTCGTCACAAAAAGTGTATAATCACGCCTCATCTGAGGCTAGCATCGCGTATCCAAGAAGCACAACGCGGAGAGACATTTTCGCCACAAATGATTCCTCAAGACCTTCAATAGCTGTTTGTTATCCACCAGGTACATCACTTAGAAAAGAAAAAGTTAACGAGTGAAACTAGCAACATTAAGCAGGCAGCTATCTTTTTTTTTTTTTTTTTTACCAGACCCGCTAAAAAGTCACACACAGGCTGAGGCTGCAACCGAAGCTAGGGTTGCTAATTTTTTGACAAAACACAAAAAAAGAAAATCGTTCGGATGGCGAAATTGTCAAGCGAGCAATGTTGACTGTGATAGCGAACACACTGTTTAAAGATCACAAGAATGGAGATGAAATCACGTCTCTTCAACTCGGGGCGAACACGATCGCAAGACGAGTCACTGCTATGTCAGCGAACGTAACGAAGCAAGTGAAGGAAGACGTAGGTTCGCGCAAATGGTTTTCCATCCAGTGTGATGAGTCTGTAGGGAAATGTGTTCAGTGCAATGTGAAAGAAAAAAACAAAATGTACGTATTTCAATAAATTTTATTGGAATATTTTCCAGAATTCATTGTTTCATAAAAAAATATTAAGACAACTTGTGAGAAATCATTAATATTTTTTATGCCAGGATTGGATATCAAGATATTTTATTTTGACATGATAATGTTGTTAATTGAAAGTTTAAAAAGCACCATTGTGTTTATATTTATTATAACAAATTATATATTTTTTGAGCATATCAAACAAGTAGCCCTCTAGACTATTTTATCCCTTCAGGGAGCCCTCACTCACAAAAAGGTTGGAGACCCCTGCTTTAAAGGCTCATCACACCAGCAGCCCGTGTGCACGTGCCAAGAGCACCTAGACCCCAGAAGCAGAAGGGCACTACCACACAACCATCCACACAGAGTCTGAAACCACTTGCCCAATACGGGGTCGCGGGGAGCTGGAGCCTAACCCGGCAACACAGGGCATAAGGCCGGAGGGGGGCGGACGCACGCGCACCCAGGACGGGACGCCGGGCCGTCGGAGGGCACCCCAAGCGGGACTCGAACCCCAGACCCACCGGAGAGCAGGAGCCGGTCAAATCCGCTGCGCCACCGCGCTCTCCCCCGCAACGAATATAAACCTGTTTCATTTAGCAATGGTTTTACAGTTTGATTTCCAAGTTTGACAAGCTTGCAAATTATTTTTGATCCAATTCTTTTGAAAGTGGCAGGGACTGTAGTAGTTAGAGCTGCAGCCTTACACTTGAAGGACCTAGGTTCAAATCCCAGCTACCACTGTTGCTGTAGTACTCCTAATCAAGGTACAAACCCTGAATTGATGGAGTAAAATTACCTAGCTATATAAATGGGTATATCATTGTAAACTGTTTTTGGAGAAAGGCATCAAATAACTGCCGTATATTATTATTATTATTATTGATTCACGTAGCTACAATTATTTTCAAAAACATCCAGGATTCTTAAACTAATCCCTAAAATACACACACACTGTAATCTATAATAATCCAAACTGTCAATTGCTTTGACAAAAGCCTTAAAGAATAATAATGATGAACAATAACACAGTTAATAGCTAGTGTACTGATATCTGCATCAACTGCTCATTCATAACAAGGGCGGGAGTCAAACACACACCTGCTCATGACATGAATGCGGAGAGCAGAGTAAAGAGTCAATCATTCAAATGTTTACTTCATCATATATACACAGCCACAATGATCACAGAGTTTACAAGGGGGGCCATGAAAAAAAAACCCACACACAAAGTGCAGTGTGCAGACATTCAAGTGATGGGAAATCATTAATGTCATCTATTTTTCCCCTCAATCACAGAGAGAGGTGGGCTTTCCAGAAAGACACCAGGGTGCGGGGGCGATTGCGCTAAGCACCCGCCTCCCCTTTCAGAAATACCAACAAACCCTGTTAGCCACAGCGCAGAATGCCAGTAAAGTGCATCCCTGACAGAGGACCGCGCACTGGCACCTGGGCTCTCGGCCACCCCGCACAGACACGTCCCGCAAAACAGAATGCCACTTTCTTTATTTAGGTGACCCTAGGCTGTGGTCGTACGGTTCGGCGAGACACGTTCAACCCGGCACCTCAACGATTGTGCTCAATGAATCAACGCCAAAGACTCAAATAAAAACAACGTCGCTGGAAATAGCGACCAGGGCTTTCGTGGGCCCTGTCTAAGTCACATCACCACAAGCAAAACCATGCTCTCTCAAAATGGTTTTATGAACCACGAGGTAACTGTGTGTATGCAGGCGTGTGTGATTAACAGACAAAAACAGTATGACTATTCTTGTGGGACAGTGTTTTAACGCGAAATTGTGTGCTTAGAGCAACTGCCCTGGAC
Source organism: Scleropages formosus (assembly GCF_900964775.1). Classification (NCBI taxonomy): domain Eukaryota; kingdom Metazoa; phylum Chordata; class Actinopteri; order Osteoglossiformes; family Osteoglossidae; genus Scleropages; species Scleropages formosus. The sequence goes on from NC_041807.1 coordinate 8,987,565, forward strand.
TTAACGCCATAAAAATTACCCAGTCGTATAAACAAGTAAATCACTGTAAGTAACAATGTACAAAACCATTATAATTTGTTTTGGACAAAGGTGCCAGATAAATAACTTGATAAAAATAATACTATTAATACTGTAAATATTTCTGCTTCACAGGGAGCGAGTCAGTTACAAGCCCCCATAATAAATGTCAGACCCCCCCTCCAACTCCTTGGTAAGAATGAAGATAAGTCCTATACGCTAAGGTATCCAAAACACCATGCTGCATTTACATTTATTCATTTAGCTGACGCTTTTCTCCAAAGCAACTTACAGTGTTGAGGTTACTATTATTTACCCATTTATATAGCTAGGTAATTTTACTAGACCAATTCAAGGTAAGTACCTTGCTCAAGGGTACTACAGCCAGAGGTGAGGCTCGAACCTACAACCTTTGGGTCCAAAGGCAGTTGCTCTAACCACTACGCTATCAGCTGTCCCCTAGCATCCTCCCAGCTGCATCCTCCCATAGTTTACTACCGAGTACTACTCTGCCACGCAGCTGATTCTCAAGTATTGACCGCTAAATATGATGAGCAGCTAAAAACATGAGCGATGTATGTAGCAATGAATACCTGAGAAACGTACAGTACGTCCCCCCCACGGCAGTTGAGCGCTTGGGGTAAACTGGGTCAAGGCTGAGGGAGTGGCTCTCAGGGGTCATTTGTGCCCCATGGATGTTCATTGTTGCGGGGGGGCTCATCCAGGGGGAATCGGGGAACCCCCCCCAGTTCATGGGCGTGCAGAACCTGACACTGAAGGAGAAGAGATGGAGGGGGGGGGGCAAGGGTGAGAGGATTTCACATCTGCTAAGCGTTTATGGGCTGCCTAGACTCAGAGCCAGAGGCTAGAGGCTGGGACCTCGTTAATTGGCCCCTCCTGGAATCAAGTCAAAGAGGCAACAGTACCACCCCCCCCAACCCAACCCAACTGAAGAAACGCGCCCGTCCCGAAAAATAAAAACATCTTTCGCTGATCTTGAGCGTGCCCTCCCATCACCGCACCCGTCATGCATACAGCAGAGGGGGTTACGAGCGCTTTATCCTATATTTCGTTACAAATCGAGTGCATCTTTCCTTTTTCGAGTAAAAATCACTAAGCTGTATAACTGCGTAAAGGACTACGTAGCTCAACATTAAGTTTCTTTGGAGGAAAAACGCCGACCAAACGAATAATCGATCATCTATAGGCACTGGAGACAGGGAGAGGCCCGTAAATAGAAGTCGAGAATCAAAACCAGGGTTTGCGAGACATGTACGGTAATCATCAGACGCTCGTTTGAGTTCACCAAAGCGAGAGCCGGGTGTTATTCCCCCCCTCTTCCTGCCAGTAATAATTGTTTTCCTTTTTTGTTGGTTTCTGTTTGTTATCGGTTTGAACTGTCTTTATTGCGGCAGTTGGATCTTGTTTTCATTTAACACAAGGCAGTTAAAAGTGAAAGAAAAAACAAAAAAAACACGACTAAGAACTGCAAAGGTGCCATTTCTTCCTGCAGATCTTGCGTGTGCGCACACACGCGGACGCGCACAGGATGCTTCGAGTCTCGGCGGTGAGGCGCCGTCTTTGACGCCTCACGAAAACAAGAGATACGGTGCAGGTAAAGCGGCGGAGAAATTAACTGTTGGCGAGTTAAAGCAGGTGGTCTGCGGCCCCGGGGAAAAATTATTCTGAAGCTATTTTTTGAAAAAAATCCATTAAATAAACATCTTCATCTATTAAACAAGGAATTTCCTGAATCAAAACACATTTTCTGGCCAAATCTGAATGCTTAGTAGAAAAAAAATCTCACATATATATACACACACACACACACACACACACACACACACACACACACACACACACACACACACACAGAGTCTGAAACCACTTGTCCCAAGGAGAGTCACGGGGAGCCGCAGCCTAACCCGGATGGAGGGGGAGGGGACACACCCAGGACGGGATGCCAGTCCAGTCCATCGCAAGGCACCCCGAGCGGGACTCGAACCCCAGACCCACCGGAGAGCAGGCGCAGGCCAAACCCACCGTGCCCCCAAAAATGAAGTCAATATACCTTTTCTTTCTTCATGCCGTTTTCACTCCCGCATGATTTTAACCGCTTGGGGGGGGCAATAAAATGTGTGTAGTATGAAATGTTCTGGTATGCATTTGTGGTCCGGTGGGTCATTCTGTGAACTTCAACAGGTTAAGCAGCCCAGTGATATATTATGTCTAAATATGTATTAGGTAGTCCACTGCCTTTGGACTCAAAGTAGTCAGGTTCAAATCCCACCTCCTACCCTTGAGCAAGGTACTTACCCTGAATTGATCCAGAAAATAAATAAATTAGAATTTACCCAGCTGTATAAATGGGCAAATAACCGTAAGGTGCTTAGCACAGTCGATCTGGAGAACAGCATGAGCTGAAAGTCCGCGAAAGCACTGCTGGAGGCGGTGAGATGTGGGATCCTGGAAGGCCGGCGTAGTCGAAACCCAAAGCCGCGTCCTTTGACGAAGGAAGTCCCCAAGACCCCCCCCTCCACATAACATGCCCTATCTGCCCTCCCCCTCCAGAGCCCCTGGTGCCTGTTATTTTCTCTCCATCACTTCCTAGGCTTCAGGAACAGTGATGTGAAGCAATCTGACAGTGACACACACACACACACACACACACACACACACACACACACACACACACACACACACACACACACACACACACTGTGCAGAGTGATGAGAAATAATCAATACATTACACTGTGATCCTGTTAAATAAAATTAACTCAGGCTGGTGCATACCGAAGTAGTTATGGTCACATTAACATTAATTTCCCACGGCCACTGTGGGATGATCCGAGTGATCAAGTGACCCGGTAGACTAACCTTGCCCACCACACCCTGGAATGCAGATGGCAGCTGAGAGACCCCGGAGCGGTACCGAATCTTACCGAGACGGACACACAGACCACCTGGGGGCGACTGACACCACTGGCCAGGGGCCTCCAAATCTAACACTGCACACCAGGAGAATGTTGGGGCTGGGATGCAGCAAGGTTCTGGATCAGAGTGTCTCAAGGCAGCCGCAGTGATACAGTGGGCAGTTTCCCATGCCTCCGCTTTTAACAAATCGGTCTTACACGTCATTAAATTTAAGGAAATTACTCATCACAAACTCTGCATTCTGACTCTAAGGGAAATAAGATCCAATCATAATAGTTAGGGGCATCCCCTTCCAACGGATCAGTCTGGGTTCAATTGCCACCTCCTACCATAGTAACCTTGATCAGGGCACTAACCTTGAACTGAAACAGTAAAAACTACCCAGCTGCATAAATGGGTAAATCAGTATAAGTAGCTTAGTCTACAAACCTAACATTGCAAATCACCTTGGGGGGGGGGGAAAATCAGATTACATGAATAAACAAACAAATTACAGCACTGATTCTTTACCTCCCAGCTGGCCCGTCCTCCTGTCACGACCTCTCGATCAAACTGGACAACTCACTCATTTCACCTAGCTCCTTTGCTAAGAGTCTGGGAGTAACGACTGATGCGAGTCTGTCATTCTCTCAAGATATTGAAGCCATAACCCGGTCCTGCAGATACATCCTGCATAATATTTGTAGGATTCGTCCCTATCTCACTACTGACTCCGCCCAACTATTTGTCCAGGCCTTGGCGACTTCCCGTCTGGACTACTGCAACTCTCTTCTCTGTGGCCTTCCTGCTAATGCCATCAAACCTCTGCAGCTTCTACAGAATGCTGCTGCACGAGTTGTGTTTGATTCGCCAAAGCGCTCCCGTGTATCTCCTCTACTCATCTCTCTGCACTGGCTTTCTATAGCTGCCTGAATCAAATTCAAAACCCTGGTTACTGTGTACAATTGCATCAATAGAACTGCTCCCGGCTATTTACAGGACTTGATCAACCGGTACACCCCAACCAGGCCCCTTTGCTCGTCTACTTCTGCTCGCTTGGTGGTCCTGCGCACAAAAGGCAAAGCTCGGAGGTTCTCGGTTCTGGATCCCTTGTGGTGGAATGACCTTCCCCTGTCACTCAGAACTGCGGAAACTCTGTCTGTTTTCAAGAAGGGTCTGAAAACCCACTTTTTCCAGATCCACTTTGCCCAAGATCTCTTCAGATTGTCTATGGTGTAACTGTTCACGCATCGTAACTCCAGAAGCATCCCCAGATACAACCTTTATTCAGCCATTACTCTGGTATTGTTCTGCTCATCTGTGTATCTTATAATGTGTGTGTGGTGTGGGTATCGGGATTTGTCTGCGTCTTATGCACCTACTTGAATGATGAACCTCGGTGCAGCAAGTGGTAGGGAACAAACTAGGTTTGCTTGAGACTTTCATGTCTGCAGCTATGTCTCCTTCTCTCAATGTAATGCATAAATTGTACTTTTGCTGAGATGTACGTCGCTTTGGACAAAAGCGTCTGCTAAGTGAATAAATGTAAATGTAACTGTAAAATGTGATTGACCGAGACCGTTCCAAAAGGCTGTTTCTTCAATCAATGACCTGAGGATGCGGCAGCATCGATGCCTTCATAACTAATTCATATTGCCTTTACGCTCGGCCTTCAGGTGGCGTATCCCTTACAGGGGTTAATTAGCCCGGACCTCCATCGGAGCCGCTTCAGCCCGTCACCTGACCTCAGGTACGATTTGCGAAGCCCATATTAATTAAAGACGGAGCTACCTGGTTGCACTGACAAAGATGAATTCCCTCGAAGCCGCCTTCGTGCGACCGGGCTCATACGGCACAACCCAACATTGGACCGCGGTGACAAGTAAACGAGCGCAACGGCGAGAAGGGAGCGGCTGCTCTTTACAGCGAAAGAACCCTGAACGGTCTTTGGTTCGAACGCTAAGGATTTTAGAGGGGGAGGAAAAAAAGAAAGAGCACAGTAGACTGTCTGACGGCTGTAAAGGAGCAAGTCCCAGAGCACCACCATGCTGGTACTTCAGAGGAGTCCACCAGGACCATCTGTCAGTGTACCGGCAGCATGAGACCCCACAGGAGCTGCCCCGCACCCCCCCCCCACCTGCCAAACAACACCGAGCACAACAGTTCCCCCTCGTCCTCCGCCCCACACGCACAGCAAACCCAGCCAGTGACATTGTCTTCAAAAACCCTTCGCGTATTTTCCTCTTAGTCACGCAGGATGAAAGGCTGCATCTTTAAAATTAAACACCACTCTAAGGGTCCAGAGGAACGCTGGATGGAAAATATGTTTAAAGTAACACAGTGCTCATATGAATTACACAGAATCGCTGATAAGTCAAAAAGAAATCAGCAGCTCTGCCCTGTAGATTCCTCAGAGCAGGGACAGAGGCATTATCCTCATTATTCTCATTATTTAAAAAATCATTTAGCAATTTCTCCCCAAAGCACCCAACAATGTCAGCTTTGCACACAAAAATAATTACAGTGAGCATTTATTCAGCTGGGTCATATTTACAGTACAGGAATATTATGTCAATACATACATAGTATATGGTGCCTAGAGCATATACCGAGTTCCGTACGCTGTATGCATGCCTTTCGTAATTTAATACGCTTCGCACGCTGATAAAGGCATCCGGGTGAAACACGTCCACGATTTGTGCAAATCGAGCGCGGGCCTGAGAGCGCCGTCTTTATTTCGGACAAAGAGCGCGATTCAGGCAGCGCTTCATCGCCGGAACTCAATCTGCGGTATTGTGCGGCGAGTCGAGCGTGTTGTTTTTACTATATAAATACAGGGTAAGTACCTTGATCAAGGGCACTACAGCGCGAGCTGGGATTTGAACCTGGGTCCTTCAGTTAATGGCTCTACCCACTATACCCCACCTGCCGCACCAGCAAAGGGAAAACAAGGGAAAGCAAAGTGACACAGAGGCTCCTTACGATTTGTGGAGCGGCACAGAGTTACCGGCGAGAGCACAGCGCCCCGGCTCCGCCCCGGCTCCGTCCCACCACCTTCCTAAGGTCCCCGGAGCGGCGTCGCGGTTCAGGCCCGGGCCGCACGATGCTGCCACCTTCCACCGCACTCGCTCCCTCACGCCCAATCTATATATATTCAATTTGCCTCTCAGGGCCACATGCTTCGAGGATGACCTCACATCTCAGTAATCATAACCAGTCCCTCTGGAGGGAGGGGGGGGGGGCAAGAGGGGAGGGAAGGAGGGGGAGGAGGTGGAGGGGGGCGTCCCCTCAGGAGACCCTTCTCAGTGGGAAAGGGTTGAGATGGCTCGGAGACACTTCCGGGATGTCTGCACTGGGACTCTCCTACCCATAACATGGACAGCTGAAATAAAAAGTTTAAGAAAAAAAAAAAAAAAGAAAACATTTCGAAGGGTAAAGAGGCAGCGGAGTTGCAGGGATTCAGCGCAAAACCCTCCCGTAAGCACTTCGCTCCCTCGGACAGGTATCGATCTGCTTTCCGTGGAACTGCTTCCGGTCCTGGATCTCACAGCGCAGCCTGCTCTCGTAGCTCTGGGCTGCGATCCACCGCACCTCCCCAACGCCACACGGCTGGACCATTGCACGGCAGAGGGAGGACCTTCCCTACCCACTATTGCTGCTATTAGCTGCTCTTAACCCGACACCTTTCCTCAAAGTGACTTACTCTGGTAAATACACTAAACTCCCTATGGTCAGCAACACATTTATACAGCAGGGCTACGAAACACACAATCACAGACATGCACTTTCTCTCCAAGAGCAACTGCAAGTCAACAGCTCGCATGAAACACACCTTTGCACAGTGGGTGGAAATGAGAGCACCTGGAAGTAAGCAGCATGAACATGTGGAGAACATGAGATCTCCACACAGACAGAGGTTCAAACCCACACCTGAACCTGCAGCCTAGGTATTCCGGGGCACCGGCACTACCAGCTGAGCAGGCATACAACGCAATCTTCTTGGACGCAAGCGAGGCCTCGGGTACCGCTGTCGGCCACCTGAGCCGTACAGGTAGCACGTGGAATTCTCCTACGAACCTAGATCTTCCTCACCGCGTACGGCGACGTCCAAAAGGCACGCGCCACAAGCTCCCCGTCCGAGTTAAGGAGAGGCTTGCGACGCTCGCAAAGGAAGATTTTTGGGAGCGAGCAGAACCTTACGGCCACTTCCTCATCCAGAACCGGAAGTGGTGCCAACGTCTGGATTTTGCGTCATCGGCTCAACGAAGCCCGGGTACGAGCACCACCACTCGAACCCCGCGGGGTGGCCAGTGAATCTCTTACGGTGAGCTGGGACATTCTGTTCACCCGAAATAAGATGTTGCTATTATTCCTCTAAACACCCTATATATTTAAAACAGCTTGGGGGGAGGGGGCGGGGGCGTAGTTGCTAAGAACAAGCAGGGTTAACCTGAAGAGTCTGGGTTCCTGCACCACAACGCTGCCTTGAACAAAAGTATTTCACCTGAACAGCTCTAGTAAAAGTCCCCAGCTGAGAACAGGGGGATGTTCACCGCTCTGGATGAAAGCGGTGACTAAGCAGCAAAAAAATAATAAATAACGATGAAAGTCCTGCCTCCAGGCATTTTCCTCTACAGCGAGAGCCATTGTAAAGAGGCGGCACCATTTAGCCGCGGTAAGAATAGCAACGCGCACGTATACGCTGGACGGCATCCAACGGGAAATGGGAGAAGCGGGTATGGGTGGGGGACTCCTCACACCTCACGACGAAGTCCGTGACTTTGGGCTTCGAGAAAGCGCAGCGCTCCGCGGCGTGCGTCACGCGCCCCTTTAAGGTGGGATCAAATCCCACCAAAAAGCCTGAATCGACTGCGTTCGGCTCCAGACCCCCGAGGCTTCCGTCCACCGCGGTAGAAACCCTCAGATGTCTCCTGCTGGCCAGATCCCCGGGGGGTCCGCTCCGACCGCAGGCCAGGTGAGAACACAGGTGACCCAGAGTGACCCTTTCCTCATAGTTGGCCACAGTTCCACATGACCAAGCGCCCTCTCCACCCAAACACACAGAGAGCCTCTGAAACAGGACGGTCTTTAATAACCAGTCTCAGAAAAACTTGTTCCAACAAAGGAGAGAAAGAGCGGGATATCTTTGAGCCCTACTGGACATTATACTTCGCTTGTGTACGAGGCATACGCAGTCCAATAATCATCAATATGGCAATCAGTATGTTTTTATCTCGATCGATTCCTCATATACAGTCAATAATGCACTCTTTTTTCCAGAAAACAAAAAAAAAGACAAGTTAACTTGAGTTTTTAAACAAAAAAAAAAAAAAAAAAAAGAATGACTGTCACTAGAGGATTTTTTTTCCTGGCTCAGTTAAAAAGACGACTGAACAAAAGGGACTGTCTTGTGCGCTTCTACTTCAGCCTTTCGTTATTGTTGGTCTGCCAAAGTAATTAGTCGAATAAATCAGCAAAATGCCAATAAATACAGCGAGTGCTGCTACAGTACGTACATAATCCATACTTTTAGCTGCAATATAGATCATCTGCAGCTCATAAATTTGGGCGGATTGCATTTTTCCAGGGGCGCGGTGGGTTTGACCGGGTCCTGCTCTCCGGTGGGTGTGGGGTTCGAGTCCCGCTTGGGGTGCCTTGCGACGGACAGGCGTCCCGTCCTGGGTGTGTCCCCTCCCCCTCTGGCCTTGCGCCCTGTGTTGCCGGGTTAGGCTTCGGTTCGCTGCGACCCCACTCGGGACAAACGGTTTCAGACAATGTGTGTGTGTGTGTGTGTGTGTGTGTGTGTGTGTGTGGGGTGTGTGTAGGGGTATTTTTCCAAAGTTTGCGACATCCCCCCCCCCCAACTTCTGACAATTCACACAATCAGCATGTTCGCAACACACTGCTGCGTCTCCATTGTTCACGTCAACGTCATGTCTCCACCCAGCTTTGACACGGATGACAAGAGCACAACGCATTCAACACCCTTTCCTTCCTTACCATCCAATAGATGCACCTCTCCGCACTCCAGTTATTATTTAGTTGGCACTCTGGATAACCAGAGTGACTTAAAGCACTCAGTACAACTTACTTACAATTATCTACCCAACTACACAAGGTAACACACACACACAGTTAAAGCAATGTAGAGCCACCTGAAACATGTTTCTGGACTGTGTGGAAACCAGAGCACTCCGAAGAAACCCATGCAAACTCCACAGAGACTGAGCTGAATTCAAGGCCACATCCGAACCTACAGCGCAGGAACTGCGAGGCACCACTCCTACATTAACTACGAGAGTGTTTCCTTAGGATGGGTAAAATACCAATGATTTATGCATATTTGCGCTTTCCATGTTTTGAGTTGTTAACTCATGTTAATATAAAAAAAATAAGGCATTGCCATGATGTCGGACAAATATGAGCGTGAACAACAGCAGTGCTGTAAACTTTCTGAAGGATGCCTTTGAGCGTCATTCACAGCAACTGTGACCGATGGCAGTGAACGGTGCAGCTAGATTCTTCCCAGAATGCACTGCAGCTTCGCAATGCCCATGGTGTACACTTAACAGGTTTTAATTAAACACATTAGTGAAGAGCATCTCAGCAAGGATGGTGCCCCACTGTCTTTAACCAAACTATTTTCTAATCTACCACAAATTTATTAACAATCCAGTGACTTTTTCACTATGATTAACATGGTTATGACAATCGTGGGCATCTTTGGGACAATATGAGTAAACGGGTACACCTCTCCTGTCCACCAGACCTTTACCAGGATGGGATTTACAGTGCAGGATGGGAATCCTTGGCCATACTAAACTCCTACAGCAGACGATGAGAGAAAAGCGTTGCTTTTGTTTGCCCAACGTGAAAGGAAGCAGCACTGGTCAGAGAGAGTGATCAGCGAGAAGGCCCCACGGCCCTGTCCGCTGCGGCACCCCGCACCCGTGACAACTGCATGGACCAACTTCCCGGCAGCTGTTCCTCAAGTACAGCTGCTCTGGACAGGAGGACTGGGAATCCGTCTGGCACAGCACTAACAGTCCCCCAGTCCCCCCCCGCGGTCAAGTGGACCACAGTGAAATACTACAGTTGACATAGTAAAGGATGATCAGGGTAGCAGGACGGCACGCAGGAGCACAAAGCACCAAGTCTCGGCTCCATAGCGTCCGTCCCTTTTTCTTCTGCTATTTCCGCTAATTATTTATTTTTGTCTCTTACAACACGCACCTCGTATGGAAATAGTCAACGTCTCAACATATTCCTGGCACGGAGTGACGGAGCCCTTGTCGGCCTGTAGATCGCTATGTTCTCGTGGGTGTGGCGCTCCATCTAATTGGCTATTTAGTTTATACAACATCCAGCACAAATTATTATGATTTAATCTGCATGTTCTCCTTAAAACGGACTATATTTTAGAATCCGTGCCCCAGCTGCGAGTCCAAACTTTTTTCTTACACACAAATACATCCGTCACCCTGGTTTTCATTAGCACGGTAACAAGAGGGGTACTGGTAAGAGTGAGGAGGGCAGCTTCTCTTTTTAAAGAGCTTGTTAAGGTGTTAAGAGGAGGAAAACCTTCAGGCACAGACCCCACCCCATACTGAACCACAGGAGACCACCCAGCACCACTCGGCCACATGCATCATAAAGCTTCTCACAACAGAAAAATTACTGATAATACACACGTAGCACATCCGATCAGTTCTTCCATTAATATGCAAATCATCTATATGTTTATCTCGCGAAGCAGCGATCCGATTGTGTAGCATCAGCTCTGATCTCACGGGATGAGGATGGGGGGGGGTGACAGCGATGAAGCTCCCCCTCATCCAGATCGGGCTTGTTTTTTTTTCCCCCCAGACAAACACACGTGTCACTCTGTGTGTGAAGATGTGTGTGTGTGAGAGAGAGAGAGAGAGAGAGAGAGAGAGAGAGAGCGAGAGAGACTGTTTCCACACGATTGAAACTCTGTTACAATGTTGTGACTCTCTCTTTTCTCTGTTCCTCCAGCGGAAACTTTCATCCTGCAGCTGTTTTAAATAAACCTTCGCTGGACCGCAGGCGTGGACCACCCTTCCCCCTCCGAGTGGAGACCCCGCCACCCTCCTCCTCCTCCCAGCAACAGGGATCCAGAACCCCAACCCCGGACCCCTCGACCCGCTAGACTCCCCCCATCCACCACCATCCGCACCCCCCCATCGTACCCGCGCACCACCACCCACCCAGGCCGTGTGTTTACTGACCTGTATGAACTGGATGGTCAGGGCCGACTTGCCCACTCCGCCGCCCCCCACCACCACGAGCCGGTACTTCTCCTGCACCGCGCCGTCCTTCCAGCCTGCCATCGGGGACGCGCCTCCGCCGCACCCGCCGCTGCTGCTGCCGCCGCCGCCGCCGCCTTTATATAAGAACAACACTAGAGGGGCGCGCAGACCCCCTTCTCACCGCAGCGGCTTCCTGTCTGAAGAAAGCAGCGGCAAAGTGCGAGAAAACCCGATAAAACAGTCCAACGTGGGGCGAGAGCGCGTCGCGAGCACCTCCCGTCCGCTGTCCGCCGCTTGGAACCCGAGCGCAGCGCAGCGCAGCGCAGTCACAGTCGAAGACCCGCTCGATACAAATGGCCGTCGGCGGAGGCCCCGCCCCCGGTCTGAACGCCTCGTGAATATTCATGAGCAAACGTGAATATACATGAGCATGCAAATGAGCCGCACAACTTTCATTCATTTGATTTCCCTCTCGACACACTTTATGTATCTGCTTGCATTTTGTTATACAGTATATTGTTTTTTGTACCGTTTTAAACAGACTTCGCAGACGCCATCGCCTCTCTTCGACATTTTTATATTGCTTGTTTTATTATTTGATGTGTTTGTGTCTATACATTTTTTTGTTCCCCCAGCCTCGTGCCCGCTGCTTCTGCTGGAATAGGCTCCGGACCAGCGCGACCCTGCTCAGGACAAGCGGTATTGAAATTGGATAGATGAATGGGTACATTTTTATTTAGCTCTTAAGTATAAATTTAGATCAAATACATTTTTGGGACTTGTAACAGTATGATCTCCTTTGCGTATAAACTTGAAAATACATTATTTATTTGTAATTATTACTAAATATCATTGATAGATTTTTTCATCCCGTACTGTATACAATACAATTAACCTAACAATTTACATGTAGATGTTATGTATTAAATGTAATCAGTAATTTACACATTACCAAAATAGTTCTTAATCTAGATTTAGTGCTCATGGGTATTTAGAAATATAGATATATGTTTTACAATAGTGTCATTCTGCATTCCTTAAACTGAAATAAAGTGACTGCTTGTGAAGAATTAATTGGTCAGCCAGAGAGGGTATCTCAGTCATCCTGTGTCGGGCCGTGTCAAACAGTGCACACACATCAGAGATGTACATGTGTTCTGCATTCTGGATTCCCCAGCAGGTTTAGTGCCTTGTTGAAAGACATGTATAAGAGGCAGAAAAGGACTAGAGAAAAAAAAAAAAAAAAAAAACTAACTAATGAGTAATAAAGAAATTTGCTTCGGCAGCATTCCGCTGAACTTATGCAGGAGCGCAGTGTTTCGGGAACACAACACTGAATAATCTAACGCAGGCCTGCATATACCCCTCCAAGACAGAACAAAAAATAAAAATCAATTGCCGTTACATTCAGTTCTGGAGGCACATTTCTATTTCTATTTTCACAAATTCAAGACCGCCCGCCGTTTCACTGAGGAAGTATCATCCACAGTGGGCCATTTAGAAGAAGTGAATAAAAACAAACACCAGCGCACACCCAGATTGCACCGTACGCTAGTGTAAAGCTCTGTAGATGGGAGGAAGTGCTGTCTGTTGCTGTCACAGCGATGGGGGTATCAACCTCACACATACCATCATACCACTTCTTCTGCTGAGACGCAGCAAATGTGGGTTTTGCATATTTTCTAGGGTTTCTGTGAAGTTTTTCAACCCACACTGGCAACCAAGTAGTATTTAAAAGCATTGAATTTCCTCTATAAGAAACATTATGACTCAATACTGTAGCATGTACAGTTGGAGAGACACACTTAGAAACATATGTCCTCTATGGTGGAGAAAAATAAATAGCTGGTTCTCAGGAGGATATACTGTCATGTGGGATGCAAGAATTCGCACCATCAGCTGCTACGTCCAGGAGGCTGAGATGGACATGCCGGGGTCCATGCAGAATCTCAAGGGTGCCCTCCAAGGGGTGAGATCTACAGAGTACCCCTGGTAAAAATAAACCTGCAGGGGTCCACAGCACTCTGAGAAAATCGCCATCAAGTCATCAAACCAGACCTTCAGTGCCTTTGCTTACATGTATTTTTTAGATGCACGATTCACTCTCCCCCATCTCCAGCCTCCGCTGCCAGCCGACACTAAACGATCCTGCTTTTGTCGCTACCGGAGGGAACCGAATTCCACTCCCACTGCCATGGCGGCGGTGCAACTCTCCCCAGGAATTTGTGGAATTTTAGTGTTGTTCCGAAGCCCTCGTTACCTCCAGGAATGCCTGAAAAGGAGGGTGAGGGGAGGGAACAGCATGAGCAGTTGACTCCCTCCTGGCCTTAGGGAGACTGTGGCTTTTTGGTATCAAATGATACTATAAATAGGAAAAAAAGGAAATAGGAAACTTATTTTAAAAGAACCTAAACTCAAAAGTTCCTTTGATGGACCATAATATTATTATTGTTAAAACACATGCCCTTTACTCATAGCGACGGTCAATTTTTATATATGGGGCAGCAGGAAGTGGAGTGGTTAGATCCATTTCTTTACAACCAAAAGATTCAGATTAGAATTCTCACTCCCACTCTAATACCCTTGTGCATAGTACTTACCCTATGTTGACAGAGTAAAAATATCCCAGCTGTATAAATAAGCAAATCATTGTAAGTAGCTTAGCGTACAAACCGAACATTATACAGTAAGTCACTTTGGAGAAGAGTGTGAAATATGTCAATAAATAAAAATAAGCACATCACACCACTAAAATCAGAATCAAATCAGGCCGGAACCATCAACAGAAGTGCAAATGCTGAGAGTGAGGTTATCATACTGTGGACATATCATGGGCAGATCAGGTTCTCTGGAATAGACCTTCACGCTTTGAAAAGAAGAGGATGATCAGCAATCGGGTGGATGGACTCAGACACAAGGGCAAAGGACACAGGCCTTTCAGCTCTGAGGACAGAAATGGAGACTGAAATTTTCTCGATACACTCCATTGACGTGGTTGCCAAGAGTCAACATCAATTCGATGATGCTTAACAACAAATACCCCAGTTCCATGCACCACCAATGTCGTAGAAAACATCTGTGCTGCACTGACTCAAAAATTAAATCTGTATTCAAGCAATCTCCCTCATAAATAAAACCTAACACAACCGCTGGACAAAACTGGGGCACCCGTATCCTTCCACAGATACCAGTAGAAAGGTATTGTCTCTATCTATAGAACAGTAACACTTATGAGCATGGCATAAAATAAATGTGCTCATTTTTGGTCCATGTTACCGTGATACCATGTTATTCACTAAAAATACTGCTTTAATAAAATCAAAAACAATTTCACCAGAGCAAATGCCTGAACTGCTTGTCCCATGCGGGGAGCCGGAACCAAACCCAGGGCGAAAGGGACACACCCCAGACGGGACACCAGTCCATTGCAAGGCACCCCAAGTGGGACTTGAACCCTAGACCCACCAGAGAGCAGGACCCAGCCCGACCCGACCCACTGCACCACCGCACCCCCCTAGAGTAAATGTGACCTTTATAAACCCATTTGTCTCATTCAGAACATAGCATGTAAATATTTATTTCAAATTGTGTAGAGTACTGGAAATTAGAAATCCTTGCAAAGCTGGAAAGTTGGATTTCCATTTCCATGCAGACTGAAGGGGCTGGAGAGGTGGATGTGAGTGTTTCAGATGAGGTATTCCATAGAAGGGGACGTCCACAAACAGGAAAGAAAGACAAAAGATAAAGTTTAAACAGGTGTGACATGACTTCAAAATAGAGTAATGATTTCCAATGATGCCAGTTCCTCTCTCAGTCAAAATTTAATATCCTCTGTGTATACTGTGCATAAAATTTGATTATACTTCTCTGTCTAATTAAAATTTAAGGATGGAGGCGGGGGGTGTGTAGACAAAGAATTTGACTTGGAGGTTACAGTTCCAAATCCCAGGAGGGACAGGCCTATTAAACCCCGGAATTAGGTATTTACTCTGAACCACCCCGGTAAATATGCAGCGGTATAAGTGTTTTGTATAACATATCTGCAAAGCAAATACTTGAGGCATCCAATCAGATACCAGCCAGTACACATATTTGTGTGGAGAAATGTCATTTTTGAACCGACTGTTGAAAAATCGATTGCAGTCCCAGAAGCACCTCTACACGAACAAGAAAACCACTTTTCAATAAAACTTTTATGATGCTCTTGTTAAATGGCTGTTGCTTTCAGAATCTTATTAAATAAAATACTAAGCAGAGTGATTCAAGTCAAGGGCATCATTCACAGTATTTCCCTATGCGGGTTCCCTGTTAACGTTCACATTTATTGCAACTCAGAGTAAAGAAAAAAGTGCATCGCACCAACAATATCTGAATATATCATGTATGTATAAGACTGACATGAATCATATAAATTACATTTTATATTGTATTGTAATTTATATTTATATACATTTTATACAATTCATATAAATTACATAATTTTTTTCCTGTACTGTATTTATAATTTCTATTTTATTTGTAATTCCTTATTTTTATTATCTCTACTATTAGTATGTACCACGGACAGTTGGAAAAGCATTTCATTGCACGTCGTACAGCCATCGGAACACCGGCACAGAGCTAGAGGCCACTCCCGCGACGACCGCTGTCGCGACTATCGCGATCGCTGCAAGTTGCGCGATAGTTGCGACAGTTGATCGCGATAGTCCGAGGCACGCGCGCTCGCTCATTTTGAAGTCGCTCCCGCGCAAACGAAAAAAAAAAAAAACTCGCCGAAGGCAGAGACAAAAATATGTGAGGAATAAAATTTGATATTTCTTGAATACAGGCTAAATACATGGGCAGCGTTTCAGCAGAAGTCCATCTAATCTTTTTTCCCATAGAAATGAAGCTGTGATAAACCTTAGTGGAAACACGCGCCATCGCATTCGCAAACAGTTCAGACTCGGAAGCGCTGAAGCCAACAGTTTCTGTCTTGTTTTTATCATCTCGAAAAGAAGCTTGAGGTTTTCTCTTTTTTTCGAGAAAACAAGACAGAAAAAAACATGTATCCCTATGTCATCGGCATAACATTATTAATTATATTTATTATTAATTACGTGTCATTCATATATATTTAATAAAGTGAGAGAATGTTAAACTATATTATATAATAAATAACCATATATAATACAATATACTAAATAAAGGTATATTTTTAATAGAGCCTCCCTTTTTCATTCAGTTTCAGCAGTACACTGACAACAAATATTATTCAGTCTCAACACAACTAGATTAAGTAAACGTAGATGGATTGTACACAGTGAAATTAAGTTGAGACAAAATGCAAAAAAATTGTGTTGCATTGACAAATTTTAACTAAATTGAGCAAGCAGTAAAAATCATGTTGAGTGAACACCGTCTGTTAGAAGTCTAAATAGATTGGAACATTTTATTGCATCGTGGTCATATCACTTTTTGATGACTGTGTTGAATTTCACTTGGACATCATGCAATATAATTATGTTCTCATCTGAAAGGTACATGTATTAAGTTTACATTTACATTTATTCACTTAGCAGATGCTTTTGTCCAAAGCGACGTACATCTCAGCAAAAGTACAATTTATGCATTACATTAAGAGAAGGAGACATAGCTGCAGACATGAAAGTCTCAAGCAAACCTAGTTTGCTCCCCACCACTTGCTGCACTGAGGTTCATCGTTCAGGTAGGTGCATAAGACACAAGGTAGACAAATCCCAATACCCACACCAATTTTTTTTATTATTTATTTTTTTAAATTAAATATTATAAGATACACAAATGAGCAGTACAATACCAGAGTAATGGCTGAATAAAGGTTGTATCTGGGGATGCTTCTGGAGTTACGATGCATGAACAGTTACACCATAGACAATCTGAAGAGATCTTGGGCAAAGTGGATCTGGAAAAAGTGGGTTTTCAGGCCCTTCTTGAAAACAGAGTTTCCGCAGTTCTGAGTGACAGGGGAAGGTCATTCCACCACAAGGGATCCAGAACCGAGAACCTCCGAGCTTTGCCTTTTGTGCGCGGGACCACCAGGCGAGCAGAAGTTGATGAGAGAAGGGGCCTGGCTGGGGTGTACCGGTTGATCAAGTCCTGTAAATAGCCGGGAGCAGTTCTATTGATGCAATTGTACACAGTAACCAGGGTTTTGAATTTGATACGGGCAGCTATAGGAAACCAGTGCAGAGAGATGAGTAGAGGAGATACACGGGAGCGCTTTGGCGAATCAAACACAACTCGTGCAGCAGCATTCTGTAGAAGCTGCAGAGGTTTGATGGCATTAGCAGGAAGGCCACAGAGAAGAGAGTTGCAGTAGTCCAGACGGGAAGTCGCCAAGGCCTGGACAAGTAGTTGGGCGGAGTCAGTAGTGAGATAGGGACGAATCCTACGAATATTATGCAGGATGTATCTGCAGGACCGGGTTATGGCTTCAATATCTTGAGAGAATGACAGACTCGCATCAATCGTTACTCTCAGACTCTTAGCAAAGGAGCTAGGTGAAATGAGTGAGTTGTCCAGTTTGATCGAGAGGTCGTGACAGGAGGACGGGCCAGCTGGGAGGTAAAGAATCTCTGTTTTGGAGAGGTTGAGTTGGAGGTGGTGATCATACATCCATGAAGAAATGTCCGACAGGCAGGCAGCAATGCGTGCGGAGATGTCTGATGCACCAGGAGGAAAGGAGAGGAACAGCTGGGTATCATCAGCATAGCAGTGATATTTGAATCCATGGGAGACTATGACCAGACCGAGGGAGGAGGTGTAGATGGAGAAAAGAGGATCCAATACCGAGCCATGTGGAACACCGGTTGAGAGAGGCAGAGGAGAAGAACGAGAGCTCTGCCAGATCACTTGATAGGATCTGTCAGAGAGGTAGGACTCATACCATCTTAGTGCCGCATTTTTGATCCCAAGCTGGTTACAAGAGGAGAGTAGAATCTGGTGATTTACAGTGTCGAATGCTGGAGACAGATTGAGGAGGATGAGGACCGAGGAGAGGGAGGCAACTCTAGCAGCTTGGAGAGCGTCAGATACCACCAAGTTGATTGCAAATCTATTGTTTTATAGTATTTTCAGTAGAGCTACTTTCCATTTTTTTCAGCTTAAGTATGGTTGTGTGACAAAATTTACGTTAAATTAAATAAACAATTATATTACGCCCATGAAACGGTGCTGTGATATCAGCAGTGCAATGAACTTTTTTACTCTTCTGTGATTCATAACTGCTGAACATGAGCAATTTACAGACAAGACAGCAAATGTGCTGTTTTTTTTTTCTGTACTGAGTCTAGTGACAGGGTGTACAGTGTTCCTTCAAATAAAAAAACCCCTCATATTACAAGAGCTAATCTTTACAAGCACATTACCTTACAGAAATTTCCACTCAAAATACAAGTCTTGGTACATGTCAGTTGTCTCATAGCCCTGTGCCTGCTCTCAATCATTTCTCAGAAATCTTGAGAATTTTTATTATAGAATCAGAAAAAGTTTCAAAGTGCTAAAAGGCAAAACAGGCAAAGGAAAGCCTACCTGTCAGTATAAAAGTGATAAGATGCTATCTAATTTTTAATCATTTTAAAAGATAAAGAAATTTTGCATGTATGGCAGGAAAAACAGAATTTTTGTGGCTTGGGACAACATTATTTTTCCTATTTAAATTAATAGTAACTAAGGGTTTGTTTCACAAAAATTTACATTACATGCAGATTGTCCAGTAAGAATTGGTCATTTTGCAAGGGAACTCTGAACTAGGACACCATGTACACAAAGGCCCTATGAGATAAATCAAGCCCACATGACACTTTGTGAATGGATGTGGGAATGGGTTAATATGGTGGTCCTGGAAAGTATGGCTGTGATACAAGTTCATAAATCAGAGGCCAAGGAATCTGTAAAGCAAGGAAGGATGCAAACTCCACCATAAGTAAGTGGAATTTAAATCACTTAGTACATCTTGCGCAGATCTGTGTAACAATTTCAATCTATTGGCTGCTGCTTCAATTTGTCTCTGCAGGGGGATCTCATGCAGGGCTGCAAACTAGCAAAATTCTGGTAGGTAGGTGTAGGACAAAAATACCTGAATTTCCCTTCAGCTCGTAAATTGACCCAATTAAAGTTTCCAACACCCCTGCCTTCAAATCTAAATACTTCCACATTCAAAGGTTTTTTTCCTGAGTGCCTGTTAAAGTTGTAGCTTAAGCTATATTTAAAAAAAAAAAAAAAAAAAAAAAAAAAAAAAAAAAATCAATAAAGGAATTTAGTTCTGTGAAGTTGATGCATTTCTTCTTCCGACCTAGGATGGTAAAAGGCATTGAATTATCCTGAGCAGTAGAGCAAAGAATATATACATGCGATGCTACTGCAGAGATTTTACTTAAAGCTGAACCCACCCAAATAACGATTAAAACTTCTAAAGAAGCAAAGTGTAAAGTGATGAATTGTGATTCTTCATCTTTCAATAACCCGCTGAGGGAAGACTGAGCCGTATCAGTATCAGTCACAAAACCCCCAAACAGAAAACTTGTACAAAACATATCCTGGATGGGTTGAATAACCAGCAACAGCAAATTCAAGTTATGAATGCAGTTTGGACAGTAAAACTGTGTGTAACTTGTTTTGTTCCCATCTCTAAAATCGCAGTCAGTGAAAGCTTAACAGTACCAACCTCCCTTGATTTATGCACTTGCTGCATTTTGTAAAAACATCCAGTATAGTCACAATAAATGAAAAATAATTTGTAAGAGTTAGGTTTGAGCGCCATTAAAACTAATTTAAAATGTCTAAAAAATAAAAATGTTTTGTATTCAATGCTGAAAAATTCACTGTGTAAATATGTGCAATTTTGTTATTTTATCGATTGCAAAAGGAACACCAGCTATGAGTGGTAACTGAGGCTGTCCCACACTCCTGTTGTCTCAGTGCATTTTACTGCCATCTTTTGGATCGACCGGTAAACACAGGTTGCGTTTGCTCTGCAAGAATCCAATATCTCAGAAATAGATTTGTGAACAAAATCCCATTAAAAAATAAAACCATCTTCAAAAATTCATAACTGAACTGTTCAAAATATAAAGGGCCAGTGCACAGCTTTAGTAACCTGGCCAAGTCTGGCAGTATAAAAACACCCCTGAATTGAGAGAAATGAAAAGGAAATGACAAATACATTGAGCTCAAACATTACTCTCCATTTATTGTACACCTAGAGAAAAAGGGAGGAAATTCTGGAAATGTGATTAGAAACATTCTATGGACTCATACATCAAAGAAGTCGTTCTCACTGGATTCACTGTGTGCGGAACTCCTGAAATGTCAGAAGGTAGAGCACGATGCCTGCGATGTACGAGTCTTGAAGGCCAGAGGAGGAGTGTTCCGCAAACTCAGTAAACGTGAGTCAAGCACAGCAGACATCCTGATGAGGGGTGGGGAGAACTCAGCTGACTGCATTCCTGTGCTCACATTCTGTGAGGTGGTACTGGAGTTCAGCAAACGCAGTGACAAAGCACTGAAATGTGACTTGTCACAAAGCACCATATCAAGTGCGAGTGACAGAGTGCAGGAACAGTGACTGCAAGCTTTAAATGTCCATTTACAAGCAATCCAAGAGGAACGGCCAGCAGACAACCGTCTGCACGCTACTCAGGAGACACAGAGGCGACAGAAATGCTGGACGACTGTGGGGAGTCCAGATAGAATGCACGTGACTCAACTCATGATGGTGTCTCAGCTGGGCTCTCACTTACATCGAGTTATGTGCGGCTCTTTTTCTGGGACAGGTTGAGCTTGTCTCCCAGGCTTAATGCCATGCCCTGTTTGGGACGAAGGGTCCAAGTTAAACACTGCCTTACAGTTCCAGGCATCATACCACTTCTGTGACAATCCAATGAAAAACCGAAACCCTAATATGAAATCTGACCAGGAAAAATCCTTTGGTCCTTTCCAACAAAGACCACACAGCATTAAGCAGTTACCAAGCCCATGACGGACAGTAAAAGAAAAAGGCAACAAAATCAGTGATTTGTGCTGGACACAGCTAACGTGACAATTCCAGGTCAGTTAGTTAGTGACAGATCATGGTATGTGGGGTTGAAAACAGTTACAGGGCAAATGGGGTTCAGAGGAGTGTTTGGCCATCTAAAATCTGGCCTACCTGGCTTTTGGCCCGGATGCGGATATGACCGCTGAGCAATGCGTCTGGTCCTAAGTGAATGGGCTTCTCAATGCTGACATTGGCTAGGGCGTCCTCACCGAAGATGGAGCGAGCATACAGGTTGGCAGCCATGAAGCCACAGAATCCAGATGAAGCCTGAATTGTGGAGCAAAAAAGAAAAGAACTTATGAAAGGATTGTGTTAGAACATTTCCAACTGAATGGGTTCGAATACCACTGTTTTACAATGTCTGCTCCATTGCAGGTCTATCTTGAGACAGGTAAACACTGCTGCCAGCCTCAAGGACAGAAATGTCTTCTTCAATACCTTCTCTGGAGTCAGGCACTTCATGTTTGTAGATTTGAGGATGTGCTGGAGGTACTCATTGAGGTCCGTCATGTTTGTATTTACCGTAACCTAGGACAACCAGAAAGGAGAAACTTGCGAGTGCTACTTTAAATAACCTGACTGGAGAGAGAGAAAAAAAGAGGGGGGGGGGCTGGTGACATTGTGTCCTTGTCCTCAGGTCCTTCTTTAGGCCTACCTTGTTCTCCCACTCAAACTCAGCCCACATCTGCCGGAACTCTGCGTCGGTGCAGGAGGCAGGCTGGATGTAGTCCATAATGTCGATGTGGATGTCGCTAAGCACCACGCAGTTCCTATCGCTGCCTGCACCGGACACATCGTACACTAGGAAGCACACACATATATACACACGCACACACGGGATAACAAAGAGCACAACCAAAGTAAAATTCCAAGAAGTTACAGGTCCAAATTCTAGTAAGGATCCTGCTACTGTATCCTTAAAGGATATTTAGCAATATTTTTATATTTTATATAATATATATAATATATATATTTTATTAGAGTAAAATAGGATATGTTTACTCCACGTCTGAGAGCAGCAGGCAGAAGTTCTGACCTATGTTCCCGAAGATAATCCCGTTCTCTGTGGATGCCACTTTGATGTTAGCCTTGATGTTGGCAAAGTCATGAGGTGCCAGTGTGAGAGGGGACGGTTTCTCCACCAGTTTCAAGTCACCTTTTGCAGCCACACAATGACATGTGTAAGTTGTGCACAAGTACATCAGAACTCCGGGCTTTGAAAGCACACACTGTATGCTGTTCAACTGCTCTACGACACGGCAGTTCTCGTGTGGCCATAGAAAGCTCACCGAGAGTGGCAAGTTCCAGGGTGCAGTTCTGCAAGGTGTCGCTGGTCTGGTTGACAACCAGCACATCCAGAACGATGTTGTACTGGTTGACGTGAACGTAGGCCTCAGCATAGACTGGGTCTGAGAAGCCAGTTAGCTGGGTGACCTGCAACAGAATATGTAGCTTTCAGCAAGAACAAGAAATATAGACTGAAAATTCTGCTGCAGAGCAACCATAATTTCTAGAACACTAACATCTTTGAAACAACCATATATTTACACACACAAAGGAGGGGGGGAAAAAAAAAAAAACCCAACAACTTTAATCAAAAGACATATTTTAACTGCCGTTACCACAGTAGACATGGCTGCACTCTGTGTTCGGATGAAACGAACACCAGCACACAGCAAGAGGTATACTGTAGGTGTGAATACAAGGAAATAACGCTCTCTGTCCAAGGACCCCTTTTCCTCAAGGACCTACACCTGAAGCCAGCCTACTTAGCGCCCCTCAGGCTTTCCTCCCTTTTCCTGACAAACACAGTCACCCCCTTATATTCCCCGTAAGTCCCCCCAGTGGTTGAACACTTAATTATATTTTTCCCCACAATACAACTACAGATGCACCTCTACTTAGGCAAATCGATCGTTCTTCAACCCCCTAGGCAAGTCGAAATTTATGTATGTTGGATTCCCCCTCCCCCTCCGTTACAGAGCCAAGCCATCTTATTTCCTTTGCATTTGCTGCAAACACGGATTTAAAAAAAAAAAAATTCTCTAGTAAACGTCAGACATTAAATACTGCAATAAAACATAAGCCTAGTCAGCGAAATATTACATTTCTACAAAGCAATTAATTTAAAAAAAAGAGTACTGCATATGGTACACATATGGTATTGTACTGTGTGCGCTTACGTTATATCTAGTAGTATGCTGGCACACAAGACGGTGCTGCTGTTGCATCATTTATAACTTTTCCACCACGGTTATTGCACCTTGATGTTCCTTTGTCATTGTTATTTTCATGCTAGCCGTTTCTTTCATGTGCTCCTTCGCTAATAATTGTATTCACACAGTTGATATGGCTAAACCCAGTTCCCGTGCTACAGACAATCTTTGTCCACCTTCATACTTCATTATTTTCAATTTCATCTCCAAATCATATGCTGTAAGCTTGTGAGACGGTTCTCATTTTTCTACGAGCGCACGTTTTCCACTGGCATTGTAAATAATAATAAGGGTAGAAAACAAGCAAATAAAGAACTACACTAAGGAGATTTAAAAGAAAAGAAAAAACTAAGGAGAAGAGCTGCGTTCGTGGCTCAAAACACACGAGAAATGGGAAGATGCAGCTGCAGCTTTCTGCCTTGTCTGGTTATGCCAACCTGTGCTTAATGCATTTCAGATGTTTTGCGTAAAATAAAAGCGCTATCCGTAAATAATATCTATGCCGGGAATTTTTTTACGTAAATCTGAATTTACGCAAATCGAATTTCGTTAAGTAGAGGTTTGTCTGTATTTACAATAAACCCATTTCCCGCTCATAAGTGCCATCTATCGACTAAAGAAAAGAATTACATCAACAAAAACCGTCTCATATTCTACACAGAAACGGGACTGAAAATCTGTTCACAACTTTGTTCATAGCTCCAAAGTCACTTCTATCCGGGGGACACAATCAGTAAAAGCTCAGTAATGCAGACATTTAATGATCAATTTACAGGTTAAGTTCTGTAAAAATCTTTGATTTAGCTGTAACAAATTCTCTGCAAGTCTTATTAACTATAAGCTACAGTAAAATTAAGGCCTAATAATTAAACTTGAATGCCCATTGTCTTTTCAAAACTCCTATCAAATGCCAGTTGTTGACTGATTCATCCATTAAAAACTTGTGCAAAACCCCTCATCCTGTTACTGATTACGAGCACTCAAGGACACCACATATGGGCTGTAAACACGGTGGAAACCAGCTGAATCAAAGTGGTCCCACATACCTATCATGTTTGGGTGGAACTGACCCCCATCTATCGACTCAGAGGGTAAACACAGGTCATGCTTGTTCTGCAACAAAAATTTTAGAACACAAGGAGCCAGTGTACAAACAAATCTCCATTTATCAGTTCCAGAAGGTATGCAATATGGTTGCCAGAAAACCCCACTCTCACAACAATCCTTGTGTAGTGATAGAGAAGGGAAGGGGAGGGGAGGGTAGGGGTGGATGCATTCCAAACTGCCCCCTTACTTCCTCAGAACCTGCTGACTGCTGTGGGTGCCTTCTATTGATCAGTGTGCCAGTGCTCAGAGGCAAGCACCTTGTTAAGCTTAGAGGCCAGTGCGTCAGCAGCCTCCTTCCTCTGGGTGTTTCCCATGGCAGCCAGCAGGCTGAGCTGGAACTGGTCCTCCTTGGAGGTCAACTCATTCTTGGCTGTGAGCTGCATGAAGAAGATGGGGTCGTCGGCCTGCACTGCGATGCTGCGCTTCTTCGACTCTTTCTGCAGGTGGAAAAGCAGATGAAATGAGCTCAAGGTGAGAGTAAAGTACATAACAGTCTGTGGTGGCAGTATATAGAATTTTTTTTTTTTATACAAAACTTACGAACAAATTTTCATTTTATGTACCTCACAATATTTTCCAGCAGTTTTAACTGTAACTGCAGTTTAGCTTTAAAGGAACAGCATACAAGAAGGAATTGGACACCCAGTTTCGAAATGCCATGAAGCATAGATGCGCATTGCTCCTGCAGATCTGCCAGAGGCCCAGACTGCTAACCTTCTGAGACAGTTTCTCCTCCTCCAGCTTGACAGTGAGCATACGTGACAGTGACTCACGACACTCCTTGTTGAAGATGTCATGCATGAGGGGCGGGCACTCAGAGAGCACCTTGAGGCACAGTGAGATGCGGTCCACGTCGTCATCCGTGATAGGCTTTTTGGGCAGCACGGACTTGCCCAGGTGAAGCACAGTTGACATAATAAGCATGGACTCAGCCACGAAGGACTACAAGCAGGAGGGGAATTTGACAAGAAATGGGCTATGAGACCCTCGAAGGAGACCTCTGTGGCGATGAAAAGTGTGAGGAGTACAAAAGCCGAGTTTGCTCACATTTTGCTTCCTTTTGTCTTGAACAAGGGACACATAGCGAAGGGCCAGTTTGGTGAGAGTCGTTGCCAAGGAAGCAGCAACGTAGAAATTGCCATCCATCAAAAAGCCCCTTAGCGGAGGTCTGAAATCAACAAAACGTTTCTAGCCGTTGCTGGTAATTCAAATGTCACAAAATTAGAGTAAATGTACTTACCCTGAGTTGCTTAACTAAAAATTACACAGCTGTATCAATGGGTAAATAATTTTAAACAACTGAACTTTGCAAGTCATTGTGGATAAAAGCATCAGCTAAACAAACAAAAGCAAATGTCAGTTATAAAGAACAATTTAACATAAGGCAAAATCCTGAGTGGTGTAACTGCTGCCCTGTATCCTTCAGCTCTCTGACATGCAGGGTAGTGAGGTCTGACATAGGAAATGGTTACTACACATCACCAACACATCACTCCACCTGTCCTCCTCCTTCTTGGAAGGCCATGAGGAGCTGAGGGCACTCTGTGTGACATAGGTGCCCATCTCAGTAACCAGCCTCTGCACGGGGGCCGTCATGACCTCATCCCCTGCCTTCACTTCACCCAGCTCCTTCTTTATCTCGTTCTCAACAATGGGGATCTGCTCACAGGAGAAGAGAGGGAGGATTCACGTGGAGGAACCGCAGAACAGTAACGGCAGCATTACCATAAAATATGAGGCATGAGGGAAACCAACGCAGCATCAGGAAAGATGAAAAACAAACCTCTCCAAGGGACCTTCGAACTTCGGTCATCACGCTCTGGATATCATCCTTGGTAATGCAGTACTCTCCAAGAATCCACAGTGCCCCTCTGTATATCCTGAAACAAAGGTTCCTTTTAAGGTGTGGATATACAGCGCTGCATTTTTCAACTTACAGTGCATTTGGCTAGAAATTTTTAGCCACTGCTATACAGGTGGTGTAGCTGTTAAGAATGCATGCTTGTAACTTAGGACTGCAAGACTGTTCCCTGGACAGTTCCAGTAAGGCCCCACTTTCACCATCCACATATAAGGAGTAATTTATCCGCGATAAACAGCGGGTGTATGAAGCTGGTGGATTCATTAGTTAACATCCTGCACAGTGTGTACTTACTTGACAGCCCTGATGGCATGGAAAACTTCAAGCATCTTCTCAATAATGAGGGGCCGCAGACTGTCGAACCTCTGGATGGCCTCCCGGATGAACTCGAGCACATCGGCAGCTGCTGCCTCATTGCTGTCACTCAAGAACTCCATGAGCTGACAGGCACACAGTCATTGTGTCACGTTCTCCATTACAACACAAAACACCTACAGTAACCTGGCATCTGACCGCACAAAAAAAATCCTTTATAAATTCCTGTAGCGCACGTGATCTACACAATGTCCCTTACATATCTGAAAAGTATCTGAATATCTGAAATTAATTTAGATGCAGGGAAGCTTGAAGCACAGAAATAAAGGACGTGGAGCTATTCTATGCATATCACTAGGCAGATGAAGACAGGAAGCAGACTGGAAGGGACTCACCACAGGGATGACATTAGCTGCCATGTCAGGAAAGCGCACACTGCATGTGTGGAGCGTGCGCACCAGTAGCTGCCGGTACCTGTCTGTGTCTTCGTGCTCTGTCACATTGTTGGTTTTAATCACCTCCTTCTTGAGGACAATCACAAGCTACAACAACAGTGTATAGTTAAACAACCCTACTGAGACTCGAACACTGGCCCCAGTGCAACATGGACTCAGTTCATTTGAGAGACACGTTTAGATTATCCTGCATCCTGAAAGCCACATCCTAAAATGTTACGCACCTCCTCTACATTACGGGATGAAATGAGGTCCAGAGCCAGTTGGAGGGTCTTCTTTCGCACCTCCAGGTCAGGTGCGGACAAAACTCTCAATATGTCCATCACCAAATCCTGGAGACAATCAAAGTAATGTGACCCATCTATTTCCTCCACCTATTTATCTGTGCATCCTACATCAGTTATAACAAGGCTGACTACATAGCAAATCTCATGCAGAGTCCTCCAAAAAGACAGAAATAGGATGTAAAGGAAGACCAGATATTTACATCCAAGGTGGAACAATGATGTTGTGTAATTGCAACAAAAACTGTCATGTTGGTTACTTCTATAAATTAAAAACTTGTACAAACAAAAGTCAGTGCATCAGAGACTATTTACACGAGAAACTGAGATGCTCACAATCAGGGGAAATCATCTTTCAGGGTACCTGAAGCACACGTTCATGGGTTGGGTGTTCTTTCAGCTCAATCAGTCGATCCAGGACGATCAGCTTGACATTGTTATCGCTTTCCTTGATGATCAGATCAATGTAGCACTGAGCAGCAGCCTGCAGATAAAGCCAATGCAGCACAGACAGATATGAACACAAAGCAAAAACAAAAAAAATATACAAAATAGCATACCAGAGCACAGAAATACACTCAGAACCAATTTATGAAAATTCCCACCACCAGCTGCAAAATTTCCAAGTGGGGGCTATGACTTGATTCATCTGGAGAAATAATTATATAGTTAAATCTTATGTATGTGCTTATTACCAGCACAACTGGTTTCACGTTTGCTTACTTCTGAACAATGTTAACAAGACCTCTGGGAAGTGTTAGAGCCATGGCCTTACAATCAAAGCACGTAGGTTTGAATCCCACCTTACACTGTAATATCCTTCTGCAAAGTACTTGCTCTAAAATGATACATTAAAAATCAGCCAGCTGTATAAATGGGCAAATCATTGTAAGTAGCTCAGTGTACAAGCCAAATATTGTAAGAAAAGACATCAGCTAAATGAATTAATAGTAGAAATAATGTTGTGAAGGGTGTAATATAAAAATTACTTTAACTGAATTTAATGTAATGATTCCTTTAATGTTCAGAATTTGTATTTTCTCTAATAAATCATGAACGCATGGTACAATAAACCCTTTATAAGTGTCCTTTGTACACATAGGTCGAGTCTCAGCACCTTGATGGCCGTGGGTGCGTTGGACAGGGTGACCAGGGTCCCAGCAGCCTCATACTTGACGGCAGGGCTGGATGACTGCAGCAGGTTGTAGATGCAGCGGATGAAGCGGGCACGCTCTGATGGGTTGGCGTGGCAAACCTGCGCAGGAGGAAAGACGACATTGCGACCATCGGACAAATGTCATTGTAGGAGCATACAGAACACAAATAATGCCAGCTATATCAACTCTGAGCGGATTGCAGAGCTCATAACCTTGATGCTATGGATAAGTGTATCAGGAGTGTAAAATGAACATAAATACTAATATTAACAATATGTGAAATTAATATAGATTTTAAAATTTCAGTAATGGTCCCAAAAGAGAAATTCTACAAAAAAGGTACACAATACATATAAGTTTTAACAAAATATACAAAA
The DNA here is from genome assembly GCF_900964775.1 of Scleropages formosus. Taxonomy (NCBI): domain Eukaryota; kingdom Metazoa; phylum Chordata; class Actinopteri; order Osteoglossiformes; family Osteoglossidae; genus Scleropages; species Scleropages formosus. The sequence continues at coordinate 9,016,598 of NC_041807.1, forward strand.
AAATATCCAGTAAAGCCATTTAATGGAACTTATTACATATGCAGAATTAGCAGATGAAGAGTCAGGCTTGTTCCTTGTACTCTCTCACCTTGTAGATAAGCTCAACGATGACCAGCTGGAGAATGTCTCCAAAAGTGTGGACTTGGTCGATGCAGGTGCTGAGGAAGTCAAGCGCCCGGTTCTACACAACACAGTGGAACAGAGCGAGTTGTTCAGCCTTAGTGTCAAAAGTTTTTCTTAACACCGTTCCAGATTCAGCCGTTTGGAAATCACCTTGCCGTGTTTTTACCTGGTCAGCATGAATGAGCATCATGAATGCATTTCTCTTGCAGCTGGCATCCTTCTCGTTTACCAGGAAATTGCGGATCAACTCAGGGGCATCCGGAATCAAATGTTCAAAATTCCTGCAGACAAAAGAGCCACCTTGTGGTATAACACACATTGAATATGCAGATTCACTTGTATTACGTTCTTTTAAAAATAAGGTGAAAACTCCAATCAAATGGCAAATACACCCACACATATACAGACCTGTAGATGGTGTAGATGGCCAGCACAGCGTTGCGGCGCACGTAGCTGTGCCGATGCTCCAGGCAGGCACGGATAGCTGGCATGAGTGGCTCCAATAGCTCTGCCTCCTTCAGCTTGCACAGGAAGCGCAGTGTGGAACCGCGGATGAACTCATTGGGGTGCTGAAGGTCCTGCCGGGATGAAATGGAGGGTCAGTAAGCCAGATTCAATGAACAGTCCCATCCCAGACCTGAAGCTGTATTTGTTGATACCTTTCTGTAAGCATCGCAGACCAGGATCATCTCCTGGAGCAGCTTGCCATCCGGCGTAGTCTTGGGCACAATCTCCCAAAAAACCAGTAACAGCTTCTTAATGGTATGGTCTTGCAGCGGAAGAACAAAGCGAATGATTGTCATCAGAAGGCCGGGCAGCTTCTCGCCATTCAGGATCATGATAATCACCTTCTTCAGGGCCTCCGTCTTTGCCTTAATTTGACCCTTTTCTGTGCCAAAGACAATGAAACATAATAGAAACCTGAGCACTAAATACCCATGATAAAAAGATATCTGCAAATCCTTTGTTATAGCACACTGTGCCATCAGTCCATTTGCTCATCAGAATGAAAAGGCACATCTCGGAACTTGAACTGATAATCTTCAGGTTATAAGTCTGTTAATAATGCCATGAGCCTGTCAGTTATTATAAAACAATTTAACATAAATATGGAGCGCAGACCCAAGGATAAGACACATCAACTGTGTCCTGTAACAAATACTCTCTTCCACCTAATCTTTCCACCATTTCTTACCTAAATCCATTTTCAGACGGACTTCTGATGGCGGTTCCATGTCCATCGGCACATTTATCAGGGTATAACACACGTTTCTGGTGGCTGTCATTATGCCAAAACAAGTTGTCTCTGTCTTACGAGGACTCCAATCAGTATTCTGTCTTGAAGGCTCCCTGCAAAAACATAACACATATGCAACTGAGATATAAAAATTCCATAATTTATCAGACCTGATTAAGTAACCGATTTCTCACAGGGAATTTGCGTTAGAATTTTTACTTATTTGTTTAAATGTTATATCTATAACATTTCTGACTTTAAAGTAATACTACACATGGAAATGAAAAATCCATATAATATTATTATTGCAAATCTGTTTAACCTCAATTGGGTTAATATTCTTCCAGCGCAACTCCACAGCAAGACTTGATCCCTAACAGTTGTATCCGACTATTTTTTCTCACTATGACGTTATGGATATGGTTTAAAGGTCTCTCTCAGTGTGTTACTCAACTCCGAGTTGCTCTTCACAGCTCTGCTGATGGTTATTTCATATTTCCATGGCACATTTCAACTCCCCCTGTACTGCTACAAATAATCGAAGAAATACCAGGAGAAAAAAACAGAGGTCCAATAATAATAATAATAATAATAACAACAACTACTACTACTACTACTACTAACAGGGGGCGCGGTGGCGCAGTGGGTTGGGCCACAGTCCTGCTCTCCAGTGGGTCTGGGGTTCGAATCCCGCTTGGGGTGCCTTGCGGCGGACTGGCGTCCCGTCCTGGGTGTGTCCCCTCCCCCTCCGGCCTTACGCCCTGTGTTGCCGGGTAGGCTCCGGTTCCCCGTGACCCCGTATGGGACAAGCGGTTCTGAAAATGTGTGTGTGTACTACTACTATTATTGATAATCTTCTGTCTCCTCTGTCCAGGTCAACTTAAAATGTGAAATAAAAAGTTTGCAATGATTTTCCCATTTATCCATCCACTTTCTATAGCCACTTGTCCGGAGCAGGGTTGCAGTGATCAGGAGTCTATCCCAGAAGCACTGAGCGCAAGGCTGAGGGGGGTACACCATGGACAGGACACCAGTCCATTGCAGGGTAACCACACATGCGCATAGTCACTAATCCATTCACCCTCTAAGGGCAATTCAGAGTCACCAGTTCACCTTAACTGGATGTCTTTGGACTGTGGGAGGAAACCAGAGCACCCAGACAAAACATGTACCCTTTATACAGCAGGACATTCCTACTGGGACAATTCACAGCTCAATTGCAGTAAGTACAGCAGTCAACATTTCTACAGCAAGAGGGACTGGAACCAAGAGCTGTCCAGTTACCACTACACAACCTGCTGCCCCAACTGTAACGGATGAGGCTATTAAACATTCGATATCCGACACGGTGAGTAGCGCTGCTGTCTCACAATGCCTGGGTGGTGCGAGAGGACATGGGTTCGATCCCTGCTCAATCAATGTGAAGTCTGCATGTTCTCCCCGTGTCTGAATGGGTTTCCTCTGGGTGCTCCGGTTTCCTCCCAAAGACATGCTGTTCAGGTTCCCCTTAGTTAGTGTGTGAGTGACAGAGAGAGAGTGTGTTCCACTGATGTATGGATGAGTGACCCAGTGTAACTGTAAGTAGTGTATCTAGCAGTGTAAATCACCTTGGAGTGTGTGGGCTGATACTAAACACACACACACACACACACACACACACACACACACACACACACACAGAGAGTTCCTTGGAAGTCGCTTTGGAGAAAAGCGCCTGCTAAACTAATGTAAATCCCTACAGTACAATAATTTTGCCGTTTATACAGCTGGACATTCAGGTGTGAGACCAACTCAACTGCATGTTCAGGTCCTCCGAGTCCAGTGTGAGTGAGTGAACTGGAGACACTGACTGAGTCAGACCCAACTGCAGGAGAATTCCCCTCCACCACAACACCTGAACCTATATTACTTTTTTAATCTACCACTTCTGTTACATTTCTGAGTGCTAGGTTAGTTAGTCACAGCGACAATTTATATACTTACTTAAATCATCAACCGAGCTCGCCTCACACGAAAACGACTCAACGAACTGAAGTTCAATTTCCAGCCTGCGTGATCCAGCGCGGGCAGGCGGGTTCTGTCAGTGCTTTGTCTGAGCATCTACTAGGTGCTACTAACAAAGTTGTTCATAAATACTCCTTACCAATAAAAACGGTATTTTGTCCGTTGACAACGTGAGCACTTCAGTGATGCTACTTAACAACAAACAGCTCCTTCCTTCTGACGTGGAACCTCCTCAAGTAGCACTGAAATCCACAGTACAGAAAGTGAAGAGGGACAAACTTTCTCAGACCGGAACGAAAGCGACACTACAGAAAGGGAAGAGGGACAAACTTCCTCAGACGAAGACTGCACTGAAACACTGAAACAAGCACCCATTCACAAGCGTAAAAATTATGAACACAACTCTAATTACATTTTTTTTTTTTAATTTACAACCGTATTCCATACAAATGATAAAATCTAAACAACTAAACAGTGTGTCTTGCTTTTATTCTTTATGTTGTAAAGTCTTAAGGTATTGTTCCAATTCACTTTTTAACAGAGTAATTAGGTTTAGCATTTGACCATTTTTTGTTTGTGAATATGATGTTTGTCGAAGGTTATACACTGATTTATTTTTTTATTTCATTTTGATTAATGTTGTTACACTTAAATATAAGAAAAATATCTTTATCTGTGAAATTCACAGGGTCCTGTTATGTGGTGGGTCTGGGGTTCAAATCCTGCTTGGCGCACCTTGTGGTGGACTGGCGTCCCATCCAGAGTGTGTCCTCTCCCCCTTCGGCCTTGAGCCCTGCGTTGCTGGGAGGGCTCCGGTGTGCAGCAACCCCGCTTGGGACAAGCAGTTTCAGGCAGTGCATGTAAAATTCACAGATTTACTTTCAGGTATCTTAAATGTAAATTTTCCATTTACATTATCCACCCTAGAACACGCACACACACGAGCACACACAAAGTTCGAGGCTGCTTGTCCCAAGCGGGATCACAGGGAGCTGGGGCCTGGCCTGGCCTGGCAGCGTCGGGGGGGGGATGTGCCCAGGGCCGGATGCCAGTCCACCACAAGGCACGCCAAGCAGGATTCAAACCCCAAGTAAATACCATTTAATGATGAATTATCTGCATATGAGTATAAGCTATAATTCCCAATATAAGGTGGCAGAGCGCTTTGAGAATACTGTCCAAGACAATAGTAAATTCTTTGGCTGTAATAGAGATTGTAGACTTCTGAGGAAACTAACTAATTAGCCCTTGTTATCAAATAACTGTCTCACAAATGCAATATTATTGTCATACCATGCTTTAAATGTTTCGTTTTTGTGTTGTATCTTTACTGTTCCAGGGTGTGGCGTGCAGTTGTGTTGATATAAAAGCTTCCAGGACATTAAGACTTGTCCATGGAATTCAGCTAATTTAACAAGAACCTAGTGCATATCAAAAATTAATTTTAAAAGAAATGTAACACCACCCACTCATTCAAATATAAGATTAGAGATACTATTCCAAATTTTGTATTTATCAAGTCATTTTTAATTCAATTTTTTTATGGAAAATTTGAAGTATAGAAATCAAGTACATTAAGGTATTCCATCTACATGGTTGCATAGAGATAGCTTTATTAGACAGTGTGGTCTGTTTACGTGAAATTGAAAATTTTAGTATCGGCCTTCTTATTAATACATGGTGGGACATTTAGAGATATTCCAGTGTACACAAGACATGATAAAGCTTCTGTTTTAGATAACTTTAGTACTATACCATTAAGGTTACACTGATAACTATTAGAGTAGGAGAGACAAACCTCCTCTGATTAGCGCTACATAAAAGCAGGCTGTTCCTATCAGTGGTAATAATAAAGAAAGCTTGTAATGATGAAAGGATAATATACTGACATTACTCCAACACAGGGGGCGCGGTGGCGCAGTGGGTTGGACTGGGTCGGACTGGGTCCTGCTCTTCAGTGGGTCTGGGGTTCGAGTCCTGCTTGGGGTGCCTTGCGACAGACTGGTGTCCCGTCCTGGGTGTGTCCCCTCCCCCTCTGGCCTTACGCCCTGTGTTGCCGGGTAGGCTCCGTGACCCCGTATGGGACGAGTGGTTCCGAAAGTGTGTGTGTACTCCAACACAAGCATTAAATTTACTTAAGCATTTTATGTGATTTCACACAGATGGCCAGTACTGTACAGTTAAACTTTGTTTCACCATGTCTAAGTGTACAAAAATTAACCCATCTAATCACTGATGTACAATGAAAAATACACTACTAAAAGTGTGAGCCTCATGATAGCACATTGTTATGTTTTTAAACAAGTCCCACTTTTATTTTAAATCTAACAACTTATTTTAACATTTAAGACAATTCAGTTTGAGAAGCAGCTAAATTTCATCAAAAAGCAAAATAAGATTTGACACAAAGACATTTTCAGGAAAAAAAAACATTTTTATTTTAACTTAAACTGCGCTTTGTATAAAACAAAAACAAGTCTTCAAAGGGGGAAAAACATGCATCTGAGGTATTATAACTTCTCTGATTTTTTTGTTGAAGTAGAACCAGTGAATGAGAGCAGGACTGTAGTTTTAGAAATATCAGTCATGAAATTTGATTCACAGGAGGTGGATTCAAGGTTAAGAGCTTTGCATTACTGTGACATGGACTCGCTCATCTCAGTGTTCCATTGGCTCATCGGGCTTCTCCACTGCAGGCTCGTCGGCTGGTTGGGTCACCTACAGCAGATGAATAAGAGAGGAGCGGTGGGCATTAATGGCCACCATGCCCCTACCTTTCACATCAGATTACCTGGTTCTTTCCTGTCCTAACCTTTAGTAGCGATGGACATCTCTGGGCTCCACTTGTAGCCGCACTTAAGTTCCATTAGTTGTAGACTTATTATGATTTAACAGCATCAAAAAAAGATGCATTCAATTTGAAAATAGCTTTTTTGCCAATACGCAACACCTCCTATATCCTGATGTGCATTTGATAAACCAGAAAACTAACATCAGCATGGTCAACTTTCACTCTTTTAACAAGCATAACTGGGACATAGCATAATGCAAGTATGCAAGATGAGACCAACAAAGACGGAAATACAAAGTGAATGCATGATGCACAGATTGTTTCTACCCTTCTCTGGGGTCTCTCTTCCAGTCCTTCGAGGAATGGCGCAACATCGTCATCATCATAAATGATGAACTCCATATCTTTCCCGACAATCCCAATGGACACATTCTGAAAGGTATGACACATAGATGATCAAGTTCCTCTTACTCTGATTGAAGGTGTACTTGAAATCCTATGTGACAGATTTAAGAGTGTTAAAGGGGAGTCACAGCGCTCTTTAGTGAGAGTCTTGCCTTTGTTGTGAGGTCTTGCTCTGAAGGAAGGGTCTCTCTCAAAGCACGCAGACCGTGCCGAACCAGCTCATTCAGTTCACCTGGTTGAAAAACACCAGAAAGCATCAATGTCATCTGCAATTAGGTCATGCAGAATGGTGAAGATTACAGTCAAGATCACCACCTGCAACATTTACAACTCACAGTCTGGGAAGCTTTCCATGCTCCGTTCCAGGTAGGTCCGTGCAGACTGTGAACGGGCACCAATAGACATGGCCTTACAGTCAAAGTAGTTTGCTGAGGGACAAGTCTGAAAAATGTGCGGTCCCATATCCTGAAGGTAAGAGGGAAGAGTTTACCTCTGTGAAATACTTCACACTGAAGTCTCTTTCAGTTTGTTCTGCAAAGTAGACACTTGCCAACTCCCAAGTAAAAAATAAATAAATAAATAAATAAATAAATAAATAAATAAACAAACTGGGTGGGGGGAGAGCGAATGGATCTTTTAATCGTGTTAGAAAATACTCACATCATATCCAGCAATAAGCAGACCAACACCATATGGTCGCCTTCCATACCTTTGTGTGGGAATCTGGGTTTCTGAAGCATCGATTAAGAAAAATGGCCTTTTGCTTTTATGACAATATTTAACACACACCCTTCTAAACATAATACATGCGTTTTTCTATGACATTCCCATTTCATAAACTGAGAGCAGTCATGTTTACTTCAAACTTCTCCCCCCCCCCTTTTTTTTTTTTAAAGCAATATGACAAGAGCAACAGCAAAGAATGGTGTTTTCAGTCTGGAAGGATACTACTTCCGATCAGAGAGACCAGGCGGGAAACAGGAAGAGGCCGGTCAAACACGAACCTGGAATCAAGGCACTCCTGACGCATGAAGTTACTAAAGAGGAAAGAATTTCAGAGCAAATCAAGTTAGATCAGCCAGGTTTGTTAGCTACCACTGACCACTGCAGAACACACATTTCACAGACCAGAGGAGTCTGGCATCTGCAGTGAGGCCTGCAATGGAGATGCCCACATGGTTGTCAACATGGAGGATTTTCTTCTGGTGAGCTGCCAGCTCTGATTGCGCCCTCTGGAAACACACATGGTGGGCTAATCAATAACACAGCAGTTTATAAGAACTGATGTACTTCAATTTGTCACAACCTCCACAGTAAATATATTGTGGATGTTCCTTGCTGATACTAAAATGTTTCACAAAAGGGGGGGGAAAAAAAAAAAAAATGCATAAAACACTGCATGGTTGGCAAACAGTTTAACTTGTACATCAAGCAATGAAGCAACATTTTGCCGGAAAAGTAAAGAACAACCTTTAAAATCTGTGAGTTTACAAGGAATATCTTGCAGTCAAGTATTAGACAAAAACAGAAAAACCTTTTACCTTAAGGGCCACCAGGACTGCATGGGTCTGAGACTTAAGGCCCACAGTAGCTGAACCTTGTTTTACCGCCTCCATTGCGTACTCAATCTGGTGAATACGCCCCTGCGACATGGAGCCAGAAATGCCATAATTTTTTCATCCATCAATAAATGGCTTAATATATGTGACTACAAATTTTCCACTTCAACTGTAAAACAAAAACATTTTTGGTGGTTTTTGAAATTTTGCACAGTGCAAATAGCTTGATCATCAGCTTGGAATACAAAACAATTTATGCTAACATTCATATAACACGAAAACAATAATGGATAACAGCCCTTACCTGAGGACTCCAAACTGTGACATCGTTATCGTACTGGTTGCGAAACTAGGATGAAAGGAAAAAAAAAAGTCATATTTTTTCAACCATTAAAATGGTAATTTTTCTGTACTTTGGCCTACTTACTGAATTGTCTTCAGGCTCCATTATGGATAAAGGCAGAGTGAATTAAAATGGACTCAGCCTTCTCTGACGAGATGCTATATAGCCTAAGGTATAGTGTGTCTTATGAATAAACAAAGGGACTGCTCTACTAGACACCATCTGTTCCATTTCAAATGGCATCTCAGTAACATCTTACATCAACTTCCCTCTTTTGTGACTTTGTCAACAACAAACTGACATGACTAATAAACATTTTGCACAATATTATAGTACATTATACATAAAAATGTGTTATACATAACATACATTGAAAGATTACATTTTGCATATAACCACATATGTACATATATACATTAAAATGCTTATAGAGACAAGAAACTTCAATACTGTATACTTAGGACAGCAAGTCAGGTCGTGTTATTTTACCATCGGAAGGGTCTTGGTTCAAATCCCCCTCCTGCCTCAGTACCCACAATTAAGCCTGGTATTAGAGTGAAGAAAAAAACCACCCAGGCGTATAAATGGTTTAATTACTGTAAAGTTTATTAACTGGCATTATTATCCGTGAGAAGGCAATTAATAAAATGAATTTTGCATTACCGCAAAATCAAAATGATTATTATTATTCTTCTGTTTAGCTGAGACTAACCCTTATATGCATGCCCATTATACATCATGCCATGAATCACGATGATTGTGGTATTGTATACTGGGTACTTGATATCTTTATATATTTTTTTATCCTTCATCCACATACTCTATCTTCTCATCTGTCTTGTCACTGTCATTCTGTCTGTGCTGAGTGTGGAAGTTCCTGTCACCAAGACAAATCCTTGTATGTGTGAACATACTTGGCAATAAAGCTCGTTCTAATTCTCATTCTGATTCCTACTAGTAAATCCAGGGAGGTACAGTTTGATCAAAGAAACTACCGATTTGGTATTTGAACCAACAAACTCCAGCAGGATACAGCCTGTACAGGTCTGTGTCCTCAACCGCTACATTCATTGTGTTTAACTCACTGCGTTAAGTTTTTACTGGAGGTTAATTTACAATTACATTACAGTTTCCAGCTGAGCTCGGCTACCTGCGACACCGCGCTTGGGCCTCGATGAACTCCTGACTTGTTTTAACAACTGACTTACGCAGTTACGGTTTACTAAACTGCAACAGCCCATGCCATGATGATGATGAGTGAAAGTAAGTGGCGCGTCGAAAACGAGACAGTAGCTACAGCAGCCACATCATCATGTTGTGTTTTTGCTCTGTTAGTACTTGTCAAGTTGTCGCTACAATTAATCTCACACTGTCACACTCTGTCACTGTGACTGTCAATCAAGCCCTCGGGAAGCGCGATTTAGGCGCGTGAAGCCGCCTCGAGCCTGTGTGTGGTGGCAGAGCAACACTACACTTTTTTTCTTTTTTTTTTTTTTTTTTTTTAAACACACTGCTTGTCTTCAGTAACGTACGTGTAGTGAAAGGTGAATTAAACAGGTTCTTTTTCCACCCGGTTCGGGTTTCTAATCTCACGTCTGTGTTAGCATCGCGCTAGTAGCCTACTAGCAGGCCGGCTACATGATCATTACTCACCTCCGCGTGCCTCCATTTTTTTTTTTTTTACACGCTTACGTATAAACCAGATGGCGTACACTTAAGAAGTACAAACCGTATTGCTGACATGCACTGAACAGCGCAAAAACAGAAAAGCAAACATAACTTCCCCTAAAATCTTACCATTGTTGTTCTTCCACAGCCCGTCCCAGTTCCTCAGAGATCGATTAGGACGTCCTGCTGCATCCTGGAACGTACACGCGCCCAGGCAAAAGCAACAAATCGCAGATGGAGGATCGCCGATCAGGCGATGGATGATCAACTTCAGTATAAAACGTGCTTCTGTACCGGTTCTAATGATAAACTCTCCTACATCTTTTCGTTATGAAATTATCGAATTCGGTTTTTAACCATTTCAACATGTCTGATTCATGGAAGAAGACCTTCCTAGGAAAACCTGTAGACCATTCTATATTAGATTAGTAATGAGAATGGGCACGCAGCTTACACTAGAATTTAATGTGAAAGTTAATATTACTTATTACGGAGAAAATCTGTTAAATTTGACGTTTCTCTTGCTCAAGTGTTCAGTGATATACATTAGCTACTTTAATACAGTACAGCTTGTAACCAAAATTAAATACCAATAAATAATACCAATTCATCATGTCTATATTAATTAATACAGACCACTGGATACCGTCATAAAATAATTGCTTTATAGCAAAAATCAGTAGAGACCAAAAGGACGGACACAAATATCCATAACAAATTATTTTTAAAACTTTGCTTTTTAGAAACGTAATTATGATATTGGGGTTCACGGCTGAACTGATTTGCACATTGACATGATTCGATACTCATAAATTCGTGGAACCAAAGAAACGCTGTAAGAAGCATAAAAAATGGCATTATAAACATGTTTCTTATTGTTTTGTTCACCAGTACAGTTTTACTTCATCGCAACAAAGATAATTTTTCTGATGACATATACAGTGAGTGTGAAGTTAACAAAAATACCAACTTTTCGCAAACTCTTAGTCGAGTTTTTTGGCATTCTGCGCTGATGGCTTTTACAATTTGAGCTTCCTCGTCATTCCAGTAAGTTACACGGTGCGTTTTCATAGTTTCCTTACGTTTCAGTCGAGTTGTTTTTTTGAGCTGATTTATAACTACAGTACGTACAAGTCCGCCGAGCAAAATGCGGCCTCAGAAAGCGCGCTCTCGGCATCGGTCACCAGGCGGCGCCACGGAGACTCCGGGAGCCCGTGATCGCGCGAGGAGGAGGAGGAGGACGACGAGGAGAGGGGAGAGAAGAGAGAAAAAAAAAAAAAAAACAGTCCACCTCCTTTTCCTTTTTACCCAAAATGCTCGAGTACGACACGGCGACCATGGAGCGCCTTCGCTGTCATGCGACGAGACAATAATCCAGTTTAAGACGCCGCGCGCGCGGTGCGGGCGCGGGGGGGGGTCGCGGGCGGTTCGCGGAGACCCACGGAGGAATACCGACGAGCAGAGCGCGCGGAAAACATGGCTGGGGGAGACGAGGACGGAGGGGATGTCGCGCGCGGCAAGGCGAAGCCCCGCGACGGGGCCGGCAGTGGTGGCGGTAGCGGCGGCGGCGGCGGCGGCGGCACGTCTGGGTCCGAGGGCTTCAGGAACGGCTACGTGAAGGGCTGTGTCACCCCGCTGAAGCAGGACACGCGGCGCGGGGCTCTGGGGGCGGTCCTGCTGCCCCTCTGCAGGCTGTGCGACGCGGGGCCGCCGGGTGCTCGCCGCGGGGCGCGAGCCGTGTGCGTGGGCGCGCTGGCAGCCCTCGCGCTGTCCCTGCTCGCCTCCGGCAGCCTCGTCTCCCGCGTCGTCAGCGATGGCGGCAGCGGCGGCGGCGCGCTGCGCACTAGTCTGGACCTGCGGACGCTGCTGGACGCGTCGCGCTCCGTCAGCCCGCTGTTCAGCATCGGCTGCGCGTTCTTCTTCCTCACGTGCTACCTGCGGCGGCGCAGGAGGGAGAGTTACAGGTGCTGGCTCGTGTCGCTGCCCGCCTCATGCTTCCTGGGGGACTTCGCCGTGCTGCAGCTGCTGCAGTGGGGCGACGAGCAGCACGTGCACATGCTGGGCCGCCTGTTCTTCGTGCTCGGCTGCGTGGGGCTGCTCACGCTCGTGCCCGCGCTCAAGCTCCAGCACAGCGTGCTCATCCTGGTGTTCGCCAGCTCCGTGTGGCTCGTGTCCTGCACGAGCCTGGGCGCGCTGCCGCAGCCCGCGAGGCCGCTGCTCGCGTGCCTGGCCGGGGTCACCGGCGCGCTGTTCGCCATCTGCTTCGAGAGCTACCAGCCGTGGCGCGAGGCGCCGCACAGAGCTTCTGCGGCCGAGGAGAAGGTACCGGTGATCCGGCCGCGGAGGCGCTCCAGCTGCGTCTCCCTGGGGGAGACCTCTACCGCGTACTACGGCAGCTGCAAGATGCCCCGGCGACCCTCGCTGCCCTGCATTTCCCGAGAGCAGGTGGGTTGCGGAGGCAGGCGCGCGCGCCCGCCCAGCTTCTCGCCGGCACGTGCAGCTGTTTTCCCGCCGGCGAAAGGGTGCTTGTCGCGGGCCGTCGAGAAGCTCCCGTCATTGATTAGCGCGTCGCTCCGTTGCACGTGGAAGCTGTTTACCGCCGAGCGCACGCGCTGTCACGTGCCAAAACAAGGCTGCGTGAACGTATGAAGTCGGGGAATAATGATGAGCTCAAAAAGACGATACTCGGTGTGAAGCGATAAGACCCACGTACACATTGAATTCCCTTCTCTTCCCTTCCCCTCCCCTCGTAGACCCGCGGCGAAGCTCAGTGTGTTCGAGCTTCGCGGTGTCGTCCCGCCGCTGCGTTCGGTCAGATCGCGGGCTCCCTGTCAGTCAGTGTGTCAAGTTCGCGAGGCTTATTAGAGATCATGAAGCGAAAGGAAAGAATTAAATGGCCAGGAACAAAAAAGGCACAAACAAAGATAGTGAACCTGCACTGTAAATTATTAAACATTCACTTTAATTCGTATATGAGCGCCGCGCGTCGAAATAGCAGGAGTTACTCGGAATCGCCTCAGCAGTTCTCTCCACACACACAAAAAAAAGTGGAGTGCTCGAAAGTGGAATTAAAGCAAACGGCGAACAAAGATTGTATTGCTGTTATTTCAGCAAGTGTCTTTTTCATTTTTAACATGTCGACGTTCTGCAGCTGGGCTTCTAATTTACTGAACGATGTTTTCCTTTAAAAAGTCAATGAATTAAATTAAATATAAATTAAATATAAATATTTCACTGTCTTGTTCCCTTCAGCGGAGAAACGCAGGCCTTTGCTTGTGAGCAGGAGAGCAGTTTCTTGGACTCCTCACACTTGTGTCCGCCGCTCAACAAGCTGCGTGTTGCTGTCGCTTCACTTTTCGTGGCCTGCACTGCAGTGTCTCCTTATTGGGGACAGCAGTTGTGCATTTAACATCTGACAATTGTTTCTCTGCTCATCTCATCCGTATTATTTTGCGGTGGTTGAGAACTCGCTTCTGGTTTTTCTCATGCTCTCATGAAGACAAGTGCTTTAAATGATTCTTGATGATACGTTTTTTTAGTGGTCAGTACTTACGATATTTTTTTTAAAATATATTTCCTTAGATGCGCACGTTCATATTAATCCGCCACTTTGGCCCAGACTTCTATTTGGGAGGAGTTTGTATCTACACCACATCGGCAGGTAAAATCAGAGCCGTCCCCCCCTCACATTTTCAGGCCTTCATTGCACTAAACCATCAATACTATTTCTCCAGCAGAATTTTTTAAATATTACAAATCAGGCTCTTCTTAAATCTGATTTATGGGTGCAAAATGTAGCCATTGAGGTTTTTAAATGTGGTAAATAACCGTAACGCTGACCTAATCTTGACTATTCCTGTCATCGCTGCTCACTACGCTCTGGGTCGTGAAAGTGGCTGCAATCGACCTTCCGGTTTGCATGTCGAGTACGATGTCAGCTGTTGCGTATTTCCTTCCAGTCTGTGAGGTAGAAAAGCATTTTGAAGGCGAGTTACGCGGTGCTCCGTGCTTTTGCATCGTCTTTGCCGGGGCCCGAGAAGCGGTCAGTACTGGTGTGACCGGGGTCCTGTTTTTATCTCCCTCTGCTTTTCCCTCTCGTCACCTAATTCGACCGCTCCGTTTTGTCATAAACGCGGAGGTCTAAGGACGAGGCCTGCGGCATATTCATGAGTAAACCCTCGCCCCACCGTGCGCCGATATCAAAGAATTCAGCGCAGCCGTTCTAGTCTACCCCCAACCACCAATTAAGGTAATGTTTTACGTCGGAACGTGGGACCACGTGGCGTTTTGACTTGACTCCCGTCTTGGTAGGCTCTTGGTAGTTTGCTGAGACCTGATGCTCTGCTTGACATATCTCACGTTGGGTCATTAGCGCCTCATCCGCCTGTGTGTGTTACTCATTTTAAGAGATAGTTTACCCCCCCCCCCCCCCCCCCCCAGAAAACATCTTTACACTGTAATGTTCTTAGAGTTTGCATTTAATCATGTTGGGGTAATCTGATCGTTTAATAGCACTGTTTTAAGGACCATTCTGAGCTTTGCTCCAAAGTTGATGAACTTGGCTTCTGGCGGTTGCACCCGGTGTGTGTGTGTGTGTGTGTGTGTGCGCGTGGGAGGTTGGGCTTATGGACTACGTCCACGTTCTCAGCTCTAGGGAAGGGTCTTTGAGGCCACGTTATTGATCGAGGGAGACATTTCGCTGCCTGTCGTCTGACTCCGTTAACTGAACTTGAAGCGACGGGCACAGCAGTGCGGACGAAACCCAGAGCTGCGGGGATGCGGCCCACGGTTTGGCTGTTGGGTCGAAGGCTCCTGACTTGTGACGTCCTCGCTGGTGTCAACTGCCAAGAGGCTTGGGGCGGCCGTGACGTGCTAGTGTAGTCGCGGTTTTGTGGTGTCGCTCTCCTGTTGCCGTGGCAGTGTATTGATAGAGGCGCATATGTAAACCGAGATATAGGTATTTTCATGCACCCGCATGACAGGCACTGAAAGTATGTGTGTGAGTGAGGAACAGGGACAGAGAGAAGGGTGGGGGGAGAGGCAGAGGGAAACTTCCTCCCGGTCCTACAGAGGGGCCGTCCGCTTATCTTGTATCTTGAGCATCGTTTACATGCACCTTGCCGTTGCTCTTAGCGACCGCTCCATCCCTTCTATGCTGTTTGCATGGTTCGTGCCTGTGCTGGTAACCTCCGGGCCGTGTGGCCTCTCCAGGCTCACCTAATCTCCCTGTTACCTCTGACGGCATAAACGGAGCGCCTGCCCTGTGGTCCCTTCTCCGGGACGTTGTTTCTCGGGGAACCTCCTGGTGTACACGCTCCCTTGGGCCCGGTTCGCCGCACACGCTGCCGGCTTGGCGCTTTGGTGATGAACGGAGCTGCTCGGATGAAGTGCTGGGAAAGCAGTGATGTCACAGGGTGAAGGGGTGGTCGGAATTAGATGGAGATACAAAAGGTTGTTTGTGTGACTGCTGCTTTAACAAGTTTGTCGTGAAGCGATATGCCGGAATCCCCCCACCTTGAGGAACATGTGTCGTTTTGTGCATTAGAGGTTTTGTAATTGTTGCTTAACAGGCTGGACAGTTAGATTTCCATACTGAGTGACGGGTTATTTCTGTGTCAGGTTGTCAGGCTGCCTGAAACTGTTTTTTTTTTTACACTGAGCTACGTGGAGACGAATTTACGATGCGCCGTGTTTCTTCCTGCACACGGTCGCTCTCGTCCGAGCTGAGATTGCTGTTAAAAACCGTTCCCCGTTGTCAAGTGTTCGGGTTCGAGCCCGCCTCTCTGAGAGGCTTGTCTTTGATCGCGGTTCTGTGTGAATAACGAACTCCGTCACAGGAGAGTCTGGTGGAGATGAGGGGTTTTTGTCCGTTTTGCATGTCTAACGTGTCGCGTTGTGAAACTCTGCCACCTGCTTTAGATCCTTTTTTTTTTAATGTACCTCTTTTTTTGCGCTTGTGAAAAATTGTGCACTTCCACCAGTGCTTCCGAGGTGTTTTGCGAGTGTTCATCCACTTGAGACAGATTGACCCCTTTTTCATTTACTTGATGCTCACTTTTTTAAATCTACAAGAGGCAGTATATGCCTGTCTCAAAATATATGTCACTGGGTTTCCTAAATAATGCAGTTAATGTTTTTAGCATTTAGGCTAAACTGAGCTGTACAGATAATACAAGGATTATGTAAAATTTAAAAATATCCCTATTTTGGAAAGAAAATGTGTTTTCAGGAGTAAAGTACACGTGTGGCCTGGGTTAGATCGCAACGGTTTGCCGTACACGCTTGGCAGCTGTTTACTTTAAAATGTTTGTGTTGCGAGGGGCCCGTGAGAAGTGACAGACGATGGACGACACCAGAGGGGTAATGCTGCGGTAGAAAGACATTCGCACACCAGATTGCGTGGTTTTCTTCGACATTAATAACACACACATCGTATTGATAATCTGACAAGACGGCTCAACCGGTCTGACACGTCACACTGTACCCCACAAATGGATAAATACGGCCCTCGCTTAAACGCCAGGGACATACTCTCTGTCTTTTTTTCCTAATCATCACTAGATATGCTGTTTTATCTAGTAGTCAGTTCTTATGGCCAGATAAAGTTGGCGGATGTTGTGCTCATGAAGGTGCGGCTCCCCAATTAAACGTTTTAATTTTAGTACAGTGTAAGACAGGGGTCACGGGGTCTCCTGACACTTCGTGGCCCGTCAAGGAAAAAGCTGTTAATAATGGGGGGGGGAGTAAGCAGAGTGACCTGCTTTCATGATGAAATTATTGCCAGATTTCCTGTAAACTAACACGATGTTCAGCTTCTTAAATCGTGTCCGATCTGTGCTGTCATGCCAGTCAGTCCTGCTCCGTGTTGTGAGTTTGCGCCTCTGTAAGCGGCCGGTTGGTGGGATTACGGTTGGCAGTCACAAGGCCGTTGCTACAGAAGGCACGCGACTGCTTCTTTCTCCTTGCCTTCCTCTCTGGTGAAGGGAGCGACCACAGAAACATTGACGTTTGGACTCTATTTGTTGTGCAGGACATTATCGTGAATCATTTAAGTAGGCAAACCAGTCATTTTCTTTTTAGAACTGTTTGCCGGCATGTTACCGCAAAACTTTCTCATTTTCGGCTCTGAGCCCGTTTAGCTTTACTGGCGGTCGCTGAAAGATCAAGGAAGGACCACAAGTCAGTCCATCCAGAGGTTTGTCCTTCAGCATGGATGAGGGGGTTGGGATGGGTCAATTTCAGTGGAGCTGGTTTTGATTTTAGCATTAAGGAAACCACCCGTGACTCTCGGTAAGGTCGAGCATCACGTAAACGGTCTCGTGTTGAGCCCCCCCCCCCCCCCCCCCCCCCCCCCCCCGCATCCGAATTAGGTCTTGTTCGTGGTGAAATTAGGACAGTCCTACCATATGTTCGCAACGACTCCATGTCTGCGCTGAGGATGCTGCGTTCTTCGTTCTGCATTTGAGCATGTTTGGCATGCAGGATGGTTGTTGTGAATCGGTTGAAGCCAACGCTCAGTTACGGCGGTAAGCTAAGTCAGTGCCCCCCTCCCGCTTGTGCAACCAATTAGTTTCTCCGGTGTTTTGGGTGTTGGGTGGGAGCACGCCGAAGGCAGACCCCTAAAGCCGGACTGATTTGTGGAAGCCAGGCCTTGTTTACAGTCAGCTGGCAGTGTGAAATATTTATGGACTTAAAACAGGGTGTTATTCCGAAACAAAGCAAACTGACCTTTAGTCTGGCTCGCAGGCCTACGGCTTGGCCGAGGTGGGGTTGTGGGACGGCGAGCGCTAATGGGCCGTTTCAACAAGAACCTTCCTGCGCCGAAATGTCATTGGAATGGGCTGTAATCCCCCCCCCCCCCCCCCCCCCTCCATCTTCAGCCGCTGTGACGGATTCAAGGCTTGGTAGACGCGAGGGTGGGGGGGAGAGCCTTGTGTCAGTCAAGCTCATCGGGCAGGGAAGGTGGTCAGAGGCCCTGCTCAAGATCTGTAATGGTGCAGGGTTGTGTGGCAAGCACACCCCCCTACCCCAGCCGAATCCTAGCAACGGCGAGCAAACAGTTGTTCGCGCGTCAGCACCGCGGTGACGTCAGCACCCAACCGCCGGCGCTGGTGAGGTCCCTCTCTTTCACAGGGTTTTTACAGCGGGCCAGCTCAACGCACTGGCTTCAATGCTGCAGCAAGAGCTACGGTCTGTGTTCTTCTGGGTTGTGTTTCAGAGCAGTTCAGCGATGGCTGGACATGCCAAAATCATTTCTCATCCAAAAACCTACTCTAGTTAAAATATGATGAAATGAATAAATTAGTCTTTGTGTGTGGATATATATGTACGTGTGCATTTCAGCGTATGACGATGTATTTTTGATATATATATATCAACACACAAACGACCCGTGTTACAGTTAACAGATTTGACGAGGGAATACGCTGCCATGCGTTCCCAGCCCTTCTGCAGCCTTTCCCGCAGATGATGGACACCCCGCGTGTTGCTTTACTTGTGCTCTTTTCTCCTCTTTGTCCCGCTCATGTGTCACCCCGGGCACCCAGGTGAGCTCACGCTCTGCCCTCTTACTGTATGTGTATTGTTTCTGCCGACAAGTCCTTCATGAGATGGGTCAGGCTTTAATCTAGGCAGTTTTTCAAGTTCCAGGGCCATTGTTCTTGTTTTCTGTGACTCTGACATCCGTAGGCAAACAATCACAGCGTCAGTGTCAGGTCCCCGGTCTTTCATGAAAAGAAGAGCAGCCTGTCCAGGAAGTGTGTTTAATTGGTCTCTATCGTGTCAGCCCCCCCCCCCCCCCCCCCCCTCCCATCTCCTGTCAACGTTGGCTCGTCTCTCTTGTGGTCTGCTGCCGCCACACCTTGCCTGCACAGACCAAGAGTTCAGCCCTCTGTGTCGCTCCTCACAAACACGGCAGCAAGTTTGTCACCGCGGAGGAGAAAAGCAGATTATTTTTCACAACAGGTTGTGGTTGACGTAGTATGTTGGAGCTACGCCTTGCAACCTGGACTTCCCAGGTTCGAATCACTGGTCCACCTGTAATATGCTGGAGCAAAGTTCTTACCCTGAATTGACAGGTGACAGGAAGAATTCCCTGCTCTGTAAAGGAGTCAATCAATGTAAAGGTGATTGTGTAACACTGTTAGTCACCTTGGACAAAGGTGTCCGCTAAATTAATAAATAAAAATAATAGTTGTGGAGAAATGGGACGGTGTTTCTGGTACGTGGAGCCATTTCCGCAGCAAGGCTTTACAGGAAAAATTTGCAGAAAAATTTTGCAGTGATTCACAGAAGAAAATTACTTGGAACCCAACACTTAAAATGTGACATCTATTTACAAGGTCGCAGTGAGAAGTATTTGAGGAAACTGGTCGGTTTTATCTTGACCATGTGGTGGAGTATCCCTGCATCAGTTAAAATCTCTTCCGTATTTTAACCTAAAAATTTTTTCTCGAACCAATAATCGCCTCTCAGAAATGGCCTCTTGCGGTAACAAGAGGAATGGATTTTAAAATTGTTTTGTTTAGTGAATAAACTAGATTGAACGAACTCTCATAACTTGCTTCTTGCATCCATTAACCTGTTTTAAACTTGCGTATTGCGAATGACCTCTGCAAATTTTTATTAGCTTAACTGCAATGAACTTACAGTACAGCAGGAATATTAAAGAGGAAATTGCTTTTAAGAATTTTTTTTGTATGTAGCACATTGAGCTATGTTTACTTTTTAACAGATCCAGGTAAACAACAACGAAGATGCAATCGGTACACGAAAGGAAAAAGCGCATTTACATTTATTCATTTAGCTGATGCTTTTCTCCAAAGCGACTTACAGTCTTAATCTACGTACAATTACTTACCCATATCTCCAGCTGGGTAATTTTACTGGAACAATTTATGGTAAATACCTTGCTCAAGGGTGCTACAGTAGGAGTTGAGACTTGAACCTTGGAGTCTAAAGGCAACTGCTCTAACCACTACGCCACCAGCTGTCCCGAACAAGCATGAACATGATATGATGTCATGAAACGAAAGGAAAACCAAAGAATGTGCGAGGGAAAAATGTGAATAAATGGAAACAAATAAATACAGCATGAGGGCAAAGGCTACAATATTTAGCACAACTGGTCACATAGAAGTTCCGAAAAAGATGACCAGATCTTCCAAGAATTATGGAATGATGGAACGTTCTGACCAGTTATGCAAAAAACGTGTCCGAAGTGAAGATGTACAATAACCGGCTCAACAGAAACACTGAGGTTTCGTAATCGTGTGACTGGACTTTGTAAGATATTTGTTTTTAATCTGCCTTTTTTTCCAGTTTGAATCTGAGGGATTACAAGAGACACATTGTATATTCTTAAGCCATATAAAAGATGAGTCTTTTTGAGAACTTCCAACCCAACAGTCACAACAAAGTCCTTGTATTTTCAGCTGGAAGAAAAATAGTTGTGGGGTCGCGGATCGGGTCTGGAAGTGCGGCTGCGGAACATCTCCAGTCGCCGCCTTGCAACAGGAAACGCGGGACACTCCAAGATTAATGGGGGCTTGATAATCCAAAGATACAGCGGAGCAGGAGAGGCTCGCCGCGCACAGGAAACGGCGGAGGAATTACACAGCCGAGTGGCAAACTGAGAATGTTATTGGAGTTACAGTTATTGACCGGGGGGGAAGAACATAAATATTTTCTTTAAGGCGTCTGCGTTGTGTTTTGCCTCTGCTGTCCTCTGTGTTCCCATGATAAATGACCGATGACCCTCCCCGACACGGGAAAGAGGCCTGTGGCCTGTGGCCTTGCCTTCCGATGAACCCTGACCCCCCGCATGGCTCATGGTGGGAATGAGAAGAGTGCACCTGAATGTGACCGCAGCAATGAGAGAAATGACACCTTGTCGTGTCGGTGAGCCTTACCGCATCTGCTGGCAGCTTTCTCCCCGTTTATGGACGCTCGAAGAAGAGCACGATGCACCTTTGCTGCACGGGGGAGACTTGCGTTCTGTAAGTGCCGCAATGCAAATGAGCGGCGCGGCCGAGTGGAATAAACATCGGGCGTAAAAAGGACCTGCCGGAGGAGGCGGTGCGTTCGGAACACGGCTCGACTGGCCTGCCGCGCCACGTAAAATGTACCACTTCAGCTTTTCTGCACTTCTTCTCGTCATTATTGCTTCTAATGGTCTTAACGTAAAATTATGTAAATAGGAGAATAAAGTGTAAATATTCATGATGTTTGGGAGAGTAATGGTAAATGCGGTGGATTGGCATCTTACTTCTGATCTGGGAGGACTGACAGAAATGATGTATAACTGCTTCACCATATAAACCTTATGGGACACGATGGTATAATACGCAGAACAATAGCAGAGCATATATACCCCTAAACATTTTAGTGAAAAATAAATGCCCGTTGGGTTGATGGGTTTGAGACCATGAGCTGATTTTACACAAGCAAATCTTTTCCTTTTCTCCACGTTAGTATTTATGGATGTTGCTGTTGCTTCTGTGCTGTCAGAATCATTGAGGTCATTTGGTGAAACGCTCTTTCTTGTATAAAATAAGTACTAAATGTTAGGGACCAGTCGGTATGTTTTTGACGGATGTAGAAAATTTTCTCGTAGCGTAGTGTTCACTAGATCATATTTGAAGCAAACTTTTGACCAGCTAAGAAAAGCAAATAAGTGTGGCTTTGAGTGTGGTTGCGGTTTAGGTTGAAATTGGTCCAGTTACTCCTCCTCTACTTATTTTCTGGATGTCGTCATTGTACCAAACCATGAAAATGGAATCCATCTAATATTTCCCGTGTTATAGGACTGAGTTATGTTTAACTTAGCCAGCTGTTTTGTCTGTAGGTCTGCAACGCACAACATGTGCTCATCGATACAAAAAAACGTGTCAAATGTTATGCTTACTTAACCATGGGTTCGCTTATGCCTTTTGTTCACTGTGATTTACAGTGTTACGTTTGTACGCTAAACTACTTACAATGATTTACCCATTTCTACAGTGGGGTCATTTTCACTGGGGCAATTCAGGGCTCAAGTGTACTGCCACAGGAGCAGTGATTCGAACCCAAGCCCTTCGTTCGCAAGGCGGCAGCACTAACGAAACACCGTGCCTGCGAAATATTTTTTGCCTTGTGCTCCTTTGCCTATTATTTTAAATTATTCTATTAATAATTTTATAATTCTTAATTCAATAGGTGTATGTCGATGTAAAAGTTTGATTTTTGACAGGTGCGTAGCCAGCAGGCGTACGGGTCTGAAACGGGCTGTGTTTTGCCCCTGACCGTTCGGCGGTGCACACCGGGGTGCTGTATGATGCTGCCGAACCGGCAACCGGGAGATGAAGTGAATAAGTGTAAGTATGAGTGTATTCTGCATGAGTTGTAGAGACAGGGAAGGAGCTGTAGCTCTTAGGAAAATGGGCTGGATCACACCATTCCAGCTTAGAGAAACAAGTCCAGATACGAGGTGCTTGGTGTCGTGCGCTGCGTTGCAGATCCATGTCGTCTGGAAAGTTGCGGTGCCCTCGGTGTCCTGTCCTGCTCTCTGTCTCATTTATTTAAACCGGAGGCTCGCGCATCCGGCAAAGGCTGCTCTCCTGCGCTGACATCGCGCCTGCGGCCGCGCGTCTGCCGTTTCAAAACTGTGCCTGCGGCGGGATGCCTGTCGACCCTTTGGGAGTTTCCGTGGCGCGATGGCAGGCCTCCTGCACGCACGTTGCTCGACATGCCGACGGCCCAGACGTACTCCTCGCCTCCTTTGTCCCCGCACGAAAACCACCAATTAAAGTGTCTGGCTGCAGGGAGAATAAAAGTCACCTATTGCACAATATTACAGGTGTAGCAGCAGCTGTGCCAAAGGTCTGCAGCAGACAGTGACTGGTGTCGAATGCCGCGTGCACCGCCTGTCAGCCATTTTACCCCTCAAATGCAAGTAAAGTTCAGGAGGGAGGAGGAGGAGGAGAGCAGAGCAGAGCAGAGCAGAGCAGAGCAGAGACCACCGGATCGGCCCCAGCAGGAGGGTGTGAGTGGTGTCTCAGTCCACCTTTCCTTCTCACAGCTCCTGACCCTCTGCCTCCCTGGCCTTGGACAGCTCTTCAGCTTACACAGTTTAAGTGAGAGCTGCTCGTGTAAGTGTCATGTTTGCAGAAGCTGTTTCGGTGTTAAAACGGTCGGAAACGGGTTTTTGGCATGGCAGTCGGAGCGTTTTTAAAAAAAAAAAAAAAAAAAATGTTGTCCCCGTCACGTGGACTTTTCTTGGCTCAGTTTCACACGTGAACACACAGCTCAACACGTCGATCCTTGTCCTGGATGCCATCCCCGAGAACTCGACATAAACAAAGCAATTTAGCTTTTTACCCCCCCCCGAGTCCTTCCTCGGCCCCGTCCTCTTTTCCTCCTTCAACGATTCCAACGTGCGCACCAGCCCAGTCCAGCCCACTCGCCTCGTGTTTTCATAGAAAACAACATGCCTTGCTAAAATGTTTTTAATGACATGCCTTTTTTTTTTTTTTTTCCCCCTTTTCTGGAAGGTGCTCCTTTAGGGGGGGTGCAATCTAAGCAGAGAACCAAGTGGTCAGGTGTGGGTTAAAGCCCCTGGAGCGACCCGTCGGCGTGTAGGTCCACCCCCGTACCCTGGGCGTTTGGGCGAAGCCGCCGAGAGGTAGCTAACGCGCTTTAACTAACGGCTCTAAGCGCGACGGGAGCTGCGGGCTGCGGCGGGGGAGCGGGGCGGCCTTCTGCTGTCACGTTCTCTCGCTGTGAAGCCATGTGGAATGATATAACATTGACGTCACCAGTCGGTGACGTGCGCCACTGTGACAGCAGCAGAAAAAAAAAAGAGCCAAGTTTTACTTATTGCCCTGCAGGACTGAGCGCCTGCCGCCCGCCACACGGAGACCGGAGGCTTCTGCGTAAAGAGGCCCCGTGTCTCAGCCCCGAGTCGCCATCTGGGATAACCGTCCACTTTTTGGTGTTAAATAACAACTCCATCAACGTGGACATAATTAAGATGGCTGTGTGTGTGTATGCGTTTTTATGCGTTTTTTATTTTTTTTTTTTAAATTTGCACATCTGCTGTTTGTCTTCACCCACAGTGTGTGAAGTGTGCTTTACATTTCATTAGAAAATTTGCTTTCCTTTTACACCCTGTAAATCTGCATTTTAGTGTATTAATTCTGCAACCTTTTTTGATGGGGGGGGGGGGGGGAGAGAAACAAATGAAAACCTTCTGTAATGATTTTGGGAAAAACAGGCAGATTAAACAATTCTGTGCCTTTTTTTTTTTTTTTTTTTTTTTAACATTACATGGCATAAGTGACCCCCTTCACTATACTGTTATTTTATTTTCTTGACAATATTCAGTTCATCCAATTTGATGACGTGCAGTTTCTTTAAAGTGTTTTCACAAATATTTAATATTTCATTTTTGTCTTTTGCGTCACATTAATACATTATTTTCATATATGGATTTCAGATGGATTTTATTTGTATCTGAAACAAAGAATGGGGAAATAAACAAAACTTTAAACATATAATACTAGGTCAGCCAATATGTTTTTATACAAAATCAAAAGTATTAATATGTCCTTTCAAAGTCCTGCGTTGTTTAAATTTCTGATTCTGCTTTTTAGCCATCATCCTGATAATGTTTATCAAAGAAATAAAAGGTGTACCTGGGAATTTTCATTCCTCTGACAGTTCTTTTAAAAGAATTAATTTGTATTTTTTAACGGGAGAAGAGGGCTTTTTGCGTTAAGCGGTTTAGACGTTATGATTTATGAAAGCATACGCTTGGCAGTGGGAATATTTTTCTCGCCAAGGCAAGTGTGAACATCGTGCGAACGCTCCGGTCGTCTGGACCAGAGGGCCGTACATGTGGCCGCTGCGTTAGGCCGCTCGCTGTTTCCCGCTTCCGCACAGTTGCGGCGCGTGTAATTAATTGGGATGCAAATGGGATGATCTTGTTGTCATCATTAATGGCGCCATACAGATGTTTAGTACGAGCCGTGGGGTACAGATTGTGATGCGCGCTCTCGGCGAGACCCAGCGCAAGCGGAAGCAGTGCAATAGAAAAGGTGTGAGCTGTCGCTGCGTGCTAGGGGGCAGAGATGGAGGTCTCGCAAGCTGGTCCTGCTGCCTCTGCCTGTGTGTGTGTCTCTCTCAGAGCAAGAGAGAGAGTGTGGAGAAGGCAGCAAAGGGGTTAACACACCGCATTTTGTTATCCAGTCTGGCGCTGCATTGTCAGATCGCTGCTGTGAGTGCAAACAGATGAGGAAACGCCGGCGCGGACACGCTCCGCAACTCTGCCTGTTGCCCGGGAAACCGTTTGCGTCACGATCGCCGGCAATTAGCTTGCAGCTCTTTAGTTGCGATGATAGCTGTACGGGACTGGGCCGAGGCGCGGCAGCTGCCAGCGGGAGAGGTGACTTCAGCGGGAGGCCTTGCGCAGGGAGCCACTCCGTGCGCTCGGTCCGCCGTGGTCGTGCGGCACGGTTTCTCCAGCTCAATCTCCTCTGCTGTCAAGAATCTTCTGCGTTGCTTTGGACCTGTCGCCCATCCCCGGTGCAGGGTCCCGGTGGTCTGCAGCCTATGCTACAAAGATAGGGCACGAGGCAGGTTACACTGTGGATGGGACACCATTCCATCACAGGTCAATCACACACACACACACACACACACACATCCTATCAGCAATTTAGAGCTACCAGTTGGGACATATTTTATGACTTGCACTTTTCAGACTTAACTTATTTTGTGCAGCTCAGGTCGATTTAGACATGAAATGGTGTTTTGTACTTAAAATAGTTTTTAAAACGCTTTCTTAAAATGTTCATATTTTATCTCTGTTGCCCTGTGGTGCATATACCCATAGATCGTGGTGATTTCGGGTAATAAAAATAGTCCATAGAGGGCAGGTGTTTGTGAGTTTTGACTGGCTCTGTTCCTGTGTGTTGGAGAGAAGGAGACATGACGTGTATGCTTATACCCCCAGCCTGCATCGCTTGGAGGTGTCTGCCTGACTTGGGCCTCTCTATTCCCAGGTGCTGCTGGGATGGGCCGTGTGGTGAGCGAAAGACCGTGGCGCGTGGGCGCAGGAAGAGTCTAACAGTCAGACCTGGGGGTGGGGTGGAGGGGGCTCGGCCACTGTTTCTTGTTCGTTTGAGCCCGGATCAGATTTTCTGCTTGGCTTCCCTCGAAAAGGCTTTACAGCCATACAAGGTTCACAGAGGTTTAATCGTTTCAGGAGGCCATGTGCCATTTAAGGCCACGTTGGGCTAGAATCGGCTGCATTGGGGCCACGCTCCTGGTGTTAGCGAGAGACTCCCTGCCGTGCTGAAGTTTCGAGAGCAGCGGGGAGACAGAAATGTGTCCGCACATCGAGGACACGAATCCACACGGGGAAACGTCCAAGGGTCACGTTTGACTGACTGTATTCTAAATAAAGACTTTAGCAACAGGTACACACTGTTTTCACGTCATTTTAAGTTTGACGGTGTTTATCTCAAAGGTTACGTTTTTTTTGTTTACTGGGAATTTAAAAAGCAAAAGAATAAAAGGAAAATAATGTGGAGAATAAGTCAAGGTGGCAAGCAGCTGTGGCAAGGAACCATTGTGAGTATAGGAGTTCTGTCTTCAGGAGAGACATTTTAAATTGATACAAGAGGCTTGTGAGTACTACATAATTTCTGTTAATTTTGCAAAGATCCGCATTTAATTCCCCAACGTGTTCTGACATTCCAAGGACTTGTGCAGTTATATAACAAAATGCATTTACATATGTCAGCTTTTTTCCAAAGCGACTTACACCATAAAGCTACTTACAACTATTTACCCATTTATACAGCTGGGTAAATTTACTGGACCAATTTAGGGAAGGTACCTTTCTCAAGGGTACTAGCAGGAGGTGAGACTTGATCCTGCGACCTCTGGGTCCAAAAGCAAGAGCTGTCCCCACATTTCATAACACGTTACACTTGTTCCAAAATTGTCAAGTAAATATATATTTATTTTTAGCGTTTCTGATTCAGAACAATTAATTAATTTTATATAGAGATTAATTGTATTTTTTGTTAGGATCACCATTGCATTGTGCGGCGGTGAATTCTAATTAAATGCATCCCAATTAAAACCGTTTTTTTTTTACATTTGTACCCGACTGTACCAGACTGTCGCGTTGTGTATTATATACGTTGGTAATTAAATTTAAAGTGTGTTTTCTGAGGTTCTTAATTTTCCCCCCGATGTGTTAAGTATATACAGCAGAGGTGAATGATTTCTGTGACGCGTTAGGTCCCGCGTCTCGCGCTCGGGCCGTTCGGCCGCACGTCCCCGCGCCGCGTAACCCGCTTTACTTGAAGTGCCGGTTCGGTTCCCCTTGTTTTCTGTCACCGTTCGGAGGAATTTTTTTTATTTTTTATTTTTTGTCCCCCGGTTACTGTTGCTCGGGGACCGTTGTGCGTAACAAACACCATTGTTTTCACGCGAGCCGAGCCAAGCCGCGCCACGCGGTTCTGTCACTGCTCTGGTATTTCGCTGCCCGCATATTTAAATGAGCTGTTTGGGTGTCATTCCTGCTGTACATTTATGGTCTCTCAATAGTTGGTTGTGCCCATAATCGGGCCTGTTCTTTTTTGAGGTCACTGTTTAAATAGAGGCCGGGTTTCTGATGAGCTTTTTGTTCCTTTAAATCTCTCTTGCCCGCGTTCTGTCTTTCTCCCTCAATTGAAAACAGTGTCGGCAGCGCCGCTTTTTACAGCGAACGGCCACGTTGCCAGGCGACGGCTGACGTCAGTGCGCGCCACAGAGGACGGTTTGTGTGTGTGGCTGCGCGGGGCAGACTCCGCTGCAAAGGGCAAAGCGACGCGCGCTGATCCTCGTTCGGCGAAAGCCCGAACTTGTGTCGCGCGTGTTGCCGACCCGATCGTGAATTACTGGGCGTTTAAATTTTGCAGAGCTTCCCCCCCAGCAGGTTCTCCAATAATACTTATTTCCCCGGGAGGGCTGCCTTTCTCTCTCTTATTATAAGACTTATATACGCACACACACACACAGTCCAGATTCCGCTATGACGTCAGTGAGATTCCCCCCCCCCCTCCCCCCACTTTCCTTGGAATGGGAGAAGGAATGAAAAAAACACGATGGGTCATAAAAAGAAGAGGGCTGTGAATCGTTCCGCTGGTATTCGGACATGTCCGGCTCGCGCCTGTCCGCACGCGGCCCCCCTCGCGCCCGTCATCTGGCGCGCGCTCTCCTCACGCAGGCGGCTTGTGTGCGAAGCAATGTGTAGAATGTGACCTCTGCTTGAACAAAAATAGTTTAAAAAGCAGGGGAAAAATGCAGGAAAGCCCATAATGTTTGACCGGACTTTTTGGAGAAGTCCAATTATTTCGGTTATGGCCGTCCTGTTTCTTTGGTCGTGTTTTGCGGACCGCCAAAGATTTGCCTCAGGGGCATCGTGACAATTTCTCTCATTCACTTTACACTGTGATGATTCCCGTGATTTGCTGCAATTGTTGTTGCACCGGCTGTTAAGGAACATTTTTGCTGGGAGCCAGAAATATTTAATTTGGCTGCAAAAGCGCCACAATGATTATCATAGTCATTCTTGAACTGCTGTGTACTCCTAACTCACTACTAGGTGTTCGTTTAATTTTATGAAACCGGTAGTTAGTTAATACAGTCAGCAGTATTAATGAATGTGTATTTTTCTGCGTTTCCGAATACGTACATCAATTATTGTTGACGTTTCGATGAACTCGCTGAATCGGTTGGCAAAGCTGGTGGGGAGGTGTTTAAACACACACAGTTGTGGCACTGTTTTATAGCCACAATTGACTGAGTTCCCCCCCCCCCCCGTGTTGTCGGGTGAGATGGTCTGTCACCGCTGCCCATGGTCTTGCTTTGGCTCGTCCAATATTTGGTTTAGGTCCAATTTGGGACCCTCAGGAGGGACACTACAGAAGCTGATGTGTTGCATGTCGTGTCCTGCAGAGTGTCATGGAAACTGTCAGTCTCGGTACTTGTTATATTTTTGGACTGCTGGACGAAGGGGTGTGATGTGAATGATGATGCCCCACTGCAATGGCAAGACGGTGGAATGGCGGGTAGCGCTGGTGCCTTATAGCACATGGGGTGTGGAATTGGATGTGGGTTCAGTGCCCGCTCAGTCCGTATGGGGTTTGCGTGGGTTTCTTTCCACCTAATGCTCCAGTTTCCTCCCTCAAGAGACTCTTTCAGGTGGATTGTTGACTCTAAATTGCCTGTAGTATCTGCTCCCTGTATCTGTATATGTAGTATCTCCCTCCTTCTGTTGATGAAATGCACTCATTGTATTTTTCTCTGAGACTTATGTTACTTTGGAGGAAAGCTACATGAATAAGTGTGTGTGCACGTGTGTGTTTTGTTGCTCTGCCTTATAGATGGGTCATTGGCTGTAGAGAGTTTAGTGCAGTCCATCTAACGCTGTAAGTCACCTCGCACAAAGGTGGCAGCTAAATACTAGTTGTTGCTGCAAAAACCCGAACCCAATAAAAAGTCTTTGTAAGACGCTTTGGAGGAGTGTCTACTAATTGAACAAATGAGCAATGTTGGGGGGGGAGGTGGACAGTTCGACGGGGGGTCCTAACTGATCTTGAAAGCCATGCGTAGAAGGAAGGTGCAGGAGGATGGCAAAGCCAAACACCCTTGACATGGTGTGTGCAGGCTAAGAGCTGCACCCTCTGTGTGCCATCGAGTGCGTAAATGGTCACCCTGCCCCGGGGTGGTAGAACCGGCACTTGTGTTTCGGCGCACGCTGCCGTCACGCAGCTCTGCGGGGTTTATAGTACCAGTGATGCCGCGGTTGAGGAGAAGCAGACGTGTTTTTCGTAGGTGGTGGTGTTTACCCTAAGCCCTTGTAGGAGCATGGAGCCAAGGTTGCCTTCTCTTCGTTCTGACGTCTGACACGTCTCTAAATTCACGTCAACCCCCCTCCCCCCCAGCCCCCCTCCTTTTCTTCACCCGCTGCAGGTTTCAGGAATGGATGAGGCGGTTGGCAGCACGCTCCCCCCTTCCTGCTCCGGGTGGTTACACTTATACTGCCCTTTTTGTCTGTGGTTGGCTCCTTGCAGATGTACTGGTGTGTTTTCAACTCAGAACTTTGTTCATTTGTTGGGGGGGTTGACATGTGATTTTTTGTGGGTGTTTACCTGGGCCTTCACAGCCCTTAAGACCAGCGTCCCACTCTAAACGAAATGATTTAGTCAGCACCAGACTGGGAACCCCCCAGATAACATTCACATTTGGAAATGGCTGGTCGTATGTATTGAGACGTTCTCTTGTTTCTGGATGAGACAGTCTCACTTCTTTTCCGTATGGTTTTCATTATTTTAATTGAGAGCAATTTTGGTTTAATGAAAATCAATGGCTTGTGTGACCCAAAGCAGTCAGCAGCAGCAGCAGCAGCCCTGTCTGTTCTTTTTTCTCCCTATATATTTCTGTCTGCCTGAGTGCACATTGGCAGTGTATGCTCTACCTGAGAAGAGGTTGTTTGTGAAAGTTTCCCAGGGCTGGACAGGAGAAGCCGAAACGATGTTTGAGTCACAGAACCGCTCGCCAGATGACACTGACGTGATTTGTAGGCCGTTTCATGTGAATGAAAACCGTTATGGTGCGTTTCATGTGTCCTTGTCCCATCAGAGATATTTCTGGTGAAACCCTAATATTTATTTAATTCCGAATTGTAAACCCAAATTTGAGTTATTATTGTCAGTCTTTTCAGTGTCTGAGTGAGGTAGAAAACGCCCAAAACATAGACCAAATTATACCATATGATATAAAGGCTTTGACCATTTGTATTAATCTTTTTTTTTTTTTTTTTTTTTTTCCCTTCTTCCCAGTTTAAGGCACTGAAATGGCACAGGGGTAACTATCCCAATGGGGGTATTTGGACCGGGTCCTGCTAGTTTGTAAGGAGAAAACACTGGTTTCAATATAATATAATATAATAGTAATAAAACATGAAACAGTGCAGACACCGATTACAGAACATTCAAATTCCAGGGTCAAATCAGATCTCTGACTGTTAAATGAACTGGTTACTGCTGTTGAATCTGTTTTTAGTTAAATTGAAAATTGCAGAAGTGTATTATATACAAGGGGGTGCGGTGGCGCAGTGGGTTGGACCACGGTCCTGCTGTCCGGTGGGTCTGGGGTTCGAGTCCCGCTTGGGGGTGCCTTGCGACGGACTGGCGTCCCGTCCTGGGTGTGTCCCCTCCCCCTCCGGCCTTACGCCCTGTGTTGCCGGGTAGGCTCCGGTTCCCCGTGACCCCGTATGGGACAAGCGGTTCTGAAAATGTGTGTGTGTGTGTGTGTGTATTATATACATGCAAATGTGATATTTGTCATTAAAATTGAATGCTTTTTTTTTTTTTTTTAAAATGCTTTAGCACAGTGGCACATGGTCTTAGGTACATCAGAGGCTTTGGTTTATTTTGAAATTATGCATTCACTTTCTTTAAATTATCGGTCTTTGTCACATCATTCTGAAAGATGACCAACAGTGATTTACCCATTTATACAATAGGATATTAGTAGTGTATCATTTAAGGGTAAGTACAGTCATACCACATACTTCCATTCAGGTCATGAGAATGTTTTGATGAGGAGTTTCGTTTAATACCTCTACTTCGGATTATGAGGCATTTTGCCTTGTTTACAAGGACCAAATGTGGATTTTGCCTTTCCTCCCAACAGCTGAGTGGCGAGAGACCTGAGGAAGAGTGTGGACTGCCTTACATTCAAACTTAATATGAGGAATATTGCATTTCTCTCCTCTGCTATTTTAAATTTAAGTAAAAACAAACTCAACAGCTCTAAACGGTTCTTTTAACAATCAGAGTTCTGGTTTGACACTGGAATTTCATAGTTTGCCTTGTGTTGCATTAAATTCTAAACCTTCATTAGCCATTGTTTGCCAGCTTTTATGCTAAAGTTAACTATTGATGTAATTGTGTCAATTTTAATGGGATTTGCTGATATTTTAGCATAAATGGGTGTCAGTTTCTGGGCTCTGAAGTGCATAAAAATATTTACACTTGAAAGTAATTGTAACTACGGTTTATGAGAATTCGTATTACAAGGGGTTTCTGCGAGTGAATTACCTTTGTTAGGCAGGGAAAGGGGTATCAAGGGTGTTTGTACATGAGTGAGATTCAAACCAGGGACCTTCTGTCTGTGAAGCGATGGCCCTTGCAGTGCACTACCCTGCAGCTTTTGTAAATGTTAATTTCTATCCCCACAGGTGTATTTAAACTGTGTTCACTTCTAATCTTCCAGTTATTTATGTGTCTTTTCAAGGCTGAAGCTTTAATTTGACGGTGACTCCAGAAAGAATGTAAGTTTAAGTAAAACAAACTTCTGATAAACACAAGAAGGCTGTAATTCATCAGAGGAGGGCGGGGATTCTTTGTACTTGAATCCTAGGTTCTCTCCATAAATGAAGGACATAGTGGCTTGGAATAAGTTTAGTCAGTGGCTATAATTAGAGTTGTAGCAGCAATAGTTATAGCGGTTATATTTTTCTTGATGGCTCAGTGAAATTTTCTAACAAGGGTGATGTGCTGGTGCTGTAACACATCATTCTTACAGTGTTCTGGAAGTCATCTGCTCCAACCACAGAGCAGCCTTGCCAGGGTAGTGGGAGTCCGTGCGAGTGGAGAGCCCTGAAGCTGGCTACAGGTGTCTGGAGCGATACGCAGGGGTTGGAGGTTCCACTCGAGTCGTAGGTTCGGGGGGGCACTCGGCCTAGTGCCCCGCAGCGTCGCTCTGTAGTGCGGGAGTCAGACCCTCTTGTCCGAGTGTGACCAGAGGATCGTTATATTATCACAGGTCTTTCGGAACTGAAGACACTCCTCATACACCGTGCCTGTCAAGCTGTCGTCTCTACTTACGGTATTCCGTTGAACACAGCCATCTTGTCCCTCATAAATGGTATAAAAAACTGTTCCTGCTTTCATTCCTCGAAAGCCGTGTCTTTTATTCCTCGTCAATTTCAGCAACGTTAAACAAACCCAGCAGTGAGTAGGATGGGGAGGGTGTGTGTGATACAAAACAGTGCTGGCACTTAATGAATTTCATATGACTTAGAGTTTTGAATCCCTTGCAACATTTGCCCGCAGTGGGCGGGCAGGCTGCTCCAAATCCCAGCTTCGCAAGGCTCCCGCGGAAAGAGCCCCCGGCGAGTGACAGCTAAAATAATTGTGTGAGATAACACTCTGCCGGGGGCCAGCGCTGGCCGTTTGTTTGTAAATGATTTACTTGTCGACAGGCGATTTCTCAGCGCCTGGGTTGCTTGAGTGGCTCGTAAGCTCGTTCACTCACCCGCCTGCTCTCGCTCATCGTGGGCCCGTGTTCTGGCACTTTGGGTCTCTGCCAGGCTGCTCCTCTGTTTAGATGAGGGGGCCTGCCATGATCGCCCTGATAATGGCAGATGTTCCCTTACAAGGCTGCAGGCCTAAGGGGTGGTACAGGGTGTGCCCGTTCCGGGGTCCGTATTTCGGCTGGCAGGGGCCTCTAAATCCAGGATGCAAACGAAATGTTTGGGGCAGGGGAGTTGCATGTGAATCCCCAGCGGGGCAGCTGATGAGGAGCAGCTTCCCGGTGCACTGTTTGTGTGATTTTGTGGTGTGTGTGTGCGTGCACACACGTGCACTTACGCTTACATATGTATGCTTGTATTATTCATGTGCATTTATTGCATTTAATTAATATTGTATAACTTTGTTTAGCTGACACGCATTCTGTTCGTGATGTACATTATTGAAAAGGCTGGCTCCAATGCGTAGTTGTGTACACTAGTAACACTTACGTGTCCTACAGAAGGCGCTCTGTACTCCTTCCGATTGTTGGAAGTCGTGTGCGGTCACTCGGGGCTTTTGGACCCGCACTTCCGCAAGTTCTTGGGTCTGGCATCAGTCGCTCTACGTCGTCACGGTTTGTGCACGTCGAAGGCCGCAGCTGTGGCCTGGCGAGCCGCTGGCCTTTAATCCCCTTCCCATCACTCACTCTAATTACAACATAAATGTCAGCTTGTAAGGAATGCTTTCTGTTTTTCCTTTAAATGTTTCCCCCCCTTTTGTCACGAACTCATACAAACACATAATGTCTTCTTGGTAGTGTGGATTGTGTAACCACGACTTCTTTGGAATTGTAGGGTGTGCATGCATCTTTTGACCTTTTGACCTTTCCCTGTCAGGTTCATGGTGGGCTTCCCAGGCTGTCCTTGTTTTTGCTGCAAGGGAGGGTTACCCCATCCCTCAATGTGACTGAAACGTCCGTAACAGTAAAGACATATTTGAGAATTGTAAGAAGCTGTGTATAACCAGAACGGATGAACTTTGGTCACATTGTGTCTTTCTGAATTTAAGGTAATGTGGAAATGCAGAGTTGGGATGAGGTTTTGCTCCGGTGGGTCATAGAGCTTAGGTCAGGCACGTTTTCAGTTGCTAGTTTGCTGCTTGTTCCAGGTCCACCTGTTTGAGTGTTTCAGACCGGGTTTCTACCTCTTTGTTGGGTCGTTCTTGTTTGTTTCTGTGTAGTTCCCCCTTTTTCTTGGGTTTTTCTGTTTGTGTTTGCTGGGGGGGGCTTTTTTTAATTTTATTTCCTGTGCAGTTTGTCTTTTTTTGCTAGATTGTTGCTCTGTTTGCTAGGTGTTTCCTCTTGTTTTTAGAGTCCTTTGACCTATTTTATTGTTTCCTCCCATTTACCGAGTGATTTTTTCACCTGTTTTTTTTCTTAGGTTTCCAGCAGGATTTCAACATAGAACCTTCATATTACAACGCAGCTCTAACCAAGATACCACCTGCTGCCCCAAACACTGATTATTTAAACAAAAAAGTTTCACATTACATTTAAGGTGTCGCATCTCGACAATAAAATGTCCTGCAAGCGTCGTCGATTTGTGCAGCTGTACTGTGGTATAGGTGGTATATAGGTGTATTTGCTTGCCATGTACAAGAAGTTTTGTTGTAAAATCCTGATTAGTGACTCTTTTTGAAGAGCTCGTAACTAAATCCTACTGGATATTTCAGCTGAATATTTTGGACTTTTTCAGCTGGTTTGTTTTTAGCTGGGAGACACAAGTTCTAGTTGATGCCATGCGTTCTGGAAAGATTGTGGTAAAACTGTCAGACTAATCAATCCCAGAGGTGTACGCGTGAATTGAAACGCACACACGGAAACGGGACCTCGTGGGCAGAAGACCAGATTCAGGGTGTTCCGCACTGCCTCGTGTATTGGAGGGAGTGCCTGGAAGCACGGGATTCTATCCCAGAAAGGGTGTCCGGGCCCCTGAGCCGTCAGTTCTCGTACTCAAGGTTTATGATGCTTTTGTGTTCAGGAACGAAATGGAAAGCATAACCACAGCAGTCTCTTGGCAGAAATAACCATAATGGCCGCATGGCCTCAGGAGCTCGGAGGGATCTCCGCGTGGATGCAGCTGCACTCCACTTTCCATCTGGCCCGTGCGATATTGGTCTGGGCCGGGCCGCCGCTAGCTGTCTCGGACTGAAATGTGCCATTGTAGGCAAAAGTGCCTCGCTGACGTCACGGCACTGACCTTCCTCTGCTGGTGGCTTTTTCTGTTTTTGCTGTAAACACGTGTTTGTCGTTACGCGCCGTCTTTCCGCTCTGGCGACCCTCCAGGTGAAGGACCGTATCGGAAGCAGCTGGCCAGACGGTCAGAGCAAGACACGCTTGCTTCGACACGTTTCACCTCAGCTTTATAAGGCTGCCAGCGTGATCGTTTTAAGAAAAGCTCAAAGCCAATAATACCACAAACTGCAGTCAGGGGAAGCTCTGTGTATGTCTGTGTGTGTGTCTTTCTCTATTTGTTGACATCTGTGCATATTTCTTATGTGCGACAGACAGGGGCAAAGTTTCCCAGCATGCAAACACCACCATGAGGAAGTGCTTGGGTGAGGAAGTATGTTGGAGTCAAGGGTGGAGGAGTAGGTGTGTGTGTGTGTGTGTGTGTGTGTGTGGGGGGGGGGGGGGATCATGTGCTAATTGCCCTCTGGTACATACAGTTGTGTGCGGCCCCTGCTGGCCGTTACCCCCAACCTGCGTCATCAGCAGCTGCACGGGTTGGAGGCAGGTGGCCAGGGGCTGGGAGCTGTAAATCTGAGCGCTGTAACAGCCACACTCTCTCTCTTTTTTTTTTCTTTTTTTTTTTTTGAACCCTCACCCCTTCTGCATTACTGGGCCGGGCTTCACGCTTTAGTGCGCGCACGTATTTCCGGGCCGACCCGTACAACGCCACTTGGGGCAGAGCTCTGCAGACCTGGATAGACCGCATTTTTCTGCACGCTAACTTCTGAGCACCTCCAGCTGTGCCCCGCAATGCAAACCCTTCACTTCACCTGCTTTATGTTTTGGTTCATTTCTGCAGCCTGTTTGTGTGTGAGAGAGAAAGGAGCTCGTAGGCGGTGTTTGTGTTTCTGCTGGTTAGTGTTGGGGTGGTGGCCTTTGGACATTGGTGCGCGCATGCACACACACACACGATGAAGACCACGCTGCTTGCACGCGTCCCACCTTGGTGGTTGAGGAGGTCCAGCTACCATCAAGGGCCTGGAGAGTCCAGCCATGGCTGGGGAAGTGTGAGCTGGGGACTTTTGTGCATGTGTGTCATGCTATTGGTGGACACACCTATGGAAGGTCGCAAAGTTTTTCTTGAAGCGTTCTGGCTTTTTGGTGGTCCCTGGTGAAGCTGGGGTCACACAGGAAAGCTGACCACAGGCCACCACAGCTTGCGTCACTGGGTCTTGCTGAAGGGGCTCTGTAGTTCCCCTTCTTTCTGCTTGGAGGAAATGCAGTCTTCCTTAAAGAGACTGATCCCTGCTGCATTTGTGGCCTTCAGAACCACCTGGGCCACAGAAGGGCATCGAAGGTCACTTGTGAAGGTCAGACAAGGACCTGTCACCACTCAGGTTTCATCAACAAGAGACTCAAGTGCAGTTTTTATGTTCATTGATGTGATCAGAGAAAACGTCTGCCAAAACCTCACTAAATATGAGGGCAGAAGGGTTTGTGCTTTATATTTACATTAATTCATTTTTCTGATGCTTTCTCCCAAGCAGCTGACAGTGTGAGATTTGTGCAGTGGGCTACTTAATTTATACAGCTGGGCAATTATACTGTAGCACTTCACGGTAAATACCTTCATCAAGGGTCCTACAACAGGAGGTGGGATGCAACCTGGGTACTATAAGTCAAAAGTGAGCAGCTCTAACCACGATGCCTATTGCCCTTTTGCTCTTGTTGCCATGCCTTCTGTCAGTGTGTCTGCTACTGCACCTTGTGTTTGGCTGGTGCCGCATGCCCTGCCACCTTGCACATGCCGCATTCGACATGTCACTAAGGGGTGTGTCCTGGGTTACGCTGACGTTCCCGATCCAGTCAGGCCTGCCTGCACACACAGGTGCCATGACCTGGAACTGTGCTCCACACTGGTTGTGTGAAGTCTCTGTCTTTAGGGGGGAGGGGGCTAATTTGGATGGCGGATCAGTTCTGACACACCATGATTCTTGGACACGGTGTCTTCTGAGAAGTTCAGAGTACCCCCTCCCCCATCTCTCTAGCAGAATGGGTGGGTGTGATTTCTCGCCCAAGAGACTGAGTGTACTGTCATTCACGTGTTATGTCAGAATCTGTGTGTGTGTGTGTGTGAGTGTGTGAGAGAGAGAAATCCCAACAACTACTCACTCTGTCCCTCTGTGATCTGATAGCCGTCTTCCTCCGTTGTCATTGTAGTTTTCAGCACCAGTGACCTTATTGTCAGGTGTTTTCTTGGTGATCCTGCTACAGAATAATAGGAAAACATGTAATACAGAGGTGGTGGTCACCTGAGCAACTTGAACTGTGTTTCGTATGGCTGCGCTGCCCCGACTCTTATCGGCCTCTCGAAACACCTGTGATGAGAAGTGGAGGCTGAGTGTGAAAAGACGCACGGAGCCTGTGGGCGCCCGGCAACGTTTTCACCACCCGCTCATCCATGTCAAGAATTTTCCATGTGCCTGCCAGGTCTACTTCGATGATAAGTGGCTTCGGTGGCATTCTACCCCCCCACACACGCATGCCCTGCCTAACCACTCCCACCAGGCCCACCTCCCTGTCTGTCTTTGGGTGTCCTGTAACAGGCCCTTTCTCTTGTTGTCAAAGCCAGTTGCCTCGGTGCACGTGCCCATCCTCACACACCGTTCTACTTTTACACAGCATAGTGCAGAATGGGAACTCGGGAACCTGTCGGCTTTGTGTTGGGTCACCGGCTGAACCTCAAGCCATCTGTTGAACTGGGCCAGCACTCATTGATTATGATAGTAACAGTGCTGGTAGGAGCCCCCCCCCGCCCCCAGCACCACATCATTATGGTCTGAAACAGGTGCTAGAATGGGCCGAGACCCTCAGCACTCTGCCTGGAGTTTTGTGCCACTTCTTAATGGGAAAATTCACAGGTGGAGCTTGGCTCTTGTGGGCCAGAATGTGATTCCCCACCTCAAACAGCCATGCTCCTCCACGCCTTATCAGGCACTCTGTCCTCGCTTGCCACCAAGGCAGTGACCACAGGGGTACGACTGGGGGGAGATGTGTATGCTCCCTCACTGCTTGACTCTCCTTGTTCTTTTATTAGCCACACATACAGGTGAGAGGCAGGAGGTCCTGTATTGTCCTTGACTAGAGTGTCTTTGCCTGGATGTTCGCCTGGTACTGCCTGCTGACCTCTCACCTCAATAGCTGGACTGGTGGGGGTGGGGGGGCGGCGTGCCGCCTTCCTACTGGATGCCTGGTTGAGCCAGCAGGACATGCACACCTGGGTCCAGCCTCACCTGCAGATCGCACTCAGCCGTGAGCTTAGCTGGGGGGTCCTTGGAGCGCTGATTTATTTGTATGAGCTCTTGTCAGCAGTGCTAATATTAGCCGTGTTCGTGCATTCAGTTATAAAAGTATGCAGCTAGAGTTGTCTCCTTACAGTTAGAAGGTATTGAGTTTGAGTCCCACCTCCTGCTGTAGTACCCTTGATTAAGGTACAGTACCTACCCTGAATTGATTGATGCAATAAGGATACTTAGCTGTATGGCCAGCTGGTCCTGGTCACTTCAGTTTGTGTCCTGGATCAGGGAACACTGGTAGTGTAATGGTTAGCGGTTACTGCCTTTGGACTCAAAGGTTGCAGGTTCGATCTCCAGCTGTAGTACCCTTGAGCAAGGTACTTGTGCTAAATTGCTCTAGTAAAATTACCCAGCTGTATAAATGGGTTAATAATTGTAATCTTAACATTCTAAGTTACTGTGGAGAAAAGCATCAACTAAATTAATAAATGTAATGTAAGCAGTGTGTTTTCTCTGGTTCCACGTAAATCTGCAGTTCTTGTTTTCCTTTCCTCTGTTGCAATCTGGCCACTCTGCCATCATGAAATATGTTAAGGGCTATTTTATCTTATCTTGGTTATTGCATGAGGAGTGCGGCATCACAGCGGGTTTGGCCTGTGCCTGCTCTCTGGTGGGTCTGGGGTTCGAGTCCCACTTGGGGTGCCTTGCGATGGACTGGCGACCCGTCCTGGGTGTGGCCCTCCCCCCTCCAGCCTTGTGCCCTGGGTTGCAAGGTTAGGCTCCGGTTGGCTGCAACCTTGCTCGAGACA
Organism: Scleropages formosus; assembly: GCF_900964775.1. NCBI lineage: Eukaryota > Metazoa > Chordata > Actinopteri > Osteoglossiformes > Osteoglossidae > Scleropages > Scleropages formosus. Next base: position 9,056,399 of record NC_041807.1, read on the forward strand.
AGCGGTTTCAGACAGTGCGTGTGTGTGTGAGATGTGTGGTTTGTCTTTTGCTTGATCTGTAACCTTGTCAGCATGCTCCGAGTCTGCCTTCAGGATAGAGTGCCATATAACAAAGTGTTTTTACCCTGTAAAGTTGCTTATTTAATACTGTAAGTCACAGTGGACCAAACTTTCGGATAAATAAGGGTTGTCAATAATGCAGCTGTTGCTACTGCGTTACATTTCATTTACATTTATTAATTTGGCTGACAGTTTTTTTTCCCAAAGCAATGTAAAATGTTAAAGTATTTACAATTATTTACCAATTTATGCAGCTGGGTAATTTCACCGCAGCAATTTAGCGTACGAACCTTGCTCATGGGTACTACTGCTGGAAGTGGGAATCAAACCTATGACCTTCGGGTCCAAAGGTAGTAGCTCTAATCACTCACTTCTGCGTGCCTTCCTGGCAATGGCTGAGCAGTGCGCTAGGTTGTTCGTCACTCTGTGCCAACATTGTATCTGTAGTGTCCGTGTGCCCACCCACAGGGCGGTGCTTTGTCCTTCTGCGTGTCTCATGAAGACCTGTGATGCGTTTCATGTAAAAGTGGCAATCAGCAGATAGCCCTGCTGTGCTATGAACGATGATGGCGCGTACAAGTGCGCGCATGTGTGTCTGTATGTGCCTGTGATGTAGACGCGTAGCGGGAACCCTGTGATTGTGCGCGGTCGCGTTGTGTTGTGCAGTTTACCGGTTCACGTGATTATCCTGCAGCGCACACTGCTGAAGTGGTTATGGGTTCTCTCGCCTCTTTGCTTTCAGTGGTCTCTTTTGTTTGACACAGCCCTGTGTATGGGGGGCGCAGTGGCGCAGCGGGTCCTGCTCTCCGGTGGGTCTGGGATTCGAGTCCCACTTGGGGTGCCTTGTGGCGGACTGGCATTCCATCCTGGGTCTGTCCCCTCCCCCTCAAGCTTTACGCCCTGTGTTGCCAGGTTAGGCTCTGGTTCGTTGGGACAACCGCTTTCAGACTCTGTGTGTGTGTGTGTGTGTGTGTGTGTGAGAGCCCTGTGTATGTGCAACAGCTGTGGAGGCCGTGCACTATTGTGTGTGTGTCTGTGCACTTCCCACAGTACTCTCCCATAGATAATCTTTCCTGGAAAGAAGAGTATGTGTGTCCTTTTGACTCTAGACTGTTGTCTCGTGCCCTCGCCAACACACACACACACACACACACACATGCGCGCGCGCGCACACATGGTGAAAAGGTGCAGACACTATTGGCACTGAACGCTCCCATCTGGCTTCGCTGTGCTGCTGTCCTCTGTTACTCCACCGGCAGGTCAATCCTTTGTGATGCAAGAGAAGCCACTGAAACACATGCACGGTTGTGTGACGTTTCTTCTCTCGGGCACGTGTGTGTGAGCCTGAGGTGTCGGGTGGCACTTAACACCTCCCTCCTCTATTTGCCCACCCTCTCGCCACAAACAAGTCCTCCTCTAGCCAGCTCCCTTCCCTTGCCTTCTTCTGCCATCCTGTTGCCATGGCGTTTGTATCATTGTTTGCTTACTGCGCTGCTGGGTTGCCACGGCAACGCTTATTTGCCAAACTAATGTCTGGCAAGTGTTAAAACAGATGCTGATGAGAAATACGGATCATTTCCATTTGATCAATGAAACATCTTTGGATGTATGGGGTGTGAAGCAAGAGCCGGGAGTGCCGCTGCGACACACACACACACACACACACACACACCCAGAGCTGCAGGTTTCTGTTTCGAGGCCCAAGAGGCCGACGACAGAGCTGTGTCCACATTAACGTGTCTGACTGCTCTGTTTATTGAAGCCACACACATAAGGGGGCTTTACCTCCGTGGCCGCTGTCCCTGCGGCTCAGCGGCCCACCTCACAGAGTGACGTGTGCCACTTGTTCATTTAAGCGTAGTGGATGTGCGCAGTGAGCAACATGCATCTGTGTGCGTCTGCTTCTGTGTGTCAGGCTGACGTGCGTCCAGGGCCGAGTCAGCACTACGCACACCACAGTGGCTGCGGCTTGCTGTTCTGCACCCTCCATTCACCGGGAAAGGATATAATAAGGGGGACAGTGCAGCTGAGCTCACACATTGCCATCACGCCATCTAGTGGTGGAAGTTCTTAGGCCTGGGAAGGCTGAAAAATGAAATGGCCAAGTATGTGAATCGGCTCTCGGAGACTTGGCCGATCCACATGTTCTCCATCCTTTGCAGCTGGGGCGGCAGAGTGTCGCCGCGACCAGCGTTGCTGCCTCACAGCATCTGGGCAGTGCCAGAGGGCATGGGTTAGATCCCCGCTCAGTCTGTGTGGAGTTTGCATGTTCTCCCCGTGTCTGCGTGGGTTTCCTCCGGGTGCTCTGGTTTCCTCCCACAGTCTGAAGACATGCTGTTCAGGTTCACCCATAGTGTGTGAGTGACAGAGAGAGTGTGTGTGTTCCACTGATGTATGGATGAGTGACCCATTGTAAGTAGTGTATCCAGCAGTGTAAGTCACCACGATGAATAAGGTGTGTGGGCTGATAAGACTACATAGAGTTCATTGGAAGTCACTTTGGAGAAAAGCATCTGATAAATGAATAAATGTAAATGTAGTTATATGGCAAATTTTCAGATGTTCCACTCAGTTTCTTAACTTTTTTCCACTTTGGTTTTAGTGACCAGCAGTGAGCACCTCAGCGGCTCTGCGTGGACTGTAATGCCGTTCCTCAACAGCAGTGACACCCCCCCTTCTGCTAATATTATACCATAATTTTCAGTTCATGCAATAGAGGCTAAAGACAATATCGCCTCCCCTCCCCCATAAAGAAGTGTGTGTGTGTCTGTGACCTGGGACAATGCAGCCAGTGTGCACAGCCCCTCGTCAGTGCGTTTTTCTGTCTGCACAGATAACGCGAAAATCCACCCGATTGACGTAATTAGGCCAGATATGATCTGAGAAGGCCGCTGTTGACGTTTCACTGCGGTTTCCGTGGTTTGCTGCTTTTCTTGTCGTTTTTTTTCTTCCTATGCGACTGTTCTGGTTGTGAACTCAAGCCGCCTCGTAAATGTTACGAGGAGCCCTGTGTAAACCGCCCTTTCTTCCCCCCCCTTGAATGTGCCGTCTTTTGAGTGTTGCGCGTGTGGCACCGGGGTACACGATATGGAAAGGAAGCGTGTTGTGTGTTTTTTTTTTTTTTTTTGCACTGCTGTTGTTGTGGGACTGAATAAGTCTGCAGAGATGTTGAGGGAGGCAGCAGGCAGAGTAGCGCTTAGACCTTTTCCCAGGTCTCAATCCCACCTCCTGCTGCGGGACCATTGAGCAAGGTACTTACTCTGAATTGACGCAGTAACAGTTAGCGTGGTGGTTTAAGATGGTACAGGAATACAAGTACCTTAACAGCGTAAATTACTTTGGATAAAATCTTCAGTTGTTTAAGTAGGGACAGCTGGTAGCATAGTGGTTGGTCCCAAAGGTCGCAGGTTCGATTCCCAGCTGCAGTAACCCTGAGCAAGGTACTTACCCTAAATTGCTCCAGTGAAGTTGCCTACCTGTATAAATGGGTAAATAATTCCAAAGTCACTTTGGGGGAAAAAAAAAAAAGTCAGCTAAGTGAATAAATGAAGGTAAATGCTTTTACACTTTCGTTTTTTTTTTTTGAGGCCCAGTTTGCCTGATGGGGGCGTTGTGCACAGGATGGAAACGCTTACGCACCCCCTTCAGCAGCCTTCCTGGAGTAAGAGGCTCTTTACTGCTCAGCCGGTGGCGTATTGGTGTATTAGGGGTTAGGGTGCTGCCCCTCCCACTGTATTGCCCTTAAGGCCCATGAGCCGATAATTGGCTGCATCGGCGTAAGTAGAAAGTGTGGAAACCGAACGTTGTAAGGCGCTTGGAGGAAGAGTCACTTAAATAGGTGAGTGAAGAAAGCATGCTGGGAAGCTGCCCTGGGCCCCCGGTGTGGTGCGGTAGCCTTTGACCAGCACCTCTGTGGCAGCCGTGACGTTTCGCCCCCTTTGCTGAAGCCGTGTCGGAAATCATAGCTGCTGTTCCCTGTGGGGGCAGAGTTCCCCTGTTGGGGAAGGGGCACTGCGGAGGGTTGCGAGGTCGCTCTGACATCAAGGTGAGGCTTGGCGCACGTGAGGTGACGGCGGCGATCGAGAGCGAGACCTTCGGAGCACTCTTGGCACGCGGTCGGACGGCCCGGGCCGAGCGCGGCACCTCCCGCGCTCGCCAGGTGAGCGCTAGTCCTGCGGCGCTGTCCGGACTTACGGCGTCACGCCGTGTCCGCCGGAGGGATCGTCTTTTACTGAGCTCCCGTAAATTGAAACCCGACTGTCATTCTGTGACATCGCGTTATTTTCGTGGGTTTTGTTGGAAAGCCCACCTGTCCAGGTGCATCGCGAGGTTGTAATACACAGGAAATGTGGTGAATAAATGCAAATGAACAAATAAAAGGTAAATAAGATCATCAGAATTTTAATTTAGTTTCCGTATTTAAAAAATAAGCTATAAATCGGTGTGGTTTGCTCACCAGGGTAAATTTCCTAAAGCGGGTCTTCACGCACTTTGGTTTTGAGTGCTGCTGGGGGGTAAAAAAAAATGGTAGCGCAGTCCGGAAGGAGTGGGGTGGGTGGGTGTGTGTGCGTGTGTTTTGTCTGCCCAGTATTTCAACATGGTGACTGCTGCACCCCCTGCTCCGCTTTGCTCGGACCATCCGTGCCCCTGTGTCTATAGACAGCAGCCTGCGTTTGGACTCCGCTGTGTCTTCTGCCCTCACTAACCTGTGTTCTCCTCACTCTTCCAGATGATCCTGTGGGACTGGGATCTGAAGCAGTGGTACAAACCGCAGTATCAGGTCAGTGTTTGTCTGTGTGTGCGCGCCTCTGTCTATCTTTCTGACAGCTCTGACTGTGCACAACCTTTAAGTAGCGCGATGGTGTAGAGAGCGTGGTCAAAGCCAGGCCGGGTTTGAGGATGTCGGATCTGGTCCAGCTGCACAGTTCAGAATCCAGACCGGAACTCTGATTATGAAGCTTATTTTGTGTAACCCCCCCCCAGAAAAAAAACCAACTTACATGTGTTTGTTTTTCAACTCGAGCAAATTTATATCGATAGTGTCACAATTTCTGGTGGTGACACAGGTAGGGCTCAGATGTGAGTTGGCATGTTTCCCCTATGTTCGTGTGGGTTTCCTCCCATAAGAGAAATAATACTGATTAACGAAAATAAGGCTAATAATAAACATCAGATGATAAAAACACCCAACGAATAATCTCGCGCTCACCTTAAAACCACACAAAGTATTATAGATGGTGCTCGTACGCTTTTAAGAATGACTCATAGAAACACTTTGCATAAGAACGTTGTCCAAAATGTAAAAACCAGCTCCACGCTGGCATTTGACAAAATCAAATGACATTAAAACCCTTAAAATAACTGCTTTAAATGCAATCAGATTTCACTGTGTTTAAAACCGTCATCTTAAATTTACCAGACTCTCAAAGACTTAACATGTTGTCGAAAATGTGTCGGAATCATTATTATTATTTCAAAAACATCAAAATTGCATTCATAGCTACACAATAGAGGCAACTGGCAGCATAGTGATACAGTGGATTTCTTTGGACGTGAAGGTGAAAGGCTCAAATCCCACCTGTTGCTGTAGTACTCTTGACCAAGATATGTACCCTCAGTTGCTCCAGTACAAACGACTTAGCTTATAAATAGAAAAATGATTGTAAATAGCATAATATTGCGAGTCGCTTTACAGAAAAGCATCTACTAAGCAAGTAAAATATAAACTACAGGAAACTTCACAAACATTGCAATAAAAAGTTATGAACTAAAACAAATTTTAAAATATATTTGTCAGGAAAAAAAGAGACAGCGAGAGAGACAGAAAATAAAGAAAATAATATTTCCACTCCTCCCCAAAGATGCCCTTCAGGTGAATTTGTGACTCCAAATTTAAGTAGTTACGCTGCTGTCTCAGAGCACCTGGGTGGTGCGAGAGGATGTGGGTTTGATCCCCGCTCAGTCTCTGTGGAGTTTGCATGTCCTCCCCATGTCTGTGTTCCTCCAAGTGCTCTGGTTTCCTCCCACAGTCCAAAGACATGCTTAGGCTCACCCACAGAGTGTAAGTGTTCCACTGCTGTATGGATGAGTGACCCATTGTAAGTAGTGTATCTAGCAGTGTAAATCACCGCGGTGAATAAGGTGTGTGGGCTCATAACACTACATAGAGTTCATTGGAAGTCGCTTTGGAGATAAGCATCTGATGAACAAATAATTGTAAATGTAAATTGCCTGTTGTGTGAGAAAGAGAGAGATTTCCTTGTAGTGGACAGGTGTCTTGTTCAGAGTACTTTGTATCGACTTCTTTTTTCTTTGGAAAGGTGTGTCTCGTAATGTTGGCGCGTTTGTTGCATTTGTTTCGTGACACAGTTAGGAATCGCTCCCCCCTGCCTGGGCTCCCTGTGTACCGTAGTGAAGGGTCACAGTGTCGCGTTATTCGCTTTCTCCACAGACGTAGCATGTATTGCTTTCCAGCCATCGTCCCCTCGACGCCTGGCATAGCCCTCCCCGGCAGTCTTGGGGCAGGTACGAAAACAGGAAGCCGTTCTGGAAGCGAGGTCACGACGCCTCGTTCACCAGCCGGGCCCGATACTCCAGCTGCTGTCCTGCGACACACTAGGGAGAGCGATTAGCGCGCTGCTGGTGCCAGCCGCATGAGCCCTGTGTCTGCCCCGTGCTGATAAATCTTCAAACGGCGACCGCAAGATTATTGCTGGTGTTATTTATGCGAGACTCCGCCCCTATCCCCCGACACCTCATTGACGTCACACACCGCCGGGGAAGTGCTTGCGTAGCAGTCTCACACTGCAGAGGCAGGCAAAGGAACGGCTTCATCGCTCCCCCGCGATTCGCGACCCCTCTTTTCAGTTGCACGAGATGAACAGGACGCACAGATCAGTGTGTGAGCGTGGAGGTATGGGCAGTGCGCAGTCCATCGAAGGGCGCTGCTGTTTTTTCCAGCTGTCGCTTCTCTCCCAAGCAACTTGGAATGACATTTGTACACTGAGAGACAACTATTTACCCATTTATACAGCTGGTTAATTTTTACTGTATCCGGTCGGGTTTAGTGCCTTTAACCAAGGAGCAGGAGGTGAGATTTGAACTTGTGTCCTTTGAGTCCGAAGTGGCAGCTCACAGCACTGTAGTGCTTTTCTCTAGTGTTAATGCCAGGGCCAGGGTTGTGCTCTCCGGTGGGTCTGGGGTTCGAGTCCCGCTTGGGGTGCCTTGCGATGGACTGGTGTCCCATCCTGAGTGTGTCCCCTCCCCCTCCGGCCTTCCGCCCTGTGTTGTCGGGTTTGGCTCCGGTTTGGCTCCGGTTCGCCGCGACCCCACTTGGGACAAGCGGCACCAGGCAGGGTGTGTGTGCGTGCATTACCTTTGGTCCATGGAATGATCTTTTCACTGTCTAGGTTAAGAACCCCTGGTTACAGGTTGGTGCCAGTAAGAGCTGTACCGACCCGGCATTGTACACAAAGGGGTGCCAACAGCAGACCCTAAAAGACCTCATTAGTAAAGGGGGCTGAGTGATTTTCTCACTGTTCCTAATGGGGCAGCAAGTGGCATAGCCTTCAAAGCCCTCACCTGAGTCCTTGCTTCCGTTGTGGTTTGTTTGATTGTTTGATTAAGGTATTTACCTTGAGTTGCTACCATAGAAATTACCGAGAAACAGCCGGTGGCACAGTGGTTAGAGCTACTGCCTTTGCACCTAAAGGCTGCAGGTTTGAATTCCATCTCAGACTGTTGTACCCTTGAGCAAGGTACTTACCCCAAATTGTCCAGCTGTATAAATGGGTAAATAATTGTGAAAAAAAAGCTTTACGTTCTAAGTCACTTTGGAAAAAATTAAGTTGTATTTTGCTTACAGTAAAAACCCTAGTCTCTTTGCAGAAAACTGTCAGGTAAATGAATACGTACTACATTTAATGCATGTGTGGGTGAGTGAATGGCATGTATTGTTGTCTTTTGATGGACTGGCATCCTCTCCTGGGTGTACCCTGTCTCACACCTCTCTTTAAAGCATAGTCTCTGAACCACTGGGATGCTGCACTAGACAAGCAATTAATACTTGCAGTTAATTATAATTAATCAGAGTACTATAGCCTTTTCCAACCCTTAAATTCATATGTTAAGATAACAGACTAATGTAAACCTATTAGGGGAATTGATACTTGTAAAATATATTTAAGAGTAACAAATGTTTTTGTGTGAATTAATTGCAAAAGAATTGTTGCCAACTTCCTTGGAAATGGAATTAAATGTTGCCTGCACAGTTGTGCACTTCTAAATTCTGTTAATCTTTAGGAGAAGCAATGCAGTGTGCAAAGCACAATGTGACCGGGTTCTTGCTCTCTCTCTGTGTGTGTGTGTGTGTGTGTGTGTGTGTGTGTGTGTGCGTGTGCGTGTGCGTGTGCGCCCGTGTGTCTCCCCTGGTCTCGGCCAGGGCGCAGTCAGCGGGAACGGAGTGGACCTCTCCATGATCAACGAGGCAAGGAACCTTGTGTCGGACCTGCTGGCCGACCCCTCGCTGGCTCCGCACACAGCCGCCTCGCTGCGCGCCATCAGCAGCCTCATGAGTACCTTCTCAGGCTCCTGCAGGCCCCGTGTCAACCCCTTCACGCCTTTCCCCGGCTTCTACCCCTGCACGGAGGCCGAGGACCCCGGCGACAGGAGCGATCGCAAGCCACACAAGGTACCCGTGCGTTCTGCTGAAGAGCAGTGCTGATCAATGTTTGAACATGGAGCTTTCATTGGGGGAGATCAGAATCCCCTGGTCAGTATTACTTAATTTGATGGCCATTATTCAACAAAAGATAACCGATTCTTGTGTCGTGTGCGTTTCCGCGCTGACCAAAACAGAAGAACGGTGGCCCAGGAGATCATCCGTGAGATGAAGCTCTCTGTCCCCCTCTGCAGGTGATGAACAGCAGGAACAGCCTGCCCACTCCGCAGCTGCGCCGCAGCTCGGCCACCTCCACCCTCCCGCCCCTGGAGTCGGCCGCGGCGCGTTGGGAACGCAGCAACGGCAAGAGGCCTCATACGGAGCTCACTGTGACCAGGTGGGCTGTGCCTCGCATTGCACTGGGTCTGCGACGGAGCGCCTGTTGATCTAGAGCGTACATTCAGCGTAAGGTGGTGTAATGATGTAGCACTTGATTGTTATTCATCGTTATCGTTAGTGGCAGCAGGTGGAAAAGTGCTTAGTGCTGTCCCCTTGCAACACAAGGTCCTGGGTGGTACCCTTGAGGAATATATTTACCCTGAAATGATACAGTAAAAATGATCCAACTCTATGAATGGGTAAGTCGCAGTAAGTAATTCTAATATACAAACCTGCCATTGTGAGTCACCTCGGAGGAAAGTGACAGATGAATAATGGTTAATAATAATGCTTTTTTCATTAATCTTCATCCAAGTTTATTGACACGTAAAAAAGAAAGAGACAGTATCTACGGTACTGTGCAAAAAAGTCTTAGGCATTTAGATGTTCACAGAAATATTTGTTTTAGACAGTTATTTAATGTCTTCTGCATTCGTGTCAATGGGAAAGAGCATATGTTAGATTCACAAGCGTTCCTTTTGCAAAAAGTTACAGTATTACAGTAAGGGTTTTGTATGTTGTACAGAAAGCACACACACACACACACACACACTGCCTGAAACCGCTTATCCCAAGCGGGGTTGCGGCGAACCGGAGCCTAACCCAGCAACACAGGGCTGGAGGGGGAGGGGGCACACCCAGGATGGCATGCCAGTCCATTTCAAGGCATCCCAAGCAGGATTCGAACCCCAGACCCACCAGAGAGCAGGACTCGGCCAAGCCTGTTGCGACCTAGCTCCGGACAAGCGGTTGTTGACGATGGATGGATACTAAGCTTTGTAGGAAGTTTATTAATTAAGAGCATTATTTTTGGAAGCATTCTCACTTTACAGCTTTTCCCCCCGAGTGCTTAAAACTTTTGCACAGTACTGTATATCTCTTTGAGCGCTTCTGAAAGAAGATATGACTTGTGAAGTTGATGGCACAGCCATTTCCCACAAAACGAACTTCAGATAGCAAAAATTCGATGTATGTGAATATGAATACCTCTTGGGTCCTTAAAGAGAATTTCTTGGCTGTTGCATGGGCTGTTTTTACCATAAGACCAATGTGTCGGACACACTGACAGGTGATTTGAACTCTCAATGTGCTGCGCTCAAGCGAAATGCAAATAGGTATGCAATAATTGTGACAGATATAAATAAATATCCCCTGGTTGCACTGTGTAGAGTTTGCATGTTCTCCCTGTGTCTGCATGGGTTTCCTCCACACGATTTCATTTTCTTCCGCAGTCCCATGCAGTTTGGGTCGATTGGTGTCTCTAAGTTGCTCTTAGTGCGTGAATGGGAGAGTGACTGTGCGGCTACCCGGGGTCCCATCTAGGGTGTACCCCCCTTAGCCTCGTGCCCAATGCTCCCGAGTTAGACTCCGGATCACCGCGACCCCTGCTCAGGACAAAGCGATTCTTGAAATTGGATGGAGGGATGAGTAAATACGGAAATCAGATATACCGCTGTAATCATTTTGTTTTCCCATTTGAAAGTATGGTGGTTCATCCTCCGGAGGGCAAATGAGACCTGCGAATCGAGGAAATTTGTGTATAACCTGTGTGTGTTCGGGTTTGGGTCTGGGTCTGGGTCAGGGTCAGGGAGCCCGTCGAGCTGTTGTAGAGCACTTTAGCCACAAGGCTGCAGTATTCCATCGCATTGCTCCTCTTCTGCGGGTCTGCAAACTGTTTCTCTAATGAACTTGGTCTTTTCTTAGAATTATTACTCAGTGGTGTCTGGAAGCCTTTCTTTAAGCAATTTCTTTAATTCAGTTAGGTTAAATATCATGTGCAAGCCTTTCAGATTTAGACAAATAGGTCTGTCACAGGTAAGTGGGATTTACTGTCCACGCAGTCTTTCACACACACACACACACACACACCATTTACATTTATTTATTTAACAGACGGTTTTCTCCAAAGCAACTTTCAATGAACTCTCTGCAGTGTTTTCAGCCCACACACCTTATTCACCAAGGCGACTTACACTGCTAGATACACTACTTAGAATGGGTCACTCATCCATACATCACTGGAACACACACTCTCTCACACACCAGTATGTGGCCATGGAATGATGCAACACTCTGTGATACATTGTTGTAAATGTATTTTATATATATTATATATATACATTCCTGCCTCTGCATGCTAGTTTTCTCTGGTTCTTCCAAAAACTATACATTAAAATATATATAATTTAACTGGCAACTTTGTCCAGGGTTACCTGCAGTGTCCGACAATCAACTTTACAGTGACTTTCAGGATTTTCTTACTGCATCAATTTAAGGTTAGTACCTTTGTCAAGAGTGCCACAGCAGCAGCGTGCCTTCAAAACAAAAATGTTCATATTGCAGGGCACAAGCGCAAACTACTCCACTTGCCTTATTGTCTTGCTTCAAATAAATAACATTAGATTAAGACAGATGTAATTTTCTGCCACCCTGGAATCTGAAGCCCCTGGAAGAACGGCAAAGAGCATTCCGGCAGTCCCTCTGGGGCCATGGGGCTCGGCATGGGGACACTGGAACTCGGATTGCAGCGTATGAGAGCACTGTTTGCTGACGGGGCCTCTTCTCTTTTGAAGCCAAGGGTCTCCCCCAAATGGACCCAACGCCAATCTGCTCACCATCCCCAAGCAGCGCTCCTCGTCCGTGTCCCTGACCTACCACGTGGCACCGCGGCGCGCCGGTGAGTCGAGGGGGGGCAGAGACACGTTCTGCTAGGTGAGGGGTCCTGGAGAGTCCCACCTCCTTGTAAGTTGGTTCAGCCAACAGGAATATAGGGAGTCATGGGGGGAATAATGGCAGAATGAGCCAGAATCTAATGCCTTTTGCCAACATCCCTGCAGGCACCTCCCCCAGCCTGAGCCCTGTGGCATCTCCTAGTCACAGTCCTCCTTCGTCGGGCGCTGGCCTGGTGACACGCTCCCCCATCGAGTTCCCTGACACAGCCGACTTCCTCACCAAGCCCAGCGTCGTGCTGCACAAGCCGCTCACCGGGACTCTCAGTTCCCCCGATCTGCAGGCGCAGAGCCGCAGTCTGGGTATACTGGTCTGCTGCAGGTGAGGCTGTTTCACAGCTTTGCTCCTGTCCCTGTCCCCGTCCCTGTCCCCATCCCTTTAGGATGTGGCCTTTCCCACCTACCGGAGAAACGCTGAGATGCAGAACATGCTCTCGGTGAAGCGTTTGAGTGAAAGGTGTTGAGACTTGTCATAATTACAAAAGAGGCATTTTTGTGGGTAAACAAACTGTTTTGACTTGAACACATGGGCAGAAAAATATGCAGAACAGTGAAAATAAGGATAATATTTAGTTTACTAGAAGTCTGTTTCCTTTATTAAAGTAAAATAAGGCTACATTATTATAACTGATAATATTTGTCAGGGCTGTTAGATTAAAACTGCAATATAGTTTACTTGCATCAATCTTTGCTTGAGCACTAGCCTGTCAAACTGAGCTTTGTGTGTGTGTGCGCGTGTGAATGCGTGCGCTCGCGTGCATTTGTTTCCACAGCTGTGGTCGTCAGATGCTTAAGAGCACACCCAGCGTGGACGCAGCTGAGATCCTGCTGCCGTCAACCCCAGAAGTGCAGAGCCGCTGCTCAGGTGTGCCCCCTACAGGTCCTTGGCTGCACTGAAGCTCTTTTCCTGACACACAACTTTGTTTTCACTTCCGTGCCTCTGCTAAGGAATCACACTGCTCCATTAAGAAAGATTCATGTAGCTGTTGTTTTCTCACTCAGACTTTCTGGTCTCAATTTGCAACAGGTGAAGGGACAGACTGCCCAGGCAGTGGCCTTTTCCAGGCCAAGGGCACAAAGGTGGAAGGGGAGAAAGCCCTAGACCAGGGGGATGCAGAGCAGCAGCCTAAGAAGGAGGAAACGAGTCCAGAGACTGAGGTACAGTGCAGCACTGTACACATCAAGGTGATGCTCCACCTGTTAGACCCACAATACAGTAGCCGCTGCTAAGTGTGCCATGCTCTTATCCTTCCCAGAGTGATGACGACTTCCTGCTGGACCCTCTGCTGGAGGAGCAGGAAGTCCTCATGGAGAGCATGAACAGTTGGAACTTCCAGATCTTTGACCTCATGGCGAAGACAGGAGGGAAGACGGGGCGGATTCTCAGCTATGTCAGTACTTCTGCTCGTCTTACACCGGAAAAACATCTGGTTCGGGCAAAAAGTGGTGTTACTGCTGAAAAGTTTAATACTGAGAGGTTCTGTGTCCATGTTTCAGTGTGTTAAGTGTTGTCAACACATACCCATGGTGTTGCTCACAATGAAGCTGTAGTACGGATGTGTCACTGACACCGTCGTGCTTACCGGTCATGTCCTCCCCAGGTGACCTACACGCTGTTCCAGGATACCGGCCTGTTTGAAATCTTCAAAATACCTGCTCGCGAGTTCATGGCTTACTTCTGTGCTCTAGAGAACGGCTACCGGGATATTCCATGTGAGTGGGCTTTCCCTGCTGCTCTGTGTCTCAGGTGCTGGAAGAAATGGCGGCTGCGCTGGCTGCCTGTCGGTGTTCCTCATCATCGTAAAAAGACGAGTCGAGTGCTCGTTGTTACGGGTCGAAACTCAGGTTGCATTTTGCTCCTCGTGACATCCATGATTTCTTCCCAGATCACAACCGGGTCCATGCCACAGACGTCCTTCATGCTGTGTGGTACCTGACGACCAGGCCTATCCCAGGGTTCCAGCAGGTGCCCAATGAGAACGTGACCGGGAGTGACACGGGTAATGTCCCCTCTGCTCTACCCTTCCATGGTTTCTCCTCTGCCTCTGCCCTCCAGTTCTGGGTACCACCTTCCATGCCACACTGCCCTCTGTCTTTTGGTAACTCCTCTTCTGCTCCACCCCACTGACTTTGAGTGTTTACTTCCCTGCTTCACACCTGTGGCTCAGGATAGCTCCTCCCTTGCTCCACCCATGGGGTTCCACCCCCACCCCCCAGTTTGATGCCTTGGGGCACCTCCTACTCTACAACACTGAGTTAGGCCTCCCAGAAACTGGGCCTCATTGACATAGATAATCCTTGAACGGTTGCATACGAAACACAAAACTATCCATTTAACTGCGTGTTAATGTCATCAGACTACATTTTATCGAGAGAGGTTGTCCTGTTTTTTGGTAGGAGAGAAGACTGCAAAACAAAAAAGTGATTTGTATTTTTAAAAAAAAAAAAAGACTTTTAACTCCCCCCCCTCCCAAGACAGCTCATATTTCTTGAGGTTCAACGTGAATCTCCCCAGCTACCTTGAATCAGTCACAAAGTACTCGTGATACACGAATCGTCCATTTCGATTCAGATGGCTTTTGTTTGTAATGCAGGCACTTTGCCTAATACACCACCTTTCTCATCTCCGTGGCCACTTTGAGTTGAAAACACTGCGATCTGGAGATTTGTCTTTGCTAATGATGCTTGATGTACCCTTGATCCTTAGAAAATTAATTAAGGCCCTCCTGGATGCCCGCGCCTTGCCGGAGGAGGGCCGCTATTAGATAAGCGGGCCTCCGCTGTGATTGAGCTCTAGTGCTGCTGAGCTCAGCACATTGGGGGCTTATTTTAGCTCAGTTTAATTTTTCAAATGGAGACTCTCTGAGTCACTCTTTGACTAATTTGACTTGTGGGCATTTTTTTCCCCTCTTGTGGTTTTTCTTGTTGTTGGCTCCAACCAATCAGGAGCAGCGAAAAACACTGCGCATGTTGGTTGGCACTGGTGTGTGCACATGTGTGTACCAGACGCATGAAGTCATCCATTTCCTTGATGCAGATTGTCTGTGACTTATGGAAATCAATCATAAAGCGACGGTGAGGCTTGCTTTCGGTAATTGGTGCGATGGTTCTCTTTTGACCGCTTCGGGGGAATGAGCTCACAGGAATGAAGTGTATATGTAGCACCGACGCAATACTACACATAGAACAAACACAGCTTAACTGTCAGGCTGAAAGGCGAATTGGGATCACCGTTGCTGTCTCCGCAGACTCGGACAGCGGCATCTCCCCCGGCCGCGTGGCCTACATCACCTCCAAAAGTTGCACCATCCCTGACGACAGCTATGGCTGCCTAGCGTGGAACGTCCCTGCGCTGGAGCTCATGGCGCTGTATGTAGCAGCAGCGATGCACGACTACGACCACCCAGGTCGCACCAACGCCTTCCTCGTAGCCACGAACGCACCCCAGGTAGGCAGGCCACCCACCAGGGCTTTGATCATCCTGCAGAGCTCACTGTTGGTTTAGTCTGGGCCATGGCTCATAAACTTGCAGGTTAAATTCCTGCGCTTCACAAAAACGGTATTGAACTCAGATTACACATATTCTCAGTTGTGATTGAATAAACAGGGCTTGTAAAATTTTACTGAATTAAGCGGAAGAAAACTGAAGTACACTGGCCTCTTACCAGCTGTTAAGTTATGAATTTTTGAAGGTGACATTTTCTGGTTTATTTTTAGTGGCACTTTTTTCGCTTATCTGTCTTCTAAAATGCCTTTCTTGCCGATCAAACACCCCGTTTGCTGCAGAGTCAATAGATGACAGTAAAGAGAACGCAAGCAGAACAGAATGCCTTAATTCAACTCACATCCCATGTTTACCTTTTTTCATTTAGAGAACACTTTTTGCAAAGTGTTAAGATGCCTACAGTTTTTTTTTTTAAATCTATTTCTACAGCTGGGTAATTTTTATCAGTTTAGGGTAAGTACCTTGCTCAAGGGTACTACAGCAAGAGGTGGAATTCAAACAAACAGCCTCTGAGTCCAGAAGTGGCAACTCTAACCACTGTGCTTGCTGCCTCACAGTTTACTATTGTAGCTGATTAGAGGTAACTTGAGTGTTTGTTGAAGTGGAAAAAATGACTCTTCTTGAATGCTTTGCTGCCCCCTCTCCTGTCTTCTCCGCTTCCTCCACCAAGGCGGTCCTGTACAACGACCGCTCGGTCTTGGAGAACCACCACGCTGCCTCTGCTTGGAGCCTCTACCTGTCCAGGCCAGAGTTCAATTTCCTGGTCAACCTGGATCATGTGGAGTTCAAGCGCTTTCGCTTCCTGGTTATTGAGGCCATCCTCGCTACTGACCTGAAGAAGCACTTTGATTTCTTGGCCGAGTTCAATTCCAAGGTCAGTGAAGGTTAAGTATGTAAGAGCACTGTGTGTGTGTGTGTGTGTGTGTGTGTGTTCCCTTTTATTTTGCTCACCATTAGTACACCTGTTATACATTTATATATGTATGTGTATGTATGTGTATATACGTATATACATATATTACATAAAAACAAATGTCCCAAGTAGGTCATATAATATATCCCAAATATGTCCCAAGCGTTTTCGAGCTGCATGGACTAGGTATGCAAGTTATTTTTTTTTCTGACGTAGGTCAACGATGTGAACAGCCCAGGAATTGACTGGGCGAATGAAAATGACCGGCTGTTAGTCTGCCAAGTGTGTATAAAGCTGGCTGATATCAATGGGCCAGCCAAGGTCCGAGATCTCCACCTCAGATGGACCGAGGGCATTGTCAATGAGTTTTATGAGCAGGTATGTTCTTCATTCCATGTCAGAGGCACATATCAAGGACAAAAAATGTCAGTTTTGTTTCTTGTTTTGTCTGACGTCTTTCTCTGGACTTCTTAGAAACCTTTCTTAGATACTTAGATTATGGTCGCTTCAAGTAAAGCGTCAAATTACAAAAGGAATGATCAGTTTCCAGAGACATTTATATAAAGATGTCAGTAATGTGCCATTACTTTTGCTTTTGCCCTGATGTAACCCTCTCCTGGAAGTCATTTGCATGTCTCGGTCTTCAGCCTCATTTTTATGGTTGTCTCCACATTCCAAATTCAAATATATTTGTGAGTTCAAACAGCTGGAATTTGGCATTGTCAACTTGCTCGTTTTGCTCTACGATTGGTTGACGCGTAATGTCTCCCAGGGAGATGAGGAGGCCAGCCTTGGCCTTCCCATTAGCCCCTTCATGGACCGCTCCTCACCCCAGCTGGCCAAGCTGCAGGAGTCCTTCATCACGCACATTGTGGGGCCGCTGTGCAACTCGTACAACGCAGCTGGACTCCTGCCCGGGTACTGGATCGACGAGGAGCGTTCTGACGAAGACGACGAGGGCGAGACGGAGGAGACGGAGACGGAGGACGAGGAGCTGGAGCTGGAGATTGAACCAAGTGAGAGCCTTCTCTTTGGCTGTCAGAACTGGGGGACACTGCAGTGCCCTGTCAAAGCACATTGCTCTGCTTTGAATATACATGTATTAGCAACATGCACACAGTAATAGTAATAACATAACTTAGAGTTTTCCAATAACATCCTGTCTGTAGGACTTTTAACAACAGTAATCTCAATAGGTACAAAATTTACATGAAATGAAAGCACAAAGAAAATATGAACCCACGAATCGAACCCACGTCCTCTCGCACCGCCCAGGCGCTGTATAGGGTTTAGGGTAGGGTTTAGGCTGAATGTCAGAGTACATACAACATAACACAAGCAACGTGTAGCTGTTTAAAATAAGCATAGTTGTGGCTGCATGATTTTTGATACTGTGTACGCCGCCTCGTCCATAAGACAGGTGTTATCCAAAGATATGACACCGTGCCGTGTTGTTCGCGTTCTGTGAAGAAGAGTGCTTCTGCTGGTCGTTTTTCTTTCAGCTTCAACGTAGTCTGTGTGGTTAATTGAATCTGCAACTTCAATTGTGAATGGAAAAAAATAATAGCTGTAGATTTCATGGAAAATCAGGGAGGGGGGATAGCGAGAGGACTAGTGGTTAGAGCTGTGGCGTTGCACTCAGCAGACATATAAAAGGGTCGATCGTTGTAATTAGCTAAACACTGTGAGGTGCTTTTGAGGAAAGTGTTGGCTAAATAAATAAGTAAGGCTCTTGACGGACTTGTGCCAGATCCTGGGCCATGTGGAGAAAAGCTGCTGGTGTGGCAAGTCTTCTAACTGTTTAGTTCCAGCTCACCGTGG
This sequence comes from Scleropages formosus, assembly GCF_900964775.1. NCBI lineage: Eukaryota > Metazoa > Chordata > Actinopteri > Osteoglossiformes > Osteoglossidae > Scleropages > Scleropages formosus. The sequence continues at coordinate 9,074,524 of NC_041807.1, forward strand.
CTATTAATATTATTACACACTTAATGTTTATTACGTTTCTGTGTAGTTATCAACTTGTATGAATACTATCATGACTGTTATTTATTTGTTTGCGCTTACAAAGTGAGGTTTGTACGCTAAACTAGTTATCACGATTTCCTCGTTTATACGCCTGCGTAATTGTTACTGGGGAAATTCAGCACATGTACCTTGATCAAGGATTCTACAGCAAGGAGGGGCGATTTGAACCTGTGTCTCTTTGACTGCAAAATGACAGCTCTGTCTCCACATTGCTACCAGTAAGTTGTTTTCCAGTGTAGTCCCACCGTGTCTGTCTGTCCTTGGATGCTGAACGGTGGATCCACATTGGAAGCAGACGAAAAGGGAGGATTGTACTTCCGTCTTTCTGCCTTCCGGTTAATTTCACCACGCACTTGATTGGGTTTCTTGTCGCCCCTCTAATCTGTGGTTACTCACTTTGAAGAAATTATTGACCGGACACTTGGAGTGGTCCACGGTGGGCGCATGGGCGCACGATGGGCTCTTCTAACCTCCTTTCATCCAGTGATTCTCTCTCACTCGGCAGAGGCTCACACATTGATTCATTTGGTAGTAATTTGGCAGGTTCCGAAATGCAACAGCAGCTGTTTCGTGTCTAACCTCTATCCCCTGTGTGACTCCTGCAGAAAGGAGGAAGGGTCGGCGCCGGCTGTTCTGCAACATCTTGCAGCACCTGACAGAGAACCACAAGGTGTGGAAGAAGACGATCGAGGAAGAGGAACGCAGCAAGGAACTGAGCAAGCAGCAGCAGGCGGACGGCTCGGCTCCGCCTCCGGCGCCCGACGACATCCAGGTTATCCAGGAGGAGGCCGAGGAGGAAGAGCGGCAGTAGCTGCAGGCAGAGGAGGGGCCTGGGAGCCCAAGGTTCAAGACGGAGGGTGGAGTTGGGACACGGCAGGCCACCCCCTTGCTGGACCCCCTTTGCACACCGAACTGTCACTGTGCTGAGACCTGGACGGGCGTCGATGTGGCAGCAGCCATGTTGAGAAAAAAGGCCTTATTACTGTGAGCAGACTCTCGCTGCAACAGTGGGAGCCCCACTCCTATGCACTCTCACCCCATGGAGAAAAGAAGAAAAACTGACAAACGAAAGAGACACGCACAGTTCAGTCAATGGAAGCTGTGCGCGTGGAAGCGAACGTGTGCGTGCATGCGTGTATGTGAGTACGAGCGTGCGTGCGTGCGTGTGTGTATGTGTGTGCGTGCGTGTGTCTGCGTGTCTGTATGAGACCTGAAGCAGGGACTTGCCCTCCATGGTGTAAAGTTACCTAGCTGTGACGCTGCCTTGTTGACGCAGAGCGCTTAATTCTCCATTAGGTACTATGACAATAATAGTTATTTTAAAGAAATAACGCCCCACCTCGACCCCCATCCCCCACCACCTTTGACCCTGACTGACACCAGTTACCAAAGTGAACCGTTCAAATGTAAGAAGACGGGTGATTCTGAGACTTATTCAGCCTTGCTGTCAGATAAAAAGAAGCAGAAAAAGATACATATGTAGGAATATATTTCAAATGTGCCTGTATGAACTTTTTTGTGGACCCCCTGCGGTTGAAACCACGGACCGTATGAAGAGTTTGGACGATGGCGGACTCCCAGAAGTCTCCCTCATGCTGGGCGACACGAAAACGCTGTACGACGGGCCGTGAGCGGTGGAACTCATTTGAGTGCTGACTTCTTGACCGAACGCAGACTCTCCATATGCATCGTTTCGATGCTCTTAATTAAACTTAAAAAAAAAGAAAGAAAAAAAAAAAAAGACAGGTCACAGATTTTTTTTTTTTTTTCTGTTCTATCAGGAACACACCGGCTAATCACATGAATTTGTTCCATCACTGTTTGCCATACTGCATACAGGACAGGAATACTTGTTCCAATGAAGGGATGTTTTTTTTTTTTTGCGTTTTTAATTATTATTGATAAATATATTTTTTCACACTTACTCAGGATCCACATTTAGATCAGTTTTTTTTTTTTTTTTTTTCCCCCCCAGCCCATGAAGCCATGATTTGTCATGCTCTTGTTTGTGGAAGATATATGGGTGTACGTATGAATACGTATGAGTGTGTGTATAATATACACATGCAAACACACACGTGTTTGAAACAGTTTTTATTCTTTGTACGAACAACTTGCTGCAACTGCATTTCAGCCCTTTTTCCAGCACTCCCGTTCTGCAATGGGCTCGACACCCTTCGCTCATCTGGTTTCCCGGCGAAGTTGCGAAGCGACTCTGTCCCTTGAACGTCATTCTGCAGCAGCTTCAGGAGGAACATCTCCAAAAGCTTGCCATCTGCCGCCCCGGTGACCAGAGTCATACATCGAATAAACCCTCTTGGTGGAGTCGCCCATCGGTTGGGTGTTCTGCGCTTGGATGCGTCCCTGTAAACTCACGATTTTTTTTAAGTAAATTTATTTAAATTTGCTCTAATTGAGTTGATATTGTTTTAATGCAATACATAATTTGCCAAACATTTGATCGGCCAGCGTTTGGACTTGCAGCGAGCCCTCCCTCACCCCATCACATTTCCTCCTTTGGAAAGGCGATACAGGCATTTAGAAAAAATCACACACGCGCATTTGCCCCATTTTTCCGCACCGTAGGGCAGGTAAAATGTTGTTTTGTGTGTTATTTTCCAAGGCAAGAACTCTAGGCATTCCACTTGTCCAGGATCATTGTGGGGGAACGGACCAGGCCGGTATGCTCCAAGTCCTTCACCACGTTTCACGGTCCTTTGGTCAGGGGAGGAAAGTTCTCAAGTAGGCAGTGTAAATCAATCTAGTATATTTAAAAGTGCACCTTTTACTACCAAACAAGTGTTTAACCTCTGCACAGAAAGAATATCTGCATCTATATTTTTTTTAGATAATCAATCGTATCAGAGTGCATCTGTTTTATATTTGCAGCTGACATGTTGTACATAGGGAATCTGTAATTATCATCTTGTTTCCAGAGTTTTTATCTAATACTATTTTACGGATGTGAAGTCTGCTTTCCAGGGGGTCCCTGGACTTTTCCTTTCTTGTGCGATGTCTACGTGTTCCTGGCCATAACCACTCTGTGTCCCGACCATCTCGTTCCACTCAGTGCTGTCCTCTAGGCCATGCCATCGGTGCCAAACCCTCTCCGCCGTCACCTGTGCATGATGCAGCTGGGCAGTTTTCCCACAATGCACTGCGGCGGACGCTACCTACTCGGAAAGGGGAGGGAGCGCAAGGAAATGCAACGCGTCGAGGGTGCGTCACCTGGACGTTAGGCCACAGTACAAGTATTTATACTGACATGGATGGTGGTGATAATGCAACAGTAAGAATAACAGAAGTCATTTTCCAGTTGATTCCTCAGATGCAAGAGAGCTCAGCTGCGACACTTTGATCTAGCCACCCTCCCCCCCCAACCATTGTGCTCGTTATGTTGTGAAAGCTAATTGTTTTTTAACCTCTCACTGTCTCATGAACCACAGTCTTCTCCAATGTTCTTCTCATGAATACATTTATGAATGAGACCTCTATGTAGCACCTAAATATGTATGTCTGATGTAACCATTCGATCTTCTGGAATATGTGTGGGGAGAATCATTTTTATTGTTATTTATAGCTGTCATAAAACGCCATCCCTGAATACCTCCTGAGCTCTGAAGTGATGTTTGAGTCTGCGTGCTTCTTTTGTTAGTATTGATTTTCGATAGTTGTTTTTTATATACTTATTCTTGCGATGCTGCGTCCTGTCGTGTGTGTGTGTGTGTGTGTGTGTGCGCGCGCGCGCTTGCATGTGTGTTTACTGCATCCCTCAGAAATACCTTCTTCTTCATTTGCTCAGACTGAAGAATAGATGAAGGTGTTAAAGTCCAAATGCAGCTGTCACCTTCTCCCGCTGTATCACTCGAGTCGTGGTGCAGCAGTACAGTGTGAAAGGACTGATCGTGTCCTTGCTGAATGTTGAGGACATACTGCTGTCCTGTCAGGGTTGCTGTTCTCCGAAGAGTCTTGGTGCGAGTGAAACGCACACGTGCCGTTTTCTTCTCCTTGTCTTTGACCCAGATGGTTCAGGTAATTATCATTATTTATAGTTGTCATCCCTTGATACCTTGAGTGAGTGCTCTAAGCAGCTAAAGAACAGGCTGGAGCTGTCTGTGAGGACTGGGAGTTTCATGGGAAGGCTAACACGTTACTGACAGATTGTTTAGTTGCTTTCACCCCCCCCCCGCCAACCTTGAGCAGGTGGCGATGGTTACAGCATTGGGGGATCGCCTGGCGATGGGTCTGACGCGTGCAGCTGTTAGCCCTGGGGAAGCTGAGCCGCATTCCCTGTTGTACTTGTTCCTCGGAGCTGTCCACATACCCCGCTGACCAACACTAGGACGTGCCCCCAAGAGCTGCTCTGGTCTAACCTTTTCTCGGCGATCAGCTGCCAGCACAGGGAAACTTGTGTGCAGCACTGAAATGAAAACCACGAAGGACGTGAAAGACAGATGTAAACCATCGCCGAAGGACAAGGATGGTTCTGTACAGAACAGTTACATAGAGTTTCAATTACAGAGCCTTGAAATTGAATCGTACAGAATGCAAATGTGAGTGAAATGCCCACATTGTTTCATGATCTGCTTTGCAGTATCTGTTGGTGATTTTAATTTGTACTGTTCAGTTCCAGGAAGGTATTCAGTACACGACCACCCAAGTAGGGTTGTTCTAGGGCAAAACCCGGTCTTGTAAATTGCATGATGTCAAAGATGCCACAGTTTCTCTTGTGTCTTCAAAGCCCTACTTTCAACGACAAAATGCTGAGCCTGTTGAAGGTGGATTGAGTGCAGTACTCAGTTGGGCAGTGAGGGCTCTGTTAGCTTTATGTCTGAAAGATTTTTTTAGTGATCTGTCCCAAGGGTCCCATTCTGGATTGATTCGGATGATGGGTGTGGTTTACTCAATGGAACAGCTGTGATTGTACAGCTATAAGTGAACCATATGGACTTAAAAATAGAGATAGACAAGTTCACCTATATTTTTGAATCTGCCTTATGCTTACACGCTACTGAACCAGCGATGCTTGGTCAGGAACCAAAGTTTTCCCACCCATCAGCTTTGTGTTTCTGCTATCTTTCGCCATTGGTGTTGGCTGCGGCACTTATTAATCCTCATCTCCTAATCATAGCCGTTTATGGATGAGTCCAGTAAGGCAGCTTGATGGCTGGCCCGCTGGATGATCTGCTGGAGGTTTGGCACTTGTACCAGGGATGGATGTAGAGGAAAGAGCACAGCTTGGCTCTGTGTTTGGTCACACTGGTGCTGTGTCCATCCTGCCGGTCTGTATGGTCTGAGGATGTGGGTTGTTCAGAAAAGCCTCTTGGAGTTCATGTGTTTCTCGGTGGTAAGAGTGATCAATTAATATTAACTGTGCAGCAATAACAAGGTTTCTGCTTCAGAGAAGGCAACGTCTTTCTGCACACAACGAATGATTGCTTCATGTGGGGAACGAGAGGAATCTGGTTTGATATGCCATCGAGTGTCCCTACTGTCCTGGAAACTGTTGAGTCACAGGACAGGCCTGCTGGGCACAGCTGACTCACGTGCTCCACAGCCAAGAGAATCGCTGCTTCACGGGCCAGATTTCTCTGTTTCAGCGAGAGGAATGTATTTGGATCAGATGGGGACTGTGGGTGACGGCCAGGTTTTCGGCAAAGGCAATTCCTGGTACTGAGCAAATACCAAGAATCCATATGACCCCACATCCAAGCGTTTTTTTCCACCCTGCTCGTAACTTTCAGTTGTGGAGACAAATCAGCAAATGTTAAGCGCCTTGCTACACTTAGAAAGTTTATTTCTCCTGCACCAGTGTGGCAGTGTTTTATGCCAGAAAACCCATAAACATTCTATCAATAAATAAATATTCTACCAATAAATAGTGTAACCTGGAGAAATATCCCATTTCATTAACCACTTGTCCTGAGCAGGGTCCCAGTGAACTGGAGCCTATCTTAGAGGCACTGGACACAAGGCTGAGGGGGAGAATATCCCCTGAATGGGACACCAGTCTGTCGCCAGGTAACCACACATAAACACGCCGCAGGCAATTTGGCATCGTCGAGACATCGGAACTGCATGTCTTGGGAACGTGAACGGAAACCCACAGAGGTCCAGGAAGAACAGGTCACTTGAACTGTCAACCCTTGTTAACCTTTATATTTTGTGTAGTTTTGCCCCGTTTTAGGCTATTAAACAATTTATATGATTTTTGAGTGTGTCTTGTAGTTAAGTTCTATACTATCTTAAACTGAAATCTGTAGTAGAGTTTTAATAAAGAAACTTTTTAGAACTGATATGCAAAATATATTAAAAGTTGTAGACACAGAAATACAGGTACAAGGCACTTTAAATACAATGAGAGGAACTGCTTGGCATACATTGTAATGATGGCTTACAAAACGGACAAAGCTCCAGAGAGCTCGATGAATCGATTAATTTCTTCCATTTAATGGAATGAGCGTCTATGACGGCCGTGTCGGAAGCCCCGCCGTCTTTGTAAAATGCTCGAATGCTAAAGTACTAAGCTGATTACGTAGGAAAAAAAAAAGTTTCAGTGTAAACATGCAGAGTCGCAACAAAAAGAGGAACATTTACGGAATGATATCATATTTGGGAGAGTGTGCCTGTGTGAAATGGAGTCGCTGCGGAGGACGACTCGTGTCAGTCCTGCCGCGATGTCCCTGGGAAAAAGGCCCCTGTTTACACAGCGCCGCACCGTGCAGCCAAAGGCGGACTTACGCAACGTACAGCGTACAAGGGTATAGAACGTTCTAGGAAAAACGGCTCGTTCGTCGCAATCTGCATCCGACGGGACAGCACATCGTGTTCCTGCTGCGAGAAGACCAGAGTATGAACAGAGGTAGGTTCTGGTCAGTCGTGTGCACACCTGCCTCTGGCTTCCTGTAACATGTGAGAACGGTGTGTTTCGGAGCACCTTAATAAACCGAATTCTGACTAGCGGTTAGTGGCTGGTGAAGCGTTTACGGCTGCTGCCTTCGGACTCTTGAGTTTGCGGGTTCAGATCCAACCACCTGCTGCAGTGCCCTTGAGCAATACTCACCCTGCACTGTCCCATTAAAAATGACCCAGCTGCATCAATGGATCAATAATAGGTAGCTTAAGAGTATAAGCTCCTTCGGAGAAAAGCATCAGGCGCGCGCGTGCGTGTGTGTGCGTGTGCGCAGACTGCTACGTCGCATATCACTCCTGCTGCTTTTAGCTTTTTCTCTTTACGTGATGTGCAAGATCTACATTGTACGGCCTTGGGTTTCTGTGACTTTGTACCAGAGCGCCAGGCTTTTGCTGGAAAAGAGTTACCAAGAAAGATTGTTGAGTTTAAAAAAAAAAAAAAGCATGCAGTCAGGCGCCTCAAGGGCTCCGGAGTTCAGCCCCGCTGGCCATCAGCAGACAGCGTGATGTGATGTCCGCGGTTTGGCCGCCCCTAGTTCTTCCTCACTGCTGCCTCCTGACTGCGCAGATGCAGTAAGGACGTGGCTGCAGCGTCATGCCAAGCCTGGGCGTGAGGCTGGGGACGAAGTCGTTGGGAAACTGCAGACGGAACCTCTGTAGCAGCGTGGTGAAGAACAGGAACATCTCCATTCGGGCCAACTGCTCACCAAGGCAGTGCCTCCTTCCTGGAAAGGGTTCAAGGGAGGACACCCATCACAAGGGGGGTGGGGAGTTACTGGGCAAGCCCGCGTACATCTGAGGTGGATCTCCGAGAAAATTGGGAGCAGATTCAGTGACCTTCTTGAATTAAAGGCTTTCAAGTCTTCCCTAGTGGCCTAGACCCAAACTGACTGCTTCTTAGGTTCCCTACTGTCATGTCCTCCTGGGACAACCATTTGTCTTTGTCCACTCTGGAGCACATATCTTTTCACACGTACGTTCCAAACTCTACGTGCTACGGCGTTGGGTCCGAGAGCATCTTATAGAGGATAGTCTATGTTTCTAAACATCACCACGTGTCTGGAAGCGGGGCCTGGACTACTTCCTAGAAGTACATCTGAAGGCTCTGCTGGGTCTCAGGAGGATAAGCTGATGGCTATAATGATTTTATTACATCTCATGGAATAATACTTCACACTTATGCAATAGATCGTTGAACCCTTAGTTCATCTTAATGTTGATTTTCCAGAACCGATATGAAGCATCAGCTGAATGTTTTAATGTAAAAGACACAAGTCGGAGTAACCCTAAAACACAGAATAGTTACGCGTTTGCAGGATTTGATACCACTGCTCCAAAATGTATTCCTTCCTTCAATGGGTGTAGGGTTTTTTTTTTTTTTTTTGTCACCAGACTAAGAATGCTGTATGTTACTGTGTTTTGCACTGGACGGAAGGGTAAACTTGCCCAATGAGAATGGCAGGAAAGCCTCCCGGCGGACGAAGTTTCCGTGTCGGTCCAGGAACCTCTCTGGGGAGAAGTCCGTTGGGTTGCCCCAGTACTTCTCGTCAAAGTGTACCGAGTACAGGTTGGTGATGACCATGGTCCCACGGGGAATGGAGTAGCCCCTGACCAACGCATCTTCGCAGGTGGCACGGAAGATACCCAGGGGAACCACATTGCAGAAGCGCAGCACCTCGTGCAGCACGGCCTCCACATAGGGCATGCGAGGCTTGTCATCCAGAGAGGGCGGCCTGCAGCTGCCCACCACGCTGTCAATCTCCCTCTGCACCTTGTCTGTGACAGGGACAACCTATCCGGTCACTAAAAGCAACAGCCATACGTCCGATTGCTCAGGTAGTCTTCCTCGCAGCACTGCTATTCTTTCTTGTCGCTACCCTTTACCATACCCTGAAACTCACCTCCCTAACATTGCGACTCATGCTTTCAATACTCCTACAATTTTTGACTTAGTGGAGTAAAATGTGAAATAGCCTGATATGTTGCTTCTGCAAAAGAAAATGTGCTGCACTTAGCTGGTGAAATCAAATTTGAGAATTACATCACTTCTATACCTGTAGATGGCAGTATCACTGGAGTTGCATTTCTGTGTGACTTGGCTTCTTCCCTGTAAGAGAGGTAGGTGATTAAGCTTAAGTGGGGTCTGCTTGCCTTGAATGCTGGGGTAGAGAGCCATGTAGAGTATGGCCCAGTGAATGGCATTGGTGGTGGTCTCAGTGCCCGCGATGATGAGCTCGCCCACCGAGAAGATCATGTTCTCCAGGGAGAAGGAGGCCTCCGGGTCTCCGGCACTCTGCTCCATTTCATCGTGGTAGGCGTCAATGTAGTGCCGCGGGGAGTGGCGAGTTCGCCCCTGGGTGAATCTGTTGATGAGACTCAGAAGGAAGTCGTAGACCTCGGCGGCGTTGCGGAACAACTTCTGGTGTTTACCAAAGGGCAAGATCTCCATCCAGGGGAAAGCGTTGTAGAGGAAGGCCCAACCGCTGGCCGCCAGCTCCACGTTCTCGCTGAAGATCTTAATCATCTGCTGAAAGTCCCGGTCGTCGTAGGTGAAGCGCTCCCCGAAGACTATGAGGTTGGTGATGTTGGACACAGCGTTTGTCACTAGGTGTTTGGGGTTGAAGGGCTTCCCTTTGTACTTGTCAATGGCATCCACGAAAAACATGCACTCTTCCGAGATCTTGCCCTCAAACGATTTCTGTCCAGTACCGAAGTAGCGGAAACTGTTCACCGCTAGCTTACGGTGTTCAATCCATCCCCTGCCATACCTGCTGTTCAGAAGTCCTGCGGCACACACGAAGGCAAAATACTAAGGGTACAATTTTTGAAGTTGTAATATTAATATTGAAACAGTATTTCATTTCATACGTTATGTACAGTATATTCCGGTTCAGAGGTAAAGACATCTGACTCAACTAAATGGACTGAAAATAGGAAAATATTTTCTACCTAAATTCTGTAGCTATATAGAGCTGTTCATGATCTTTTTATAATGCATAAGACAAAAATTGAAAACACTTTGAAGTATAAGATGGGCAATAAAGAACTGAAGTTCTTGTATTTTATCCGAGAGAAAAAGAGCTCAAATTTAGGACCTCGGTGTAAATGTTGCCAGCAACAAATTGAGTTCCGTTGCATTTAATGCTTCCTGACATACCTTTTAGAACACCGTGTTCACTGTGTGAGTTAACATGTTCATTTCCATGTGTGTTTGGTAATAAGACAAGTGTGGTAAGAAGCACCCACAGGGTGTAGTAACTATTGAGTACCTCCCATCTTGGTCATTTTCCTGAAGAGAGGCAGCGAAGGCCGGTCTGCGAAGACTTCGCTCTGATGAAGAAGGCATTCCTTGATGGCATCGTACCCATTTAGCACCACGGCTGGGATGCCGCCCAGATCCAGGCTGAAGATCTGAAAAAAGTGCAAATATATACCCTGATAAAGCAAATCGCCTCCATACAGTCATTCACGCACAAACTAGTGTTTACAGCAACTTACTTAGATTACAAGACTCTTAGGAAATGCTGAGTTTGATAGAAGGCATGCGAAGCAGACTGCAGGAGCCGGTGGTTCCACGGGCCCCTTTGGCTCCTTTGGCTCCTTTGGCTCCTTTGTTACGTGTGAAAAAGTGTCTGAGAACGGATGATGTAACTCGAGGAGAAAGTAAGTCAGCACTTTTCAGTTGAATCTCCGCAGGTCTTTGGAGCTTTTTATTCATCGTTTTGAACTGAACGTGAGTCGAACACGATCGAAGAAAGAGTCGAACGCGAGGCGAACGCGATCAAAAGAAGGAACCGGGCGCGATCAAAGAGCGAACGGAGCGCGAGGCGAGCGCGAGCCGAGCGGCTACCGCTCGCTCCGGCGTCACCTTTGACACACTTGGAGGAACTTTGCTTCGCATACGTGCGCCTCTTTGTGCGCAAGAACAGAAGTGCGGGGGATCGGACACGCGATGAAAATGCCGGGACTAAAGAAAACCTGTAAAATTACGGCGAAATATTTTTGATACATTGATGATGCGCGTACTCGAATGCGTATCTAAGTCGGGTTTTGCTCCGCTGTCATCCACAGTCTTTCGCAAACTTAAGTTTTGGTGCAGACAACAACAACAACGGACACAGAGTAACACAGTTTATCGGTTGCAACACGGTCGAGCTGCACGGTAAATCATGGTAAAATACCGTACCGGTCCGTGGATCTCACTCTGCTTCTTCAGATACACGTGCGGCTCCGACGCGAGAGACCAGATGTTGCCAAAAATGGGCAGCGGTGTGGGTCCGGGGGGGGACCCCCGGGGTCTCCTCTGCTTCGCCAGGTGTCGGATCAGCAGCAAGGACAGTACGGCCATCAGCAGGCTGGCCACGATGAGGCAGGCATGTCCATGGGACACGGCCAGGAGCTGCTCCATTCCTCTGACTTGTGCAGATGTTTCCATAGGAGCCAAGCTCTTGTTCTCAGCCGGGACCTCATGTGCCTCCTGCAGGCGGCCGTCCCGCCTCCAGCTCTCCAACATTGGTCAGACCTGTAGCTGCGATCACCATTATTGGTGAGCTTTGGGCGAAGGGTCCCGGCCCGCTGAGCCCTCGCGGTGTGCGCCGGCACGTGGGGAACCAGGCTTCTTCTTCGCGGTCAAAAGGTGGAGAGGGGAGCTGTGTGTGACACGAGCTGTCTGAAGAGCACAGCGGCCTGGTCGCAGTAATCTCAAGGTTCGCGGCCTCATCCGCTGTAATTCGCACGGCTCCGGTACCATCTGTGCCCTCGCTTTTTATGCTCTTCCAGTGAATTTTCAGGCGCGTTGAAAGAAAAGAAAACGGAATCAATGGCCATGACAGACTGATAAATGGGGGGTCCTATGCAGACAACTTCATTGATACTACAGCCTGCTCATATTTAGGAATATATGTGCTATCATTTTCCATTCCTGGAGGTGCGGTGGTGCAGCAGGTTTGGCCAGGACCTGCTCTCTGGTGGGTCTGGGGTTCAAGTCCTGCTTCGGGTGCCTTGCAATGGACTGGCATCCCATCCTGGGTGTATCCCCTCTCCCTCCAGCCTTGCGCCCTCTCCTGGCGACTTAAGCGCTGGCTCACCACAGCCCCACTCGGGACAAGCCGTTTCAGACAGCGTTTGCATTTTCTGTTCCCTTAGCTGCTTGTCCTTTAGGGCCACAGTGGCAATGGGGATTTTTGCAATTTCAATTTTTCACATATGTTATGTACATTACATTTATTTATCTATCAGATGCTTTTTTCCAAAGCAACTTACAATGGATACTATGTAGTGTTACCAGCCCACACACCTTATTTACCATGGTGACTTACACTGCTAGATACACTACTTACTAGGGGTCACTCATCCCATACATCAGTAGAACACACTCTCTCTGTCATTCACACACTATGGGGGAACCCAGAACAGCATGTCTTTTGGACTGTGGGAGTAAACCCATACAGACACAGGGAGAACATGCACACTCCACACAGAATGATCAGGGATCGAACCCACATCCTCTCACACCATCCACGCGCTGTGAGACAGCAGCACCACTTGCTGTGCTACCGTGCCACCTCTAAATTGTGGTAACAGTTATATTGCACATTGTTATAGTTTGCTTAAGGGCAGCATGGTGGTGCAACAGGTAGCACTGGTGCCTCACAGCTGCTGGGCTTTGGCTTCAATGCACCTTCCGTTCCAGCTCAGTCTCCGTGGGATTTGCATGTTCTCCCCATGTTCATGTGAGTTTTCTCTCACAGTTCGAAGACATGTTTCACGTGGATTGTAGACTGCACACAGTGTGTGCGCACGTGTGTGTGTTAGTGAATGTAGCTGAGTGACTGATTGCAATGGACTGGCCTCCGTTTTTTCCAGAATAGGCTCCAGACCACCATGATCCTGCACTAGCCAAGCGGTTCTTGATAATGAACAGTCAGAACACAGAGTAATTTCTGGGAACATAAGGGGAACTTTGGAAAGTGCAGTTTGGGAATAGATTGATCCCATTTGAGAATCGTGCATTTTTCGCATTTAGTGTTTAATTTTGATCTGCCATATTAAACATGGTTTGCCAAAGCAATAAGAGTGTAAAGAAGCTTTTGGGTGTCCAAGGGGAGATCATAAAAAGGTTATAATGCTGAAACCAAAATTGGATGTTATAAGAGAGAAAATAAAAGAACAAAGGAACAAAGTGTCACAAAGTGCTTATGCTTCTGTTATTTCCATATGGTTTTGGTAGGCTGTGCACTACCTTCTAAATTAATTTTGGGTGTACTATGAGCAGGTCCTATTGGGGGGTGCGGGGGCAGCAGCAAGGTCATTTGGACAGGGTATCAACTCAGCCAAGGGTACGTTATAATATAATACAGTAACTAAGCCCAGACTACCTGAAGGTAACCACCAACCAACCACTGTCAATAACTACTTATCCCAAGCGGGGTTGCGGCGAGCTGGAGCCATACCAGGCAACACAGGGCGCAAGGCCGAAGGGGGAGGGGACACACCCAGGATGGGATGCCAGCCCATTGCAAGGCACCCCAAGCAGGAGTCGAACCCCAGACTTGAAGAGTTGAACACTTAATTACATTTTTCCCATAATTCAACTATTTACGATAAACACATTTTCCCGCTCAAACTCACAGTAACGCAGATTGTTGCGATACTGTATTTTTTACCCTCCTACCTATGAATTTTTGGAAGGTGATGATTACTGTATTTCATGTTCCCTGCCCCATTTTCATTTTACCCAATGAAACTGTTTTTATTTAATACACAAATAGTGTGCTGTTTCACAGGAACACAGCTATGGTTTTGTAGCAAAACTGACTGTATTTGATACTTTGATATTTTTCTCTTTGGCTTGTTTTATCACCTTTATAGCATTTGAAAAGTTGAGTTTTCAGACTCTTCTTGTATGTAGACAGAGTTTCTCACTCAGAACTGCAGAAACTCTGTCTACATTCAAGAAGGGTCTGAAAACTCACCTTTTCCATACCTATTTTGCTCAAGATCTCTCCAGCTCATGTATGGTGTAAATGTTCATGCACCGTAACTTCATGAGCATCCCCAGATATGCCTTTATTCAGCTGCTACTCCAGCATTGTATGTGATTTTGTGTATCTTATTATTATTATTATAAAAAAAATGGTAGGAGTTTATCAGGATTCATCTATCCTGCATTTTATGCACCTACTCGAGCGATGAACATCGGTGCATCAAGTGGAAAGTAACAAACTAGGTTTTCTTAAGGGTCGCATGTCTGCAGCCATGTCTCTTTCTCTTCATGTAATACACAAATTGTGTTTTTGCTGAGATGTACGTCACTTTGGACAAAGGCATCTGCTAAATGTATAAATGTAAAATGTAAATGTAAATGTTTGGTTTCCTCTAGTATCAGAAGGGTCTCCAGCATGACTGCAGCTTTCGCTCCTTTGGCCCACTCATATGCCATACACTTCCACAAAGTTCAAAGGTCAGGCAAGAAACATCAATTCTGCTCTGTCTGTCTGCAATGCGCTGAGGTCCAGATCTGTGCTGTTACTCTGCTCTGTGTCCAAAGTTATGCCAGTGTCCATGGCAACGGTATTGTTCTGGTTCTTATCACTTGTCCTCAAAAAGCCTGGTTTGGTATTTGGATTCCTCTTGTTTTGCTTCCTCTGCTTCTTGGATATCATGGTGTTGGGATGGACTGCAAGGTTTCTGTGGGCTTGTCCACACCGTGTGTTTCCAAGTTCCCAGCTCACACACACACAGTTCCAGGGACAGTTGAGTCCAAGTTCTATGTATATCAGTAGCCAGCTCCTGAGTGCACTAAAACTTTAATATATAGCTGAGGTTCCTCAGTTTTTAATTTCTTAGAGCTTTACTGGCACAACCATGAATGAAAGTAGGGGCTGGACCGAAGCCATGCTCTTTAATTGCATATCATTTAACTTTCTAAAAATACTGCCGGATGGGATCCAAACCCGGCTCTATCAGCTGAGCTGTGGAGCAGACTTCAGAATGTGGATGCTGAGGTTTTCTCCGGATTCTTGGAGAATTACTTTTTTGTGCTCTTACGGCATTGGCCTTCCTTTCGCTGGTTGACTTGGTTACTGTGGCTACACCTCTCACGTCCCTTCGGTGGATGTGACCGAGGCTCTGGGGTTGAACTTGGTTTGGCGCTGCCGGTCATTACCTTTCTCGCACAGGCTCATTAGCGCAGACCAGAACCTGATGGGGTGCTGTGGCTGCCCCACCAGGACCTCCTTTGGACGACGTCACTCCACCTCCCATCTCCATCGATTCCACTTTGTCACGGGCCCTTAATGAGAGCCTCTTTGTGGGAAGCCTATTTTTTAGGCTGATTTTCTTTGGAAAGTCTACACTGTATTGTCTTGTATTCTGCTGAAGCGCATTTTCACAGTTGCTGACGTTCTTTATAATGAGTGTGATCTTTCAAAACAATGGAGCAAATTGCAGACCGTGCTCAATCCAATTAGGCGATCAACAAATTCCACAGGTCACGCCAGAGCAGACCCCGGTCTCTGTCTTCATCGCGTTAATGAGAAGGTTTGCAATGGAGGAAATTGAGATTGCGCCACGTGAGGAAAGAGATAATATGGAAAGACTGCAAGCGAAATATGCATGGCCTAAGAGTAGCCACGCTGGGATTAGAACCCATGATGATATTCTGTGGAATACTGCCTCATCAAAATCGCTGAGAGAGCCGGGTCATATATGTACCTTAGAGGGCGGCCTCTTATTTTACTCCCTGAGCGTAGAACATGGAGATCTGAAGCTCATTCATTCTTGCTGCACTCCCGCCAGCTGGCAGGTCTTTGGACTTTGCTTTCATACCGTGAAGTTGATGGTTGAGGTCCCAGGAGGGGCTAAGCAAGGTGCTGCTCCTAAAGTGCTCCATGAAAAATTTATATTATTTACCTCATATCTTTGTCCAAGATGACTTAGTGTCAGACAGTCAACTTTCTACAATCTGTTGCCCGCTTTATACTGTATGGTATCCTTAGTGAATCAGTTCACCCTTGATCAACGGTACTACGGTGGGAGCAGGGATTCAAACCCGAGACCTTCAGATCAAAAGGCAGCTGCCCGAAACACCTGACTGTTTGTAAGTCACTTTTCCCAAAACCCATCACTGAGCAACATAATTATACTCATTTTAGGACTTTCCCTGGATTTCATTCAGGTGCTCTGGTTTCCTCCCACAAGGCATGTTTCAGGTGAACTAGTGACTCTAAATTGCCCTTAGTGTGTGTATGTGTGTGTGTGTGTGTGTGTGTGCACGCCCTCGCACATAATTGCTCTAAAACCACTGTGTCCCAGTGTCCTGTTCAATGTGCATCCTACCTCATTCCCTGTGTTTCCAGAACAGACTCCTGACCACCATGACCCTTCACTGTACAGACCGTTATTGATGATGAGTGAATATATTGGTGGATTTTAGGAGCTCTCTGCAATGCTGCTACACCACAGTTTGTTGAGGACATTTTCAAATTTTCATGTCCTCTTTCAGATTTGCAGAGCAAGGCTTCTTATTCTTACACCTTATTTGACAGTCGGACTTGACTAAAGCCACAGGGCAGCTCTCAGCTTGTCCAGGCCTCTGAGGCGTGCGCAAGCAAACCATTATTTGTTCACATTACGGACTTTATGCGTTACGAAGGCCACACATTAAAGGCTCGACAAACTTGATTAAGGTGCCATGCTCTATCCATACGCCTGCGCTGCTTTTTATGAAAGGGTAATGGAAAGATCCGGCAAACTGGTGACGTTGGACCCGTGTTCAAGCCTTGCTCTAGAGTGGTGAACAAACAGAAGCACAATGCGCAGGGATTAAACCCTACTTTCCTTCAAATCCACAGGTACTCACTGCAAACATGACTGTTTGGGCTGGAAGGGAAGGATCTTTTTAAAGACGGTCATCGATAGGATCCCCCCTTTGCTGTTTGGGACAGCAGGCCATTAGTTGAGTCCTCCATTCTTCAGCTGTGATGGGACACTTTGGGTATGTGTGCTTGCAGTCTGCACGTGGCCTTTTTAACCTGTGTACACAGGTGGTCAAATATTTCCATCACCTGGCTTCAGCTGAACGTTAAGTTACGCTATACAAGTGGGGCAGAGAGTGATTAGTGCGGTGCGTAACGTTGGTTGGTGTCAGCGAAAGGAGGACGTAGCCTTCAGTTGTGCAACTGCTCTTTGGTATTTTAGTTTATGATTGAAAATACCCCTGCCCCGTATAAGAACAGGTTGCCTCCGTGTTTAAAGAGCAATATTTTGTGTGAATTCAGATGTCCAGAGCTTGCCATGTTTTTCCCATGTATGCACCGGTTTCCTCCGGGTGCTCTGGTTTCCTCCCAGAGTCTAAACAATGTTTCGGGTGGAGTGGCAGTTCCAGTAAGTTTCCCATATTGTGTCCGTGTGTAAGTGAACGAGCGTGTGTGATTGCTGCGTAGTGCAATGGCATTCTGCCCAAAGTATTCCCTGTCTCACACGCTACACCTCCAGGATAGGCTCTGGACCACCATGACCCAGCAGTGGAAAAGCAGTAATTAATAATGGATAGGTGGATGGATGGGCGTAAATGAGAAAGTCATTATGGAGCATAAAAACGATAAATGAGACTAGAATGGCTGCACTGTCTGCTGCTAAATGGCACTTGATACGAGCAGTTATTCTGTTGACTTTTAAGTTATTTGGGCAATGAGTCGTACGTTCCACTTTGACTGCACTTCTGCGTTTCTGCCTGTTTCCGTTCCTAAGTGGGAATTAATAAAAAGTGCAGGGGCTCACTGGGGCGCACCTTCGCGGCGTCCGGCCGCGCGGCCACACAGGGAGCTGCGGCCATCTCTCCAATTCCCGTGATTTACTCATTTTGTTATCTGCGCGACGCTCTGTTCAATACCACTAAAAGGCTCATCCTGGCTAATGGGGTTCCTCCGTGACGCAAAAGAAGCTTCGCAGAATGCTTTATGATGCCCCGCTCGATAATGAAAAGTAAGAGGAATTAAACAAAGCCTCAGACAATTCTTTTAACTGGTCTTTGCTGAAGAGATGGAGAAAATCCTTCCGCACCACAGAGCACAGGAATATTCTGGACATGAAAAAAAATTGCTGCACTAATAATATCTGTTAAAAACGTCATTGCCGTTTTTCTTTTTCCATGTAAATGACCTAGACATGTTTACATTTCTGAAGTTTAACATTACCAGGCCTTAAATTCAGATGACTAGAACACTAAATACATGGATAAATGAATACGTCCGGTGAATTTTTTATTTTATGGCGATTAATCAACATGAACCTGACTGATAATTCACTTAAAAGACATATGTTATAGGGTAGAAATGTAGACCGTGAAGCAACAGATATTTTAAAGAATTTTTAATGCAGCAAATAACAACAACAATAATAATAATAATAATAATAATAAGGTAGAATGAAATGCTTCATTAAGATAAAACCTTCAATAGAAGCAATGCAGCAAGAATGCAGCTTTTGCATACATTGAAAATGTTCTATACAGTATCTTTCTTTTCTGAGTTGTTTTCTGAATGAAGCCTCAGCAGTTAAAAGGTATGCAAGCACTGCCTTTTTCTCTCCGAGTTGTGTGTGTGTGTGTGTGTGTGTGTGTGTGTGTACAAGATGTTGCAGTTGTGTTGTATGATCCGCTATAATTTTTATTACACCAGAGACCAACCCGCTTTTTTGTCTGCGGGCCTGCAGTACACACCTTGCACACTAGATGGCCCTACTAGCAAGTTATGTGCTTCATTCCCATTGCTTGGGTATTCTGAAAAACAGCACGCAACATATTTTTGGAAGTCAATTTAAATAAAAAAATATTGCTGAGCATGATTTCCGTCCATTCGATTTGCTCCTGCTTGATTAATGACCCCGGTGCGGCTTTAGATATCAAGAGGTTAAAATGATGGGCCGATTTTGTGAATGGAGCACTTTGTGACTAAAGAATGACGTCACTGGAGTGCCATATACCTTATCATTGTGCCAGAAGCCGGGTTGGCTGCCGATTGGCTGGCTGGTGGAGTCGGGCGATGTGGTTGGTGGACTGGAGATAATTAAACACCTACACAGTCAATGGTCAAACATTAGTGGCGGATATATAGGCTTGCGCTTTGTAGCTCCACACGACAGAACCAAGAGTTGGTGTACAAGTTGGAAGAAGCCTTCATCTTGCTGCTGCCTTGGCAGAAAGGTCTAATATTCGAGGTAAGTGGCACTTCTGAGCGATATCTCAATAAGACGCACTGTGATGTGATGCGAGGCGAACTTGCGGCTATTGCTTTTGCTCTTGATTGCATTTCCATTGAGAAAGAACTTGATTCATTAGAGCACTAACTGAATGGGTGTGTGTCTGTGTGTGTGTGTGTGTGTGTGTGTGTGTGTGGCTCAGGTGCTGCTCAGGTCTGTATGTCTCGAGTCCCGAGGTTGAGGGCAGATGCTTACTATATGTTGACCCCCATGGAGCAGTATCCAGACCCCCCTCGCCACTCAGTGCTGTCACCGTGGATGCACCCTCAAAGCGAGGGGTCCGAGGTTCCTGCCGGTCCCTACAAATCCCACCTGCCCAAAGACGAACAAGGGGCGGGAGAATTGTTAGCATTCTCTCTTTTTTTTGCTCTCAGTGAAGTATGTGTGTAGGCGAGGGTGGGGGGGGGGGGGTCTGGGCTGACAAACAGACTCACTCCAGAGAGCCGTTTCAAGTCGCACTCGATCCTCGAGAAAGTGAGGTTCGGCTAGAAGTAACGCAACAGCAAGGACCGATGAGCGGAAGCGGAACTTTAATCTTGATAATCCCCCTCTTCCCCTGCCGCCCTGCACGTGATCCGTGTTACTGCGGCTTCTAAACACGTTATTTGGCTTTTGCCGCAGCCTGGACTCCCATGCACCCTTAGCCGTCAGCTCGGTGCCCGGTCGACGCCGGTGGCGCTGATGTGACGTTTGGCGCTTGTTTCCCGCAGGGCACCATGGTTGTGTTGAAGATCTCGGCTCTCCTTGTCGCCTATGCCCTGGTCATCTGCCAGATGTACTGCTCACACGCTGCCCCTGTCAGGTGAGATGCGGACACCCGTCTTTGATGGGGACGAACTGGCGGATTTGGAGAGCTGGACCACCAGCACGTGGCGGTGAATGGAGGAGACGGTCAGAAAGGACGCCACTCTTAATTATAGAGCGCACCGGCTGTGCATGCAAATGAGCTTAACAGATACATGATGGTGCATGTGGACAGCTGATCAGCTAAACACCTCGGTGATCTGTAGGTCGGCTCATAACCTGAGCGCTGAGGCTGATCCCATGGAACTATCTCCCCCGTCGCAAAGTCCACAGATGCATGAAATCTTGTCTCTTGGTGATCTAGGTGGGCGACAGTTACACGCGGTCCCCCCTTACGATGGGTAAATTCGGTTTGCGAAGCGCCGCATTTGCAAATGGAAAGATGTCAGTGATGTAATCGAGGTTAATGATATATGAAGAGGGAGCTCAATCTGGCATCTTCCCAGTTCTCACTCCTTCATCGATTTTATCATAAATTTCCACTTGGCATCATGACAGCATTTCAGATGGGGTACTTTTAGCAGATTGTTTCGAACCTGGCTGGGCTCCATCGTGGCAACAAGCCGCACCTCTTAGGGCTATGGACGACACGCTCGCAGACAGCGGTCTGTTTTTAACCCGCTCCGGCCTGAAAGCCATCGTTTTCGCCTTCTCCTGCAGACCCGGTTTGGAGTCCATGACGGACCAAGTCACGCTCACGGACTACGAGACCCGGCGGTTGCTCAACGCCATGGTCAAAGAGTTCATGCAGTTGACTGCAGAGGAGCTGGATCAACAAGTGAACGATGGGAACAGGTACACGGTCCCTCGGGGTCCCCCTTGTGCTCATTTTTAATGCAGAGCGCTTCCGAAGCGACCTGTGATGCCCGAAGGTTCCCTGAAAGTCGCACGCGAAACGCAGCGGTGACTCCGGGCGCAGCAGCTCTCCCGTTGTTGCGCTCTGGAGAAGCGGCGAATTAGCGGAGCCCTCGCGTTCCATCTTAACCCTCGATTTTTGCTCCGTGAGGAACAGCCCAGCAGCACTTGCCCCACGGCTCAGTCCCGCAGGTGTGCGTGTAGAGGTACGTGCCCAGCGGAGCGACTGGCTCGCCGTCCTTCTCCATGGACTTTTGGGATCCCTTTTGGAACCTCCTGCTTCTCTGTCGACACTTCCTGCATGGACCGGTTCTCCTTTCTTTGCGTATGGTCCCGTATGAGCCCTTGTCTTCACAGCCTGTTTGCTTGCTGAACATCGAAGTCCTCGAACGCTTGTGGGAGCATGACCCTTTTTGACCTTTTTGAGTTGGGGCCGTGGGGAACGAAGAGTTGCATGATCACAGCAGCCCCGTCGGTTGTTGGAACCTCACTGCATTTGGATATGATGCTAGAGCATGACGACGGGGTGACGAGGGCTGAGTGTCGTTTCCATGGGTTGTAGTGTGGGGGTGGGGATGGGTGGGGGGGATGTTTGACGACAGCATGGTTTGGGCAGATCCCCTTCCCTAATTCCTGAACGTGCATCCAAGGGGGAGGCGAACACACATGTGTACCTCTAATGCATGATGGAAAGGATGGTGTTGCACTGACGGGACGAGATGGGCGAAGGCGCCTGCATGCCCCCGTTCCTGCAATCCCGTGTGTGCATGTCCCTCCCCTCCCACCCCCTCTCTCTCTCTCTCCCCGCAGCCTGGACAGACCCATGGCCAAGCGCTGCTCCAATCTGAGCACGTGCGTGCTGGGCAAGCTGTCGCAGGAGCTGCACAAGCTGCAGACGTACCCCCGCACCGACGTGGGGGCCGGCACGCCCGGCAAGAAGCGGAGCCTGCCGGAGGGGGGGCACCCGGCGAGCTACTGGGAAACGCTTGACGGCAACTAGACAGCCCCCCCCTCCACCCCCCCTTCCTCTTCCTCCTCCTTCTCCTCCTCCTCTGCTGCCGTTGACTTGAAACCCTTGATGCATGTGGATCTTGGCTGCTTGATTGACTCCCAGGAAAGATGATTGCAAGCCCCCCGTCTTCAGTTTCCCTCTTTCTTTTCATTTTTAAGTCGCCCCCCCCACCCCCCTCCCCCTTTTCGGCAGAGAACGATGAGAGCATAAGACAATCAAAACGAATTAGATTTATTCTGAGCTGTATACTGTATACATTCTCTTTTCAAAGGTCCTGCTCATTCATATCCACCTTCATCTTTGACATGTGACTTGGTGACAGTGTTGCCCTGATACTCTCGCTAATACGGTTCTGCTCTCGGTTCAGCTACAGGAAATATTGTCGAATGCATTTTTTTGACCCTGCTCGCAGGAATTTGCCTCAATTTCCTTTTTTGTTTCTGATTATTTTCTCTTGTAAAAGTGACATCACGATTTTTACTGAATATAACAAATCAGAGTATTCCAGTTGACAGCATATAACTAAATATTAATGAGCTGTTACAGCACCTTCACAGTATGAATGTTAAATTCACCACAGGCATGTATTCAAAGTCTCTGAAAAATGTTATAGAGGGATTAAATGTTCCAACACCTTTGCTTTGAAAGATAAGCACCTTTACTACACACTGCTTGGTTTTTCAATTGGATGTAAGACTCTTGAGCAGGACCTTTAAAAACCTGAAAGACCCAACACAGTAATAACATTATGAATTATAATAAATGCTTCTTTCACGCGTGACTATGTTTCTTGTCTAATAAACTTATTTTTTTACCAGGAAATCTTTTCCCCCTTCCGTTATTCAACAGCAATTACATTATTACTGAATAAATCCTACTCTCTTATGATGTCTGGAGCAGGTCCATATTACGTTATAATATGTGAGTTATAATAGTACACTGTTTTCTCATCGTTCTCCAAGTGATCTCAAGGTAAGATATCTGACAGCTTGAACAATGGCTGTCATCATCTCTGTTTGGATTTTTTTTAAAAAGACACGCATTTGTAATGAAGGCATATTTATTTGTGTCAGGCTGTTGGTGAGCGGTGCAGCGCTGTACACGTGATTTACCGTGTTCTGGCGCCGATGATCAATGTGTGGAGTGAACTGTCCCTCTCTCCCGAAGCAGTGTGACGGCTCAGAAGCGCGCCTGCAACACAGCCACGTGCGTCACTCACCGCCTCGCCGACTTCCTCAGCCGGTCGGGGGGCATCGGCAGCAGCAACTTCGTCCCCACCAACGTGGGCGCCAAGGCATTCGGCCGGCGGAGGAGAAGCGCCCAGATGTGAGCGGCCCGAGAGCCCTCAGGGACACGGTGAATATCTCCCATCGCCTCCTCCTCTCTTCACTCCTCTCGGTCCTGTTCTCCTTCTCTGCCGTGTCAACCGTCTTAACTGGTCACCTTTCCCACACCAAACTGCAGCTTCGCACAGGCACCAGGGGTGTCACAGGGACACGGCTCACAGCATACGCTTTAATAAACATTTTAAATAAACATTTTAGAACTGCTGAAACTCTGCCCACGTTCCAGAAGGGTCTGAAAACTCATCTTTTCCGGGACCCGTTTCGCTCAAGGTCTCTCCGGCTCACTTATGGCGTAAATGTTCACGCGCCGTAACTTCACGATCATCCCCAGATAAGCCATACAGAGCTGCTACTTCAGTATTGTATGTGAATGTTTGTGTAACCCAAGGGGGTGCGGTGGCGCGGTGGCGCAGTGGGTTGGACCGCAGTCCTGCTCTCCGGTGGGTATGGGGTTCAAGTCCCGCTTGGGGTGCCTTGTGGCGGACTGGCGTCCTGTCCTGGGTGTGTCCCCTCCCCCTCCGGCCTTACGCCCTGTGTTGCCGGGTAGGCTCCGGTTCCCCGTGACCCCGTAAGGGGCAAGCGGTTCTGAAAATGTGTGTGTGTGTGTGTGTGTGTGTTTGTGTAACTTCAAAAAAAAAAAATTGTAGGAAGGTGATCAGGAATCATGGAGTTTTGTGCATCTACTCGTGGGATGAACATCGGTGATAAAGCGGAAAGAAGCAAACTAAGTTTACTTAAGAATCACATGTCTGCAACTATGTCTCTCTTTCTCCTAATTTAATGCACAAATTGTCTTTCTCTGAGATGTACGTCGCTTTGGAGAAAAGCGTCTTCTAAATGAATAAATGTAAACGTACGTGCAAATAAACGCAATACTCGTAACTCAAATCTGCGGGCCCCATTTCCAGCTCTGTAAGTTAGTCCTTCACCATCTGTTACTCCTTGGCTATAATTTGCAATCTGAATGTCACTTCTGTAGGCAGCTGCTTGTGGAATGCGAACCAGCAACAAGGTGGTATCAGACACACAAGCTGTGCTTTCACAACCCTGTGTCCAAAGCTTTCCATCTGCTGTTGAACGTACTTCTGTTTAGTCTGACTTTTACATCATCTTGGAGAAAAGCATCTTCTAAGGTCATAAACCTAAATGCAAGCACTTAACTGCATGTGTATGCGAAGTAATGATTTCTTAAACTAAAACTAATGGTGGGCGATAGCAAACTAATAACAGAGAGATGAATCCCGGCATGAGAGTTTGACCTTCCTGCTCTCCCCTCTTCCTTTGCAGGGGTACGGTCGCCTAAAGAAAACGGCATCACGTTCACCTTCGGGCAAATGGAAAAAAAAAAAAAAAACGACCCTCATCGAAAACAGAAGAATGGCCTTCGCGCCACAGGGACACAGATCTTGCATTCCTCCTCATGTTATGAATATTCATCTTTGCGAGAAAAAAAGAAATAGAAGTGAAATAGAGCACTTTCATTATGTATATGATCTGGGGAAAAAAAAAAAAAAACAATTTTTCTTTTATATGCAGATGTATTTGAAATAAAATGAGAAAAGCAGTTGTTTTCCTTTGCCATAGAGCACATGTGTACCCTGTGAGCTCCCCTCTCCTCCCCCCCCGGAACCGGTCCTAACGGTGCACCGCGGCGCCAAGAGAACCGCATTCAAAGCAGGCCTCCCAAGGTGTCCCAACATCAACTGTGTCTTGTGCCTTGATGTAAAACGCTTCACGTGACATGATTGTACGGTACGTTTGAAGGAAATGCACAGCAGTGACGAGAAAGACTGCAGAATATTTCCCACCAAGTGATACTGTAACTGTTGTGAATTTCAGCAAGATTAAAATGTATTTTAGATATGTTTCCGTTGAGTTGCTTGTTTTGTTCCTCTGGGATTCGCGGCGGAGGTTAAATAGCCACCCCGAAGTCAGAGGCACTGGCTGGGATGCGTTAATCTCTCAGACTGCGCACGAAACGTACGATGAAACGAAGCTGTCGGGCGCGTCGGCCACGTGTGCTGGAACAGGGTCTACCCCAGAACTCAAACTGCCAACCTTTGGGTTACGGGGCCTGTGTCCTCATCCGCTGCTGCTCTCCAAGGTCATGTTTGAATGCGAGCTTTTAATTCTCAGATTCCTCCTGAGTTATGTGAGCAAATGGACAGCAACGCAAGGAGCTCGCACCTTCCGCTACGCAAAACAACAAGGGCCTGGGTTTGAATCCCCGCTCCTGCTGTAGCACCCTTGATCAATGTAGTTACCCCGAACTGATGCGGTAAAAATGACCCGGATAAATAATCACAGGTAGCCGACTGTACGAACGAAAATTGTATCTTGCTTTGAGCGATGGCAGAAGCCTAAATAAACAGTCATCACATAAATAATGTAAGAAACATAATGCTGGGACTTTAAAAATGTGCACAACTAAGTTTTTGCTCTCACATGTGCTGGGATCTGATTTAGTTCGGTGGGCTGCGATAGAATCGACACACTTGGAGGCTACAGCGAGAGCAGCGTCTCTTCACGTTACGTAACCTGCACCACACGCTCGCGCTCTGCTGCACGCCTTTGCACGTCGGTGCTGCCAGGCCGAACTTTCCCTCCGCTCAGTAATCCTACGGTCGTCTTGTAATTCCCGGTATTTTCGGTCACCTCGTAAATATTCATTAGTTTTATAGCACAGCATTTAATCCAATTAATATCATTCAGGTTTACTATATGTACGGGGGCTTTGAGAAATGTGACAAAGACAAGTGCGATGTTTCTTCTGGCCGTGTGTCACAGCCGGTACCTTTGGGGGAGTCAAAGGTGTTTTACAAGCTTGAAAACATGTAGGAAACAGTAACTAAAAGTGTATCTGTACACTTTTTCCCGAGCACTGCACAAGGGTAGTGCTGCTGTGGACCAGCAGGTGGAGTAGCGGTTAGATCTGCTGCCTTTGGACTTGGACATCGTATGTTTCGATCCCACCTCTTGCCACAGTAACCCTGATCAAGGTGCTTACCCTGAATTACCCTGGTAAAAATTACGCAGCTGTGTAAATGAATGATGGTGACTGATGGGAATGTGCTCAACACAGAAAGCTGGTGTGGAGAGAAGACTCGGATGAAATGTGATGTAAATGTACAATGGGCATGTTTGGGTGATCATTACCTGCTCGGTTTACCGTAGTAAAAAGCACAGTTTTAATCAGGACAATAAAGATTTTGTTCAGTATTTATTTGTTATCAGGGCCGAATTTGGTGCAAAAAAAAAATGCATTTTTAATTGTGAAGGACTGCTTGTGTAGATTAAAGGAAATGAGAATCTATCGCTAGGAACAACATTATCGATGCGGTATTTGAGATGCAGGAGCAGAAGATTCAGAAACATGGATGTGTTTCGGAATTCGCCAGCAGGTGGAGATGTCCCTTCCGCGGAGCTCATGTACTAGAGCCGTCAAAGATCTGGCAGTCAGGCTTCCATCTGCTCAGCACGGAGAGCTGAAACCTTCCGGCTTCCTGCGCTTTTAGGAAAGTAAAGGTTTGGCATTGTTTTTGCCAAAGCCTTTTAAGGTAATGAACACAACACTTACCTGATGAGTTCTCCTCCATCCACCTGTAGCATTACAGGAAAAAAAATCTGACTGGTTCAGTACAAGAAAATCTAAACAGGGATTTAGGAGGTCGCATTTGGAAAGTTACTGTAATTACTGTAAATTCAAGTTAAATAAATATAATTATGCTCTGGAGCGACCTGTTGATTTCCTTTTGTGTGCCATTTTCCTCCTAAGAAAATGCAGCTCTGAATCTGATTATGCATCTCTCTTTTGTCACACTTTAAGACTAACACAGCTGTTGAACATCATACTTCTGCAAATTATTCTCTCGGTTCTCAGTCTGGCTTCTGGAAAAATAGAGGGGAAGAAAGGTTTATGAAATGTGGTTCTGGTTGCAGCCTGTAAGTCTTGGTTTTGGATACTGCGGATGTGAAAAAGCTGTAAAAAATGCATCTTAGGACAAAATGTGAAGGAAATGAACTATGCAATTTATTGTTAAAATATACTGCAAGGCCACATTTTACTCGCCTGAAGAATCACTGCTGATTCTGGTTGAAATAATATATTAACGACCTGCTTTACTTAGGGGTTTCACTTTGGAGCAGAAAGAGAAGTTAATTGTGAGTAACTGAGAATTGTGGGTAAAATGTGAATTAGTTGTTCAACCGCTGTGGGGACACACGAGGAATATGAGCGGGTGAGTGTCTGTTGTACAGTGAAGAAGAGAAAAAATCTTACATGTGCTAAGGAGGTTGGCTTGAGGTTCAGGTTCTTGAGGAACAGGAGTCCTTAGACCAAGAGCATCATTTCCTTGTGTTCGTACCTATACCTCTTACCATGTGTCTGTGTCCTACATAAATGTTCGTAATGAACAATGTCCGTGTGTCCTTCTTCGTCCCACCCGAACTCAGAGTGCAGCATGCTACAATATGACTAAGGCATGAGTCAATTTACATGTTTGCAGTTAAACTGTAAATATAACATTTGATTTTACTGGAATAACTGTTCTTAGCTAACCTTTAAATCTATATTTCAAGCTAGTGTTCGTAGTGATCACTTATAGCGATCAACATTGGGTTTCTGCAATGAAGTGGAATTATCATGAGATAAATTGTGTGATTTATCATAATAAATATTTTCCTAGTGCTCAAACTATATTTTTATTTCAAGAAAGAAAGATTTCATAGCTAATGTATTGTCTCTCTCACTCGCTCGCTCACTCACTCACTCACTCACTCACTTTCATTAAACACTTGTTACTGTCAGGGTGGGGGGTGTGGTGGCGCAGTCCTGCTCTCCGGTGGGTCTGGGGTTCGAGTCCCGCTTGGGGTGCCTTGCGGCGGACTGGCGTCCCGTCCTGGGTGTGTCCCCTTCCCCCTCTGGCCTTACACCCTGTGTTACCGGGTAGGCTCCGGTTCCCCGCGACCCCGTATGGGACAAGCGGTTCTGAAAATGTGTGTGTGTGTGTGTGTGTGTGTGTGTGTGTGAACAATAATGTAATCAGTTTTTTTTTTTGCCCATCTAAGGTAAAAACACTGCATCCACGCTGAAGCCTTTACAAAAGACCCGTTTCATGGAATTGCAATTATGGAGTTCCTGTAATTCCTGAATTAATTGGCATTTAAGGGACTGTCTACAAAGCTGAATGAATAAACTGTGCTGCTGTGAGAAGAGCGTTGTGCTAGACGCTCTCATGTTCGGTCGTATGGCCCAGCTGCCTATTTCAACGTCATTAAAACTATTTAATCCAAGGCTTATCGACCAGCTACCGTGGAGATTTTTCTCACTTTTTAGAAATATTCTTTGTAACTCCTACTACCTCAGCACTTAGTTGGGAATTAAATCTGTGCGGAGACTCGGTCTGTGCTGGAATACAAATGGAAAGTTTTCTCCAACCATAGAGAATCTCTCCGTACTCTGGTAATTACACGAACTGGACATTTTTTGGATCTTCTCAGCAGTTGCGTCTCTCTTAGCGGCTTGTTTGGTCGCCAGCGAGGAAGGAGACGCTGCTCTAATAGTGAACAGCTGTGGCTCGCTTTGTCATTTTTTAAGCCTAAAATGAAATGGCACCAGAAAAGAGTCTAGACTGCAAATTCCTCCTACCCAAGTGTGGCTTCAGGCCGGACCCTGTGAGCTATTTGCGCAGTGACTTGCAGGGACAGCCGCCCTGCGTGTAACAAAACCCCCAGCCGGACAGGGACTGGGGTTAGGGTTTTTTCTGCTTCCGGGCGTTGGGTTCGAACCCTCTGTTCGGACAATGCACTGTGGCTTCGATCCCCGGCCGGGTCAGGTACGAATCGCTAACCAGAACCCACTTCTGTCAAGGCGCCCACGTTTTACTTCATAATTCAAACCACCCCTCTGAGTTCATATTATTCTTCCTGCCCCCAGAATTTCCCGGACATAGAAATTTCCAGGTCCTGACGTGAAACGAGACACCCCGAAACTCCGGGTCCAAGAATAACACGCACTCCAGACGGCATCCTTCTGGCCATCTCGAAGACGTGTATTTCATGCGATGTTGGCGTGAGGCTACGCTCTCCGGCAGCCACGGAGATGTGATTCTGTTGCGTACCGCCTAAGCATTCCCCCTACCCCTCCACCTCCCTTTCTTCTGCTCCCTCCTGCTTGACATCTGGATTTCAGTTTGGCATTTATTTATGTGGTTTGTGTTGTTTTTGTGGAACTTTAAAGTAATTTACCTTGTGCCGTTGGCAGCTGGGCTGGAGCCGATGAGGTCTACAATTACTCTTCGCCATAACTGGTCACTGTGCAATTACATGCTTGACCACAGAATCTGTAAAAGTGCAGCCTTGCTGCTCACATGGCAGACGAAAATAGAATAGTTTCATGTCTGTTTGGAGCGCGGCCCAGCTGAAAGTATGCCGTGCTGCTTGACTGACGGAGGGATGTAGGCTCGGCTCGAAAGGAAAATCCCAAGGTCACTTTAGACGTTGGGGAAACTTCGGCGTGGCGAAGGAGCTGGACGGATCGGCTGAAGAATGGCTCTGTCGCGCTAGCTGTGCGCTCCCGTGATGGAAGCTGCCGGAACATGTTGAGATTCACATCCACGGTTAGGGTAAGTGAGGCTAAGGCTCGCATCTTATCTGGCAGCAGCTGGAGTCCTTCTTTTTCTACACTTGGACTGCGTTCTGGGTTGAAAGCTACAAGTGGCAGCCACCTTATTATTTCTATACGATTACGATTTCTCAATCAGAATTAGAGCCTTAGCAATTTTTCATTAGTGTTGGTGGAGAAGGTCGCCTGCGGGACATTTAGGTCTAACCGTGGCTGTTCTCATACATCCCTTTGAAGTAGCTAATCCTGGGAGATTTCCGAAGGATTACCCTTCACATATTTACCAGGGTAATTTGTGCCATGCTGCCTCAGTTTGCTTTAGTTTTCACCGCGCCCTTCATGTTACGGGAAGCCGGAGAATTAAATGGCATTTGTGTGTGATTCTTTAGCTTTTTATATGGTTTTGCAAAGGTCTAAATGAACTTGTTCACATGAGAAAAACACACCCCTTTTCAGTCTGTAGTCACAGAACCTGTACAAAACTGCGAAAGCTGTTTGTTAACTTGCTGCGGTAAAGTGGGAAAAAGAATTTGGACCTGTTTTACGGTGAAGTAACTCAGCGACACACCTTCAATGTAACAACGATAAATGGCAGGTAATAGTAAAGTGCATCAAGGAGTTTAAAGAACCGGTTCCTGTATATTACTTGTGTGATGGCAGAGGCACTAATTTAGAGCCAGCTCAGCGTCTCTGCATCTCAATGGGCAGGTAGCAGGAGTCTAATGAATACCACACCCGCATTTTTGAGCCGCACGTCATGTGCAGGGCTCTCGTTCTTGGTAATTTACTCTGTTTGTTTGAATATCGGTTTCCATCATGCTGCTGTCTGCTTTTCGGTGGACACCAGGTCCTGCAGGACGATGTGCCTGTCTGATTTGTCAGCTTCTCTAAAAGTGCAAAATCAAACATTAGATCAAATTATATACAAAATAATGAAGAGTACTGTTATTCAGAACCACAGACCTGTGGATGCTGGGTTGTTCGTAGGGTATCTGCCCGTTCTTGCGCAGAGTGTGAACTGTGGTGGTAGGACAGTACTGAGAGGTCCAGCCGAGCAGAAGACCTCCCCCAAGTAGAGATTTGGACACAGGATGGATGCCTGGAAACGGACTCCGTTGATCTGCTGTCTCCCTCACACCTTCACAAGAAAGGCTCTTCGTGTGTGTTTTTTGGTTTAAAGCAGAGTCCCTCTCCTTTAAGCTCCAGTTACCAGGTTGTCAGAGGCCTCGTTGTTGTGGGTGTGGGTGAGGAGCATGGCTGTCTTGGGAGGAACCGCTGACGATCATGCAGAGGCTCTGCAAGGCTGAGATGTGTCTGGCTCCGTTAGCATCGGCAGCTAGCTCGTAGCTGTGCGAGGGCGGAGTAGAGAGGACCACTTAGAGCCAAACCTCTGTCTCACCTTGTCATTTTAATCAAGCATTTGAGACCTCAGAAGTACTTGAGAACCTCAGTCCTGGGTGGAGGACCCATAGTCATGCAGATCACCCAGCCCGTGGTCAGCAGGCTGGGTCACGTCCATCTTCTACTGTTCTTTGCTTTGATTAAAAGGGTGTATAGTCATTATCGTCATTATCCCCATCATGCAATGGGGCTTTCTATTTCTGCACTCATTTGTACCAGTCTAGCTGATATTTATTTACTCCTCAGTTCTTCGCTACACCTCTGCACTCCTGCTGTAGTTTCTTTATCTATCTATGTACTTCATGCAGACCTTCAGAGGACCGCTGAGGTCACCGTAGCATTGTTATGAATCAACCGTTGCAGCACTCTCCGTTCGTCTGGGAACTCGGGCATAAAGCGATGTTCCCTGCGGAAGAGGTGAGAGTCAGTGTGAGGTCAGCCTCAGGCCAGCCCACCTTACTTAATGGGCCTTTAAACCCTTTAAAGGTCTTAAGGTGTCTGTGCTGCTGTGGGCGTGCTGAGTCGGTGCACGTTTTCAACTCTGTGTCCGTCTTTACTGCAATTTGCTTCGACGCACGCCGGATTTGCGAACTTTTGATATGGAAAAAGTGCAGTCGGTATATCCTGTCGCCTGATAACAGTCCGGGGTTATTAGGTGTTGCTTGCAGTTCATTAGTCAAGTTGAATCAGGTGAAAAAACTCGCAGCGCCACTGATTCGGAATTTTTTTAGCTATGGGAACCTGCAGAACTCGACTGGAACAGAGACAAAAAAGTATGGTTTGCATCAAATCTGCTGTGCCGAAAAAGCGCGGAGAGAACTTGCTGGAATCGCCTCCGTGCCTCCTCTGCTCTCGGCGATCTAAGAGAATTTCAGCAACTGTAACTTCCAGCTGGATGGAAATGATTAAAAGCACATCGCTTGACAGTCTTGAAGACATTCTTCTTTGTGTTGCTATGGTGACCGGAGTTCTTGGTAGCAGAGGCGGCCCCAGTGGCTCCCAGCTGTTGACTCCTCACCTTGCACGGCAGAGGCGACGGTCAAGTGGCGACTTGGCTGTGGCTCGGGGCGGGGGGGTCGCGCACAGAGGCAATGGTTATCAGCACTCAGATATCATGTTAAGTGCCCTGCTACTGTGTGAGCTGAAGAGTTACCGTTACTTCTTCTAAATAGAAAATCTCTGCAAACTGAATGAAACACAAACATTTTAAAGGCATTTCGAAACATGAATCTTATCATTAAACATTATTTACCTGATGCCAAGGTGACTTACAATGTCGTGTTTGTACACCTACTTAGAATGATTTGTCCATTTATACAGCAGGGTAATTGCTACTGCATCAACACAGGGTAAGTACCTTCGTCAAGGGTACTACAGCGGGAGCAGAGATTCAAACCCATGTCTCTTGATGGTAAGGTGACGGATCTGATCACAAGGCTACCTTCTGTCTCATCTATCTGCCACAGTTATACCGCGAAGAAAAGCGTAAAATGATGTACAAGATACTTGAAAGAAAACAGACGTGTGTCAGCCATGGATCGGGGTGCTGGCATTGTCCCAGGCGATAGCTCAACGCACAAAACACAGCAGCAAGCATCCAGCTGCACTCTGGGTAATGGCTCAGTGGTGAGCCTCAGAAAAGCTGTTGTGTAAGCAAATGAAAACCGGCAATAAAGACTTTGACCTGCCCTTGAAATGCGGGATGAGCGCCAGGCTGCTGCGCTGTCCTGCACGGGGGAGACCCAGGGTAGCATTTAATCTCCTCGGGGCGATACGGCTCAAAGCGGGACGTTCGTTACTGCAGAGAGCAACGGAACTGATGGAACACGGGGCGAAAGGCACGCTTTCACTGGGGAATTGCATGCATGCGTCTCTGCGGGTTAGCCTAACGTGTGAGGAAATCTGGCAGAGATGCTCAGTAATGGAATCCATACCACGCAACTTAATCGGCACTCTTCGGGCAGCCTTTCATCTTTCGTCGCTCCAGTTGCACTCAAGATGGTCCACTTTTGTTTGATGTGAGGACCATATGAGCGTGTCAAGGGGCGGCGTGTGTTCCCACGGAGGACCAAGGGCCGGGACGAGACGAGTGGAAGCGGAGGGCTCCCCGAGGGGTTCTGTGAGGCTCCTCGGGCCTCTCTGCTAATTGCCTTTCCGTTGTGTTCGTTTGTTTGACCTCCGCCAGATTTCTCGACTTACCTTCCGCGTTTCTGGCTCCGTCGTTTTGCTGTCCTCTCCCATCATGCCGGCCCGCTGGGGAGCAGCACTTGAACGGTACTTTCGTCTGATCACAATTTTAATTGACTCGACCTCCGGAGTTAAATATGCTCCGCTGCATGGCCATGAGTCCGCACCGATTTCCTTAGCAATCTAGTCAGGCTTGGAGGACCCTCCATGGATCTAGCTGTGTGTCACATTTGTGGATGGGCTTTGTGCTCACTTCTGCACGGCCTGCACTTTCAGCGCGCCGTGTTTATTATTTTGCCACCCCTGTCTGAGCCGTGTTTTCTTTTGACTTTAATGGTGTTTGAATTACATAGCTTTGAAAGCACCCCAGGAATCTCGAACACCCCTGAAGTATTTCTAAGGCTCTCGGGTGTGGCCGCGGTATGCTGGAAAACACCCATCCTTAATGACAACCATCTGGCCACCTATTGCAGGCGAGGTGCCCGGCCTTTCCGTAACATCCTCTCTCCATTAAGACCAGCTCAGTCTCTTTCTGGTGTCAATAAAAACATCCACGGAGGGATTTAGATGCTACTGTGATTTGTATGTTTGCGCATGACCTGAGATGTATCTGTGCCTTGTCACAAGGACATTAACCACACTGTCCGCTGCTGGGTTGGTAGGCAGCAAGTTGTGAGTTCCGAGGTTTGAACTACTGAAGCCTCTCTTGGAAAAATAAATAAATTTCATCAAAAGAGAAGAGCAGCACTGTGGTACGGTGGGTAGCGCTGATGCCTCACAGGTCCTGGGCTATGGATTTAGATGTGGGCTCCCATCCAGTTCAGTTTGGGTGGAGTTTGCATGCCCTACCCATCTTCGTGTGTATTTCCTCCCACAGTGCCAAGACATGGGTTACTGGTGAAATGGTGACTAAATTACCCATAGAGTGTGTGTATGTGTGTGTGCGAGAATAAGTGTGTGGGATTGCCATGAGATGGACTAGTGTCAGGGTGTACCCTGCCTCATGCCCTATGCTTTCATGACAGTCTCTGGACTACAATGACCTTTCACTGGATAAGCATGAAGATGAAAAAAAGAGGATAACGTGTACATGGAAATAATGTTCAATAGTTAAAAAAAAATCTTGGGTATAACGCTTGCTTTTTTTCATACTTTTTTAAAAAAAAAATCTAGGTGTGCTTTGTAAATACAGCACCAAGTTCTAGATCATGTGAACATCATGTTGGCGCAACATGGCAGCAGGGCAGACACAATGCTGCTTTTCCAGGTATATTTATAGCATGATAATTAGCATTTAAAAAATTAAACATACACATATTTCATTTTACAACCGCAATTCTAAAAAAAGTTGTGACGGCATGGAAAATGCTAATAAAAACAAAAAGGAGTGATTTGCAAATTTACTTTGTTGTATTCAAACAAAAACAGTACATTCTTTGCCTTAATGTAAAGACAAAGTATTTAATGTTTTTCCTAATCGACTGCATTGTTTTTTGAAGATATATTTTATTCTCAAATTGATGCCTGCAACACATTCCAAAAAAGTTGGGGCAGGAGTAGTTTAGGACTAATAAGGATGTGAGAAGTTGAGAGAACATGGTGATGTGAAACAGGTGAGGGATCAGTGTTGCAGTATATTAAGAGCCTCCACAAAAGGCCAAGTCCTTCAAGAGCAAGGATGAGGTTGAAGTGTACCAATTTACCAACAGATGTGTCAGCAAATACAGGCCTTTGAGAACAATGTTCCTCAAAGAAAAATGGGTGGGATTTTGGACATTTCACCCTCTACAAATTTTGAAGTAACCTACAGTACGCTGCCATCCAGATGCCATCTTCTCCAGGGACGTCCCTGCATTTTCCATTTTCCAGCAGGACACCGTCAAACCACATTCTGCCCGGATTACAAGTGCATGGCTGCGTAAGCGGAGACTGCAGGTACTAGACTGGTCTGCCTCATATGAAGTACAAAATACGACAATTGTGCAGCTGAAGACCTGTATAACGGATGAATGGGGGAAATTTCCACTTGCTAAACTTAACCAGCTGGTGTCTTCAGCGCCCAAACCCTTAATAAGTGATATTAACGTGATGATGTTACACAGCAGTAAACACTCGACTGTCACAACTTTTCTGGAATGTGTTGCAGGCATCAATTTGATAATAAACGTATATCTTCAAAAAACAATGCAGTTGATTTTTAAAACATGAAATATCTTGTCTTTGTACCTAAGAAAAAAGTCAAAGCAAACTTAAAAATCACTCCTTTTTGTATTTATTAGCATTTTCCTTACTGTCCCAACTTCTTTGGAATTGAGGTTCTACTTAAAATATTTCCTTAAGAGATGTAACCCTTCTAGTGTTTGCAAAAATAAAGACACATACTGAAAGTTGTTTATTATAGGTATTTATGTAAATCAAAGAGTGCCCTATGTGTTATATAATAAAAAAAACGCAATTTCTGAAACAATGCATCAAATCTTGAATTCATGACTATCTGGTCTATTCGTGGTAGCATCAATGTAAGTTATAGTTAATTTTTTCGCTGCAATGTATGCAAGCCAAGACTTGTTTTATTTTCATAAATTAAACAGGGATTAAAATACACACACATTTTCAGAACCGCTTGTCCCAGACGGGGTCGTGGGGAACCAGAGCCTACCCGGCAACGCAGGGCGCAAGGCCGGAGGGGGAGGGGACACACCCAGGACGGGACGCCAGTCCGTCGCAAGGCACCCCAAGCGGGACTCGAAGCCCAGACCCACCGGAGAGCAGGACCCGGTCCAACCCACTGCGCCACTGCACCCCCCCCCCGGGATTAAAATATTAAACTTATAATAAACTGAACTTAAATCAACAATTATCACTTCAATTACTTTAAGTATAACATTTGTTATAGCGCTACTGTGCCAAATTTACTGGAGGCTGGCCCTGAAGTAAACCGGCGTATATGTCGCCTCCGGACATGAGTCCGGACACAGACATTAAATATAATGACCCCGCGTGCAGATTGTATTTATGAGTGAACTGTAAAGTACAGTGTAGAGGTGAAGTGATGAACACAAGACAAAGAGACACAGTGTTTTCTCACAAAGGTGAAAAGTGAACCACAAATCTGTGAGTGGAACAAAAAAAAGGGAGGTGTGACAAAACACTGGACTGGAACACTGGACCTGGACCTAGACCTGGACCTGGAACACAAAAACAGGCTTAAACAGGACAGGCACTCGGGACTGGAACATAAACACTTGTGGAACAAGACTTTGGAAATACGTTGCACAAGCAAGGTTCACAACAGACCCCCGATTAAGAATCCACAACCTTGCTCCATTTATCTGTGACTGATTTTTAAATTGTGAACAGGTGTACGGTTCTGGATTAGCGGAACTGAGTGGCGCCCCCTTTGGTCTTTAGGGGTATTGCCCCCGTGGGTCATGACAGCATTATACATTGATGTTTAGATTTTTAAATCATAGCAAGAGCCAAGATTGTGGAGTGCATTATCCAGCGGTACGCATTATATTTAAGATTTCATGGTAAATCTGGAGTGGCCGTCTTGCTCCTGCGGCAGGCTTTGGAGGAGATCCTCTAATACCTGCGAAGGTGAGGCGAGGCCCTGCTTCCCTGGCCACACGCGTCTGGTGTCGCGTTTCACCCATCCATTATTAAAAGGCTCCATGCCAAAGGCAGCCAGCGTCCTGCCTGAGGGAAACGGCGTCAGGTGTCAGGTGTGTATTCGCGGGTGCTGCTGCACCACACGGGAGAATGCATGGCCTCAGGTGCAGCCTCGGCTCCCTTCGCTCCGATTCACCGCTCCGCCTCTCCAGCGTCGACTGCCAGCCAGGAGTTCAGCACAGTGCTGCCCGGAGAACTCACATTTTTTTGGCTCATCCTTTCTTCACTGATGTTTTTCCCCCTTTTTTGGTTCTCAAAGTGAATGGAGTCCCTGGGGATTGCTGTGAAGGTTTCCAGTCTGCTCGCTGGACAACTTACAGCAGGTATGGCGACTCACATGATGTCGTGTTACTGTAAAAGCTTCTTTCTTAATGCATAAAAGCTGGTATGTGGAATCTGAGGGAACGGATGGGAACTAAGAAAGGGCCAAAGTATCGATAGAGGCTTCACTTTGTCCGTATGTGTGGCAACGCATTCACACCCAGGTGAGAAGCGGACGGCGCGGAGAACTCCTTCCAGCGTGTTTGAAACGTATCGCAGAGACAGGATGGTTGAGTCACATTTCGGCACGAGTAGTTAACCCTAACCCTGACCTTGTTTTGGACTGTGGCCCAAGACTGCTTCAGTTCTGGGTGGAGATGTGAGTCTAGCTGGAAGCCCTGCTGTGGAAACCCGGTAGAACGCCTGTGGCCCTCACCGGTCTACCTAGGTTATGCTGTGTGCCGGAAGTGAAAGGCAACCTGGTCTGACCCCTGCTAAGCATTTATGGAAGTGGAGCAGGAATTATGCCTAAAAGAGCTCGGGATCACTTTGAGAAGGAGGACTAAAATAGCAGCTGCCTTTTTGGAACTCTGCTGTCTCGCTCAGTTCACCATACAAGGGAGTCCCTTTTATTAAAGGAGCAGACAAATGGGTCGGAGCTGCGCTCTCTTTCGCTGCGATTAAAGACTCCTGCAGAATCAAGTCAAATACGATTGCACGGGAAAGGAAACACCCGTAACGCGACCTCCAAGATCCACCCTGCCGAACGAGGTCGGTTGACTTGCTCATAATGGACCGCTCTCCAGGCTTTAAGCGCTTTCTCTGACTGCTCTCTGGCTGGTTCCCCCACCTCACCCGAACATCTCCGGAAGGTTTTCCTCTCAGCGGCGCCGCGACGATTTGGGAAGAGGCTCCTTCTGTCACACCGGTGACACTCCACCTCAACATGTGAGTGGGTGAGCTAATTAATTGATGCCGCACATGGACCGTGACTCATCTTTGTCACCGTTCCTCGGTGCTGCAGAGCTTCAGCTCCAGTGGCCCATCAGCCGCTTCTCTCCGGGAAGGCGGAAGAATCGAGAAAGCGCACCGTGAGACGCAGCCCTGTCCCGCCCTCTGATCGTTAACGGTATCGGACACCACGTTAACCAGGGTCCTAATGAGTGACCCCTGGTGTCACCTGAACAAGCCATCGGACGTTTTTAACAGTAAATGAGAAGGGTCATGATAACAATTTTTGTATCTGCTGGTGTGCTTCAATCTGCATACACTCATCCTCCTGTCAAGGTACCCCTTCCACTCTACCAAAGTGTTGGGAATGACAGAGGCACTCTTTGCAGTGTGGACTGATATTTTGACAACCTGGCAGGTAGGAGAACACTAATCAAGTGCTCTATTCTTGCCATATATACAGTATTTTCTGTACAGTCTGCCAGGTTAGTCTCATGGCCTGCAAACATACAGGGCACTTATAGTTCAGCGAACTGCGATAAGGAAACACAGATTTGCTGCTTTAATGGTACAATTTGTGGGAGGAATCAGACGCTTAATTCTTACGTTTGATTTAATGATCATTCCCTCGCTCACTCAGATATTTGTTATGCGCCACGCTTGACCGGGCTTTTTCCTGGCACTCATGCCACTGCAGAAATTGGCAGCGCTGGGGTAATTGAAGCTTGTTGGTTCAGTATACAGTTTAGCTTGCTATTATTTCTCACCTATTTAGTCAAGCAGGAGCTTAAAAACACAGTTAAAGGTAAAGGGGAAAAGGTCTGTGCTTGTCTATGTTCCGCTGAAGCAGAAAAAAAAACAATGCGGCTTTGAGGTATCATGTTAGAGCATTACTGTGCCGATATTGATAGCTTCTCAATCCCTTGACTAATGAGAAAATATCATCTTAATAGAGCCCCTGCATATCATATCTCCCAGAATCCTTTGTGGATTTGCCTTTGAGTCCCTAGTGCGGGAGCAGCTGAAGCAGTGCGTGGATGAACTTCCACAAGAACAGAGCCCACGTTCAGCAGCTCCGCCCTGCGTGGGGTAGGAATGCTGCGGTCGTGGTGGGGTCGCAACCCCACACCCAGGCCCCATCCTTCCCACTGCCCTTACTGTGACCACTCCGTCACCCTGAGTGGGGACATATTGTCTACTGTTAATGTGTGTGTGTGTGTGTGTGTGTGTGTGTGGACGTGGGGGGATTATCGTTTCTGTTATCAGGCATCGTCTGGATTTGTCGTGTTTCAACACAGGAGATTAAAAGATGTAGGGAGAACAAAAAAGTCAGTTCCTGAGGAAAACAGCCCAGGGTGTGAACGTAATCAAAAGTTCTC
The DNA here is from genome assembly GCF_900964775.1 of Scleropages formosus. Taxonomy (NCBI): domain Eukaryota; kingdom Metazoa; phylum Chordata; class Actinopteri; order Osteoglossiformes; family Osteoglossidae; genus Scleropages; species Scleropages formosus. Next base: position 9,114,247 of record NC_041807.1, read on the forward strand.
ATCTTTTCCTTGGTCCGAAAGTAAAAGATAAAGCCTTGTTTTTGACAGGGTGAATTGAACCCCAAAACATGGTAAGTGGGCTCATTTATTACTCACTTGCAAGCAGCTTTGAGCTGTTTTGTACTCGGCCAAGAGCTCTTTTACAGCCCTTGGCAAAGCATTGTGGAGAAAAGTTCTGTGCAAGTCCTCTATTTTCTTTGTGTTTTGACTTTCTGGTCCTCATCCGTGTATCCAGGCAAAGTGGTTTTTCTGGAAAAAAAAAAAAAAAAAAAAAGAGCAGCACAGATTGTTCTTTATGCTACATGAATGTGTCTCCAGATGGTATTTTTAAATCTGTTCTGTAGCCTCAGACCACAGTCAGTGAGTCTCACCCTTTGACTGAGAAAGAGACCAACAACGCATCTTCCCTCCGGTCTCCCCAGACCGAAAGGTGCGTTTGTCCAATCTATGAGCAATGAGCTCCTGCGCTGCTCCTGCTGTCTCTGCTCTTGTTCGGCTCTAGCCGCATTGTCTCTTGCGTTCACTCCAGTGTGTTTTGCTTGTTTTCTCTCTCAATATGAAATTTATAAGCAATATGGTTTTATTAACTGTTCAGATGACCACGCTTGGGTCCCACCATCTTACAGCATTTACTGTGCAGCCTCTAGTGTAATTGTTTTTTCTAGCTTACCTACTGTCTTTTTAAGGTTTTATTTTCAGTTAGTCTAATGATTTTCCTGATGCTGTATTTTCTCAGAAGTCTATGGTGCAGCAGGTGGCATAATGGTTAGAGGTGTCAAAGGACCCTGATCTGAATCTCTGCTTCTGCTATGTTCCCCTCAGTCAAGGTACTAATCATGAATGGGTACTGTAAAAATTACCCGGCTTTATAAATGGGTACATAACTGTGAGAAATTTAGTGTGCAAAGCTCGCACTGTAAGTCACTTTTGATAAAAGTCACATTTATTAATAAATAAGTTGAAAAAATAGTATTGTTGTACAGTATGTGATAGTCTGAGGATTAGTGTTACGCACTTCTGTGAACTTCTGTGTCTCCGAAGGCTTCATGTGAACGTAGGAATCATTTCTCTGAAGACTTGTGGAGGCCGTTTTGTACTTCTGGGGACTTGGTCCTGATAGTCTGTGAGTGGAGATGGATTGTCCTGATGTGGCTGGGCAACGGTCACAGGAGTAGGGCGACGATGGGAGCTAATAAAGATGAGCATTGCACCTTTGCCCAACCCCCTACTGCTATCTTCTTGCTGGGGCCTTTCCAGAAAGACTGAAAATGCAACCCCCCACCATAATCATCACATTGACCACATCAGACAGTTCCTTTGACCCAATTCCACATTTACATTTGGTGCTTTGGCTGACCCTTTTCTCTGAAGCGACGTACGGTGTTAAGCTCCATACAGTGATTTACCCATTTATACAGGTGGTAATTTTTACTGCATCAGGGTAAGTACCTTGATCAATGGCACCACAGCTGAGGTGGGACTCAGAGATGAGTCCTTTGAGAGAAAGCTAGCAACTCAAACCACCTGACACCAGACAGCTAACACCCTACAATTATGTTGAACATTTTTCCAGTATAGTCTATTTTGCTCTTCTGATCTGGTCAGTATTAGTAGTTGAACACTGAAATTGAAGCATTTTGAGTTAAGGTGTCTACCGTATCTATGTGAAAAGTGATTTATCCATGCCGAGTGTTCTTTGAATGTCTTCTCTTGGGCTGTCGGAGGGATGAGAGAGGAGAAGCAACCACCAGAGCACGCTCAGAAATAAGCTTCTCCTGTCTCATTGTAGATGTATGATGGAATATCGTTTTTATTCTGCTTTCGCAGTAGCCCACTTGAATTACCCACTCTAACCGTTGCTGCTGCAGTTATAACTGAACTGCATGGCTGATCACATAAGATACTTCACCTCAGATTGTACAGTGATTCTGAGGGACTTTCACTGAGACCATTGTCTCTGAGCAGAAAATGCGTGTTTTCCTTTTCCTTTTCTTTTTTTGGGGTCCTTCTACATGCTGAATATAAGCTAATTATGCACCTACAACACCTATGCATATTTGTCACCATATGCAAATATTACAGTTACAAAAGTACTGAAATTTCTTTTTGTCATTGCATTACTCAGGGTTATATCTACGAGGAAATTTATTTGTATATGTGAGATTCAACAACCCTCAGTGTGTGTTTAATCCTTCGCTGGGAGCCAGACAAAGTGTGCCTCCTGTTTCGTGTGTTTATCTCCACTGTTTCACCACATGGCGTCTTGGAAATGGGAGGCCAAGGGGCCAAATCAGCTTCCTTCCAGAAAAGAACAGCAGCTTTTTTTCTCCTCGTGGTTCAACTCAGCCAACTGCAACCACAGCCCCGCCTCCTTGTGAGGTGGACACGCCCCTGTGTGAGCACTGACCAATCACAAAACAGCTGTCACTTGGGAAAAGGGTGGAGCCATGATGCTTCCCACTGAGTAATGGGTGTGGCTCTATGGCCCCGCCTACATCCCACAATCCCTTTGAAAGTGCACATGGGCATTAGAAGGGCATTGGCAGAGATGTCTGCGGGCACCGATGCTGAGACCAGACTCTCATTTCAAAGGAAGCCTCCTCTAAGGTGAACATCTGAATCAAGTTAAACATGAACATTTTATAAAAAGCATCTATGTAAAACTCTCGGACACCCTGAAATGTACACCACTTTATGGGAAAGTGCATATATAAAACCTTCCCGTTTTCGGTGTCCTGTTTGTTCAAACAGGGCTGTAGGAACTGGTTTCTTTATGTGCTAATTAGATAAATCGCAATAAGGAGCCGGTCTCAAACTTTCCCGTGGCAGGACATCATTAGCTAAATGGATTAGGGTAAATCAGGAACCCGCTGCTTCTCAGACTGGAAAAAAAAAAGAAAAATCCAAACAAGATCCATCAGAAAAGAACGGTGGACAACGCTGAAAGCACTTAAGGTGACAGTGCAGGGCTGGGTGGCAGTCAGCCAGTTAGAGTGAGCATAAGAAATATTGTTTTACTGGTCTGCTGCAGCTCTGTGTAAAAGGTTTATTGATAATTCAGTTCCTAAGAAAAAAGACCTGGACTACCATATATTTTCCAATACTTGTCAAGGGTAACTCCCAAGTACCTCTTTAAATAGGGTTATTTGCTTATAAATACTGTGAACCCAAAGGTTGCTGGCGAGATTAATGATTTGAGTATATGGACTATACCTGAGTGTATGGGCGCGAGAGCTGGCATGGAAAAGGAAGGCTGTGGACAGGCTTCAAAACTGATTTAAGGAATTAAACATCCAACTAACTTTCTTTCTTCTTACCGAAGCCCCATGGAGAAGAACAGCGAATTATAGCCTTATGTAATTCCATTTTGGTTGGGAGTGCACATTAGGTAATTGCATAATCGCATAAATTCCCTGAAATGCTGGCTGTGTATAAATACAGTATGAGTTTGAGGGCAGTTATTTTCCACCCAACCAGAGGCTACATGTAGCCACACAGAACGATAATAACGTGTTCCGGGTAAAAATATTGGCGGTCTATAAGGAAATACCTTGTATTAAGTTTTTTCACCCTTAACGTCTATCATATGAGCTGTTTGCCATGAAGAGTCCACAGAACATTTCTCTGAAATTATTATGACTGCAGTACAGCCTCATCTTCTCATCCAAATCCAATGATAGTCTCATTTGTGGTGGACCTACAGAAATTGTTTTTTTACTATTTATTTGTCTGACGCAGGGGGTGCGGTGGCGCAGTGGGTTGGACCGCAGTCCTACTCTCCGGTGGGTCTGGGGTTCGAGTCCCGCTTGGGGTGCCTTGTGACGGACTGGCGTCCCGTCCTGGGTGTGTCCCCTTCCCCCTCCGGCCTTATGCCCTGTGTTACCGGGTTGGCTCCGGTTCCCTGTGACCCCATAAGGGACGAGCGGTTCTGAAAATGTGTGTGTGTGTGTATTTGTCTGATGCAGATCTTCCTCAGTGGATTATTGTTGAATAGGAGATATACGATCTCCATCCGTTCATTATTAATAACCTCCTGTCCAGAGCTGAGTTGTGGTGGTCTGTTGCCTGGAAGCATAGGGCGTAGGGCAGCATACACCATGGATGGGACACCACTTCGCAGGACTAGGACACTCACTCGGAGACACCACCACATACGTTAAGGGAAAGTCAGACGCACCAATTAACCTGAAACACACATGTAGGAGGAAACCCATATAAATGCTGGTGAACAGTTAAACACCCACAGACGCCACAGATTCTAACCCATGTTTGAGGCCACTGCCCAGGAGCTGTGGGGCAACAGTGGTACCCACTACACCACTGTGCCGCCCTGTGTAATCCCACCTGTGCGATTTTACTAATATTTAGGAATGTCCTGAAATGACTTGCAGGAGCTTGCTGTTTTGACAGCCAGCTCTTCAGGAGGTCTTCAAGCAACCAGCTACAGTTACCCTCTGGGGGTCTGATCACACCTGGACTAAACTCGAGCCCCATGAGCACTTTATCAGTTATTATTGTGGTGGTCCTCACTAACTGGGCTGATGGCGTCCTGTTGCCCTTTTCTAGGTGCTATGCTAACGTGTGAGAAGCCCAGCAAGGATGGCAACCGCTCAGAGCAGCAGACACATTAAGTCTCTCCTACCATCTCCTCCAAGGTAAGTAGAAAAACCTTCTGATGTTCCACCATGATGACTGCTGGAACACGGTATCCATGCTACCTTTTCGATCACAAAAGACGGCACGGAGACGCAAGGTCTGGCATTAAGATGATGATACCGATTTACTTGATCACGATGACAACGATGACGATGATGATGGTGATGATGATAGTAATGATAGTAGTTGCACTGGTGGTAGGAAACCGTTCCTTTCTTTCCCGTCTCCCTCCAAATGGAGACCAGAAACACAGATCCGTGTTTCTTTTCATGATGACGCACAGTAATGATCCCAGTGTGTCTCCGGCCGGTGTGTCGGTGCCTTATTATGCAATCTGCTGCTTTGCTTGAAAGCCACTGCAACGTTAATGTGGCTTTTTCTGCACAGTCCTGTCCCTCCTCCATCTCATCATGCCTGTTATAGCCCAAAATATGGCCTGCATTACGACCATTACAGAATTGGAATTGTGTGTTTTTTTTTTCCCCTCACCCTCCCCTTGCTGTGTTTACGTGGCTGGCCCTCGCGATCATGCTGGCGGTTACTGGAAGGCCTTGACCTCGCTGGCGGACCCTGGGGGAGGGAGCAGGGAGGGGCAGGTGAATGCGGTGCGGTGTGAGTTGTAGGTGTGGAATAACTGGTGTTGGCTGTTGGCCAGGCTGTCAGTCTGCCAGCGGTGAGGAATCGGGGAACATCTGGAAGTCAGATGGTTGAATGTCCCATGACCTCTTATATCTGAGGTCTCCATCACTGTCTCCAGGATTGAGCCGTGGTTCTGTTTCCCCGAGAGCGGCATCCCTTGGGTAGGGTTTGATTTTAAGCTCTGAAGGAAGCTGTCGCTGTGTCCCACAACTCAGGGTTAAAAGGTAGAATTTGAAGTGGAACAGCTACGCACAATATGTTCTTCACAGATCTGAAACACAGTTGTATGTTTGGTCACGCATCATCAGTGAGATACAGTCTCTTAGTGTGAGTCTCCTATAGCTTCTGCTCATGCCTATGTGTTCCCATGGTCACCTGGTGTATCAGAAGTGGCATCAGGCAGGAATCCAGAAAGTAAAAGAGAACACAAAGAAGTGTGGCTATAAGAGCAGAGCACAAGTCATGTGAACTTATCATTTGTTCCATAGATCTACGTGTTTGTTGTGTTTAAATTTTTTTAATCAATATGTTTAATAAATGCGGGGGGGGTGCGGTGGAGCAACGGGTTTGGCCGGGGCCTAATGTGTGGTGGGTTGGGGGTTCGAATCCCGCTTGGGGTGCCTTGCGGTGGACTGATGTCCCATCTTGGGTGTGTCGCCTCCCCCTCCGTCCTTGCGCCATGTGTTGCTGGGTTAGGCTCAGTTTTGCCGCAACCCTGCTTGGCACAAGCGGTTGTAGACATTATGTGCGTTTAATAAAATCCTATATATTAATAATAGATTGTTCAAAAGTTTATATACAGATACTTGTGTCAGGTATATTGGTTCTCAAAAATTATTTGCCTACATTTAAAATTCCCCTTCTGTTGATGTAATGCACTTTATCTATTTTTCTCTGAGACATACGTCACTTTGGAGGAAAGCGTCTGCTAAATGAATAAATGTAAATGTAACTTCAATTGACAGGGGGTGCGGTGGCGCAGTGGGTTGGGCCACAGTCCTGCTCTCCAGTGGGTCTGGGGTTCGAATCCCGCTTGGGGTGCCTTGCGGCGGACTGGCGTCCCGTCCTGGGTGTGTCCCCTCCCCCTCCGGCCTTACGCCCTGTGTTGCCGGGTAGGCTCCGGTTCCCCGTGACCCCGTATGGGACAAGCGGTTCTGAAAATGTGTGTGTGTGTGTGTGTAACTTCAATTGTCCCACAAGGGGACATTCCCCTGTTACAACAATTAAAAGGCAATTCAGCACAATTAACATTTTTCCCAAGACAAAAGACAGAGTTGACCCCCAATATGGAGAGGTGGACCAACATTTTCACTGTTTACTACACAGGTCTTTGTTCCATGTTTCGTTTGCCTTTAATTACAAAATCAGCAGAAAGGCTTTGCATCCAAAAGTTGCATGGAGACTCACACACACACTTTCTGAACCACTTGTCCCATACGGGGTCGCGGAGAACCGGAGCCTAACCCGGCAACTCAGCGCATAAGGCTGGAGGGGAGGCGGACACATCCAGGACGGGACGCCAGTCCATCGCAAGGCACCCCAAGTGGGACTCAAACCCCAGACCCACCGGAGAGCAGGACTCGGTCAAACCCACTGTGCCACAGCGCCACCTCGCCCCCCCTGCATGGAGACTGAAATACATTTCTCCAGTAAATGTACACACAATAAGTCCATGTTACTCCCCCAGTTGATGTAAATGTCATTAAATCTTACTGCTGCGGTAATTAAAGGTGCTGCAAACACTTTCTTAAAAGTCAAGGTGCTTCTTATAGCTGCCTGGCAGAGGGATTTGCCTAAAAGGGCTTTTGACTGAATGGAGAGTTGGAGCTCCTCGAGTGACACCCGTCATCCAAATGTCTTTTCCTCCAAAACGAAATGTGCTCTGAGAATCAATTTTTGGTCCCTACCTCCTACGTGCATGTTTATAGTAAATGAAATGGATGCCTTGGCCCGGGACCAGGGAACAGACGGCTGCCTGACCCACCAGAATGTCCGATTAGGTGCAGCCAGAGGCGTAGCTGTCACAAAGTGCAGCATAATTAATGCGTTTGCTTATGAATAAAAATGCAATGTATGATGTTGAATGCAAGGCCTAATTATAGACCGAGGAGCCTGGTTGACTGATCTCGTGTCACGCGGGACCTGACTTTTCTGGCACGGAGCATGAAGTCATCTCCCATCCAGTGTCCTGCTGGAGAGGAGACGCTTTTAGAGCCCCAGAGAACATCTACAGCATCTGTCTCGTGACTAATTCCATCAGCTTTGGTGGCTCCAGTCCTGCATGACCTGAGGCCCGGTGACTCTGAAAGGAGAGGGAAAAAATTCCAATGCGTGAGAAATTTTACTTGGTGACATTACTTTAAGGGCTCTGAGGGGGGCTCATTAGGGGGTTTTATATGCGATTGTTAAGGAACTGGTAGCATCCCATTATGAGACCACATCCTTCCAGCTTCTCAGTAGCATGAAAATATCTTTCTGATGGACTGACTTTATTTGAGTTTCTACTTTTAATAAACATGAAACCCTCCAATTCAAGAATGTGCTGAAAACCCGAATCTTATAGCTCGGCTATTGGACTTTCGGCAGAGCTGCAGATTAAATCCCCAGATATTCTGGTGTCCAGAAGCTTTTCTTCACCTTGATAAAACCCCACACAATTACAGAGTCACTACAAATGGGCATAAAAGGGGCAGAAAAAAGAGGACTGGCACGGTGACACAGTGAGTAGCGCTGTTGTCTCACAGTGCCTTGGTGGTGTGAAAGGACATGGGTTTGATCCCTGCTCAGTCTGTGTGGAGTTTGCATGTTCTCCCTGTGTCTGTGTGGATTTATTCTGGGTTGGAAATTATCGAGAAGATAATTTGTGCACTGATGATGTCACCTCGACTGGCGATGAAACATCTGCAAGCTAAATGCCAAGCTCGGCGAACTGCTGAACACCTCAATTTATTCTGGGTGCTCTGGTTTCCTCACCTGTAGTGTGTGAGTGACAGAGTCTGTGTTCCACTGATGTATGGATGAGTGAGCCAGTGTAAGTAGTGTATCTAGCAGTGTAAGTCACCACGGTGAATAAGGTGTGTGGGCTCATAACACTATGTAGAGTTTGTTGGAAGTTGTTTTTGACAAAAGCATCTGCTAAATAAATACATGTAAAAATCTGAAATATACCACATACTTTTACGTAGGTTTGGACAACTTTCTAACCTACAAATAACTAAAAAAAACTTTTTTGCTGGGTCTCAACAGGCTGTAAGCAGTGGTTATGCATTCTCTGGTGTACCACTGTTTGTCAGCAAACCGACTGTAAAGTTCCATTACTTTAATTTTTACTGTGCAGGTGAGTAATATTCTCTCCTTTGATATGCACAATACACGCAGTAATAGCGAACTTAAAATCCCCCGCCAACGGTGCTGTGAACAATCGATTTCTCTGGAACGTGCCGTGAGCACCGCACTGGAGCAGCGACAGGTGGCCGCGGTTCTGCTGTCCCCCTGTGACTCTGACGGATTCATTTATACCTGTTGTCATGGGATATAGAGCCCTTTCTCCTGAAACACATCATCAATATGAAGCAACAGAGCACACGCAACTTCTCACGTGTGACCTCAGAACACAACCCATGGACTACATTTATTCACTTAGCAGACGCTTCTCTCCAAAGTGACTTACAATAGTGTTACTAGCCCACACACCTTATTCACCGTGGGGACTTACACTGGGTCACTCATCTGTACATCAGTGGAACACACATTCTCTTTGTCACTCGCACACTGGGGTGAATCGGAACAGCATGTCTTTGGACTGTGGGAGGAAACCAGAGCACTCGAAGGAAACCCAGAGACAGGGAGAACACGCAAACTCCACACAGCCTGAGCAGGGATCAAACCCACATTCTCTCACACCACCCAATCACTGTGAGACAGCAGCACTACTTGCTGTGCCGCCGTGCCACCCCAATATAAAGGGTCTAAAGATAAACTATATAAATATATATATATATATATAATGCATGTTTATATATACCGTACTAATCTAAATGGTCTAAATATAAACTATACTGTGTGTAATATTGCCAAAGTGTGGTGGAACTGGTGCTGTTGCATAACTCCATGAAAGAAGCTGAGTCCTGTGAAAAAGAGTTGTGTACTAATGACGCGAAAAGGTGAAAAGATGCTGTTAAAAACAAATGATTCACTTCAGGGAATAAACTCCATTCGGTTTCAGATGAACAATAACACTCCCCACCAGCGCACGCACGCACACACACACACACACACACACACACACACACACACGCGCACTCACCCAAACTTCTTTTGACACCTCCCCAGTTCATAGCTGTTCCCCTATGAGATTGAATGCTGACAGTTCTCCACGCAAGAGGAAAAAAACAGCTCCTCTTCCTGAACACAATATTAATACTTAAAAAAAAAAGAAACTTTTTGCACTTGCGAGATGTGCTTTTCTGAGTCAGTAAGCTGGTAAATAACACTGAATGAAGCTCTGCTGCTTCTGAGTGGGCCAGGCTGTCAAAATCGTCACTACAGCAGCACTTGTGACATCCAGAAATGAGGGAAAAAAAACATTTATATTTTATATATGGCGCATTTAAAATTCTTCTGCTGATGAAAACAATTATTGATGTTGCTGTTGGATAGAACATTTTAGTAAATGCAAACCTTTTCGTTGTAAGTGTAACTCAGGTGTGTACGCGGGAAGGGCTTACGCAACCCATCGCAGTGTGGGATGGTGACGAGCACCCCCTGCTGGATGGACCTGCATCGAAAGCCTCTTGCAAAGCGGGAAAGGTCACGCGGAGACGAGACGAGACTCGACGCGAAGACGAGACGCGACGTCAAGACGAACTCGGTGAAGTTCGTCTTTCTATTTTGCCATTTCTTCTGCCTGAGAAACAAGTTCAGTGTCATGATATAAACTGCACCGGTCTCCTATTGCGGCTGTCGATGATGCAGCATCGCTTTTACGTCCCACAACATGATGGAGCTGGAGGGAGGGCCAGAGGGTAGCGCTGGCGCCTCACGCTTCCTGGGCGGCCGTTTCGGACCTGGGTTCAGTCTGTGTGGAGTTAGCGTGTTCTCCCCTATGATGAACACGCTTCAACAACCTCCCAATAATTCACTACCTTGAAAAGCCACGTGAATGTTTGCCAAGAGTCAACTTTTACTCAACGGTGCTTATCCTACTTAACCTTGCGGAAATTTTGTTGAGTTTTGTTACCTGCTAAACGAAGTAGACTAACAAGTGACCGAACCGTGGTCTTGACCTCGTATTTCCTCAATGCTCAGCTGTCTCTCAATCACAGTGAAAACAGACATGTGCCTTACAACCCTAAGGACACAAGTGGAAGACAGAACATTCCGGAGGCACTCTATCATGGGTCACATGGACTAGAAAGCGCTTAACATCCGAGGTGTTGACACAGTGATGGTGGGCCCTTCTCGCAATCCCAAGAGCAGCACTGTGATGGATTTGCTCTTGCTGACCACTTACTGCAGCCGTGCGCCACATCTTTTCCGATTTTGCTCCAGCTTGCCCTTCGGACAAAGCTTGATGTCACTTGGTCCCATCGCAGAAGGCACTTCCCGTCAGAAGAGTTCAAAATGCGAGCAAACTCTTCTCACAGCGGAAGACTTGGCTTCTCAGGGACTCCGTATTGATGCTTGTCAAAGCAGCGCCGTGAAGGAGGCTGGTTAATCCTTTGGCGATGACAGCGGTGGATAGGGATTCCGGAGAAAGGGCGAAATGGCCGACTGCAGCTCCTCTCCCAGGGGTTGTGTTTTCAGCGGTGTGACTCGCCAAACGACGGCTGCCACCCACCCACCCGCACGCCCGCGCGCCTCGAGTGTTTACCGGCAGTGCTGTAATTGCTCTCCCCGGTCCCCATGTGCCGTGGCGGAGGTGAGGGATGCCACATCTTCTCAACGAGCTTTACGATAATAAGCCGGGGCCGCTGTGCTTTTCTGATTGACGGTTTTGTAAATATTTACCACCCTGAGGGCTGCGGAATATTTCAGGCCTTCTGGTTAATTCATACATTGCTTCCTAAGTGGAAAGTGTGGACTTTTACAGATGTCACGAGAATCTACCCATGGAGCTTCTTGTTGTTGTTGTGTTCAAACAGCAAAACCGGAGAAATTTTTAATGACGGTGGAGGTTGAAGTTTTGCAAAATGAAGAGCCTTAGAGAAGAATTTCTATCGGCGATATAAACAGCAGAAAATCCACTGTTCTTCTTTAACATAAGCAAGAAAAAAGTGCTTCCACTTTAGAACCAAAAGAAGTGAAAATGTTAAAAATATAAAAAACAAGGGATTTGTCTTTTTTTTGGGAAAGATTTTCTTCACAACTGTGCACACACTTGTTGCACAAACGGACACCGGAATATGATGGATACTAATTGAATCCATACAGGGCTTTCTGTGGGTGCCTTTGGGCGCTGGAATGTCTTGCATCCTCTTTATCTGTATGTATATTTAGTACGGATGTGTGTATGCAGTGAAATCTGATGGCTAATAAAAACAGAATGGAAATTATGGCAAACAGTTTGGTCCTTGATCTGAGTTGGAGGCACTTCTTAGGCCATGTGGCATTACAGTGTTTGCTCTTTGACCTTTCCACCCTGAATGCATAATTGGTTTTTCGACTGGGACCACCAAGATGCTCTATCTCCTCGTCTCTCAAATGGGTCTCTTGTCTTCCAGGAAGTTCTGCATCCTATGGGCAGATCAATGTCTGGAGCACATGAGCCCCAATCTCCTGGAGTTGCTCTTCCAGGAGGACTAGCAGGATCTCTGGAGAAGCGCTTAGTACAGTGCTACAGTGCTTTGCCCCTGTCTGAATCTCAGCGGAAACCGTTCTGTCTTTAAGTTCTACCTTTTAGCAATATAGCAATCTTGCCTATTGTGTTTATTCTGATTCAGATCTACCATCATGACAAATGTACCTTTTTTGCTGCCTACTTATTATTAGCAAGGGGATGAGGATGAGGTTGTAATAAAAGAAAATGAAGAGATCCCCTGATCTGTTCATATAAAGACAAATCTCTAGGTTTTTAATTTTAAGTTTTACAAGAAAACCTGCTAATTTTGCTCCCTGTGGCTGTCAGTTTGCAGTCTTCATTTTCTAGGTTTGAGTCCTGCAACTACTATACCTCTAAGCAAAGTACCCTGAACCGGTACAGTAAGTACACTTTGTTGCGTAACAGAGTAAATCATTGTAAAGTTGATATTCAGACAGCGTTAGAAAGTGTCAGACAAGTATTACAGATTAATAGGAGGTCCTAAGGTTGTCACTGGATGTATTAACAGGGGTGCAATATATTTTCAATTATGAAGTGTAGAGTAACATAAGCAAGCACTTTTTCTTAATTGGCGAACAGAACCGATTTCCAATAATGCGTTTGCTCATTTTGTCACTATCGCAAGAATGACGATTGCTGTGACACAACTGACTTCAGTTACTCGGAGCCCTCTTCATCCGAGCAGCTCTCTCACACCTTCGTTTTGCACTGATTGGTATACTTCCAGGGCAGAGGTGCCCAGGAGAGGTGTGTGGGAAAAGTGTTTGAACCCGTGACCCTGGTGCTGCCTCTTGAATAATACAGGAGATGTTAGCCATCAGCTGTGAAGCACCTCTCGCTCACCACATCGCCTCGGCACGGTCGCGTCACCCCATTCCCCGAAGGCACGTAGAGAGCATTTCTGAGGGGTCTCTTGACCATCTCGGTCAGTGCAATTTTGCCTGTTTTGTGAACGCACTTCTTTGCGGTGTCGCAAGTCCGGTGTAGGCCGGAAGAAAGGGGGGCAGGTGTCAGAGTGGGTCCCCCTCTCATGTGTCGCTTCCACCTTCCAAACTGGAGATGTGAAATACTCTCGCACAGCAGAGGAACAATGTGTAGCCAGTGCCCTTGTTTTTTCCTTATGTTTCGATCGACTCTGTGCCTTGACGGGTCGAGCTCCGTCTCCAGCAGCCCCTTGTTAATTTTGCTGTTTGTCAAAATGTGGCACTTGCATATGACTTCCAAGAAAGGGCTACGATGGTCTATGTTCACATGGACACTCACAGTAACTTTTGTGCGGGAAATTTCCTTTTCTTTCCCCCCACATGCACTCTCACTCAAACACACACACACACACACGTGGTGGTATCGATGTACCCTACCTCCAGTTCAAATATAAGCATCCTAATTAAATGGAAACGAAATCAGTTTGTCTCAGCTGGTTCCACGGTCCGGGCACAACATCACAAGTGTGTACGCGGCCATAAAGGATATGTTCAGTTTTCATTTCATCAAAAAAATCATTCTCCTTCATTCAGCAATAAAAGTAAAGCCCAGGTGGGGTCTGATGATTATAAAGCACAAAAAAGACTACAGCATTGTGCCTATTCTATTTAAAAGCTGAAACATAATATGCAAGTGGCTGAGTAGGTAAAGGGCAATATTTGTCTTTATTATTATTATTATTATTATTATTATTATTATTATTATTATTTTAGACTTGCTAAATAAATATATTTGCAAGTGAGACACATGAGGTTGCCCTGGTGAATTTTTAACTCTGTGGTCTTCCATTCAGAGAAGTTTGTTAACCAAATTTCCCAGTGATATAAAATTCATTGTTGTGTCCTCCATTCTCTGCTCATGGCAGAGACCTGATTGAAGGGCAGAAGGAGGATCATAAAGTTCCGTTCTACCCTACATGCCCAGGAGTGCTCATTTCTCATCTTGCTGATCTCTGGAAGAAGGTGGGAATCCCAGTTAAACCCCAGGCTCATTAGATCCCGGTGCTGTCCTCAGCCACTGATTGCTTTCTTATTTTTATACCTGCTAGTAATTGCACACTTCCTTCTCCGCAATGTCGCTGTGCCATATTGCGTTATTGATCGATTTCGGACTGACCTGTGACCTATCGATATGAGGGGTCCAGGAAGAACCCAGTTTTGCGTCAGCAGCTGGTCCTCGCTCAAGGGGTATAGGCGAACCAAGGGGAAATCAGTGGGATTTAGGGAGCCACGGTATGGGCTGATGAGACTTTCTGAAAGTATTTCACAGAAGCACTTAAAACAATGCATTATCATGACAAAGGCAATTAAATTAATTTTATTGATAATTTCCTGATCTGAACCTTCAGGAAACCAGAAGTATTTCACATTTCCTCTAATGCTTTGTCTGGGCAGTAAATTTGATTTTGAACTGAATCTGTTACTGATATCAGTGGAAGGTAATCCTGTAATTTTACACTGCTTTTGTACTGTGCTGTGTTGATTAGCGATTAAGGGGCTGAATTTTTCATTGTTTGACCTTGTTATTTGTATTTAGTTCTAAAGGTTTCCTAGGGGTTGAAACTGAGCCAAAGCTTGTGACCTGAACTGAGTTTGCTCCCCAATCCCAGGATGCACGTGCTCCAGGTGGACTCAGTGCAGCGCTGGATGGAGGATCTGCGTCACATGACTGAGGTGGAGTGCATGTGCATCCTGCAGTCGAAGCCCATCAGCGTGGATGAGGAGGCAGCGGGTGAGCTCATTGTAGGCAACGAGCGAGTGCCGAGGGATGGTCTGCAGACGCTCCTCAAGCGCGCCTTTGCTGTCAGCGCTGAGCTGGGAAAGGTTTTCCACCGGCTGGAGAAAGGCCGCTGGTCACGTGTGCACAGCACGGCAACCCGAGCCAACGGCCACGTGCGCACCCTTGTGCACGAGTACTCGTCTACCCGTAGCTCCCCAGCTGAGATGCAAAAGGTGAGTCCCCTTTCTGTGAGCCATCAAAAACCAACAGGTGACAAACGCTCGTTCCGTTGCCCTCGGAATCACGCAGAACAAAGGACTGCACACAAAAAACACCTGGGCCCTTTATGAGTCTTTTGCATCCCCAAAGTTCACAAATTAATCCAGAAAGTTGCATCATCTTCCAACACACCAAAAATATACATATTTCAGAAGAAAATTGTGTCTCAAGTCTGATGCAGACAAAGGATGTGACTGATTCTTTGGCCTGGAGGTCCTCAGAGCAGAACAACAGAGATGCAGGGAGTCATCACTCCTTTATATCTACGTATTTGATATCAAAAAGATGAAAAATTAAGTCACGTGTACAGGCTGAGTAACTTTAACAAAGTGGCCCGGATTTGCAAACGCTGGCTTACTTCCACAAACGAAATAAACCACATGCTTAACATTTCTTACCTAAACTATGTTTCCTTTTTTCACAAAATGTATTGCTTTCGTAGAAAAATAAGTCGCAGTTAAGACGGACCTGAAACAGAAATAAATTGTAATAGAGAGCTTCATGCCCCTGTTTGATTTCATCACACATGTGGACATTCAGTCATCCAGGAAGTGCTTGGCTGCTCTGTAAAGATCAAGGCTGAACCATAATTTAGGAAGCAAATCACAATTAATATTCTGAAGCTTCTCATCGGACTTTACTGAAGCACCACTCTCATAGTTCGCAATTTAATTGGCCTGACTTCTTGCATGTGATATTTGTGTCATTGTAACTTGTGTTAATTATAAAAATCAAAAACATAGATATTTGTCTAAATGTCTTGTAGACGGCATATTAAGCATGGTGTCATGAGTTGTAATCCCAGTAACAACCAGAGGTCCTGTTCTGAAGCATTTGGCTGAAATCTGCCCACCTGTTCCCAGTTGGTGAACAAATTACAAAAAGCAAGCAGGAAACTTGAGTAGTTGTGGGTATTTGATCAGCTCTCTACTACTTTTCCTGTGATAACCTATGGCCATTGTTTACGTACCCACTCTCATCCCTAGTGTGGTTCTATTCCATTCCCAAGCTCCTGCCCTGTCTGCACTGGTCTTCTGCGTTCTGGTCCAGGTCCCATGTTTCAGCCTTGTCTTTGTCACGCCTGCGTACTAATTCCGGTCCCATACCCCGTTCTAATTTTTAGCCTTGGAAGAACGCCCTTTTGCATCTCTTTGCTCCGTGTTCTTCATCCTAATTTGAGTTGAGCACTTGTATATAAACTCTGCATTTGAGATCACCCATCTTATGTCCATGTCTAGATGTTACAGTAAAACACGGCCTTGTCCATGTCATGTTCACATGTTACACGTGGCCTTTCACTTTATGGTTAAATATACAGCAGATTATAGCTGCTGAAATTTGTCTTATTACTGACAATGCAGATGTGCTCGCTGTGCTGACTGGCTACTGGTTCCTCAAGTCCAAAGTGGTAATTAGTATGTCTGAGAAGGCTGACTTGTGTTGTCAGTGGTGGTTAGTACTGATGTTCAGTGGAAATCTTGCCTTTTGGGGTCATGTTAAGGCCACAGCTCCATCACTCTGAGATCCTTTTGCTGAGATCCTCCACCACTTCCTTCTTGTTTGCTATGATTTCAAGAATTAAAATCAATGAAGTCAGCTGCGACACCAATGTGATTTATAAAAATATATTCGTCTCCAGTTTGTTTTAATCTGCATATCCCTCTCTGCTTTGATTTCCATCTGATCTGCACGCCACTCTCAGTATGAGAAGACCCTCCTGGACAAATGCCTGGAGCTCACCACCATCACAGAGAGGTACACATGTGCTGCACACCATCATTATGACATCATATATGTAATAAACTTCAATTTATTGGTGTACAATAGAGAAATGCTGCTATAGTCTTCTGCAGTATCTATCTATCTAATCTACTTTGTCCTCACACAGACCTTCAGAGCACCACTGTGGCCACCGTAGCATTGTTATGAATGGATCATCTCATGAAAGCATCATAAGTGTCATTATCATTAACACCCTTAAAAGCTTATTGTCAAATAGTTTTTTCCTTCTTCAGAAACACCAATTGTTTCACTGATTGTTGCCTGATTGTTACATAATGATGCCCATGAGGGTTGGTTGTACTGGACTGTGTGACTGCTTTATGTCAATCACTCAGATAAAATAGTAGACCAAAGTGTTTGTGTCACAGTTCTCCACTCTCCGCACCAATTGCTTTTGATTTCTAAGCCAATTACAATTTTCTGCCAGGACTGTTATACAGCCTAGGAAAAAGGGTTGGCCCTGTGGTCCTGATTACTGGATTGTGGTTCACGCAAATCCCGCTGAGTCATGTTATCTCTGCAGGTGTGTACACACTGAGGATGAGAACCTCCTGAAGTCAATGAGGGAAGAAATCCAGGAAATATTGACTGACATCAGTGACTCGTTCAGCCAGATGATTGACATGGCTCTGGCCAATGAAATTCAGGTGGGAGAAATTTGTCAGATATTGGAGGCAAAAAATATTATCAGTGGTGCTCAAAGTAACTGTGCAAACGCTGAGGGAGGGGGGATTGGATTTTCTTGAGCACTATGGCTCATGTCCCCTCCACCTCCCCCTGTACCATATATGGAAAAGAAACACATTTGTTATACTCTCATTTCTCATAACGAATTTGTTAATCTTTACACTATAAAAGCTATTCTGAAAGAATCTGTTGTTATTTTTTGTTGTTAATATATTTGCCCAGTGGGATTTTGATTCCTGTTTAAAGTTTCTTTAACAGAACTGATTGTTTGACAAGTAAACCTAGAAGGAGTAAATGGCTGGTCACATCAGAAGGGGAGCAAAACAAATAAGCACAGATGATTCCTCCTGGGCTTCCAGCTGAGACTGTGAAATCAGGCATCATTAAACAAGTTTTTTTTTTTTTTGAATTATCAAAAAGTGTATAAATGTACTAACAATAGCAAAATGCTGTCAAACGCTTTATTTCAGTGTTTTTAAAATCTCCCTCAAGGCTTACAAGCTATTTAAGGCTTTACTCCTGCCTTTATCAAGAAATCAGTTATGGTTAATTAAGCAAATAATTGATTTTTTTCTGCAAAGAAGTATGTTTCAGATCCCCCAAAAGCCACAGCAGTGCAATTATGCTAATAAAAGTATGCTGTGAAATCCGTTTTCCGAAAAAGTGGTGAAACTGACTAGCTGTATCAAGCAAGGAGTAGTCTGGAGTTAAAGCCTGAATAACCCATCAACTGCCCGGATGCAGGGTGGAGTGACGCTGCTCTGGACCACTTCATCGGTCCATGCAAATGATGACTACCACTAAGGCTTCCAACAAACGATGCATTGCCTCACCGTTCATTGTGCCCAATGAAACCTTAGTCGTATGGGGAAAAATGTCTTTCCATCGTCCTTCTTTTTCCTGGAACATCCGCTTGGAGTGTATGTCCTCGCTGTCAAACCTTCACATTAGGGTAGTGGCACACAAGGCGTCTGCTGGAAGTTCAAACACCACCTGGAAGCGAGGGGACTGGGAACATCCAGAACAATGTACTATCATTTATAATACATGTATGGCATGTACACTGTGTGGCAAACACAGCCGTGGTGTAAAAACCTGCTGCTACAAACACTGGGAATAAGTGGGCCTACAGCTTCCTTCTCAGTGGTGTCATAGCTGAGCTCCATTAGGCATGTCTGGAGGACCTGTTCCTTCCCGTTTGCTATGGTTTCAAGATTTAAAATTAAACAAATCAGCTGTGACACCAAGGTGATTTATAGATATACATTTTCAGAATATAGCCAAGGTTAAAACTTAAGAAAACAGAAACTGCAATTATAAAGAATTATGATTTTGCTCCAAAACAAGACAGACAATTGAGCTCAATTAGACCTGCTTTATGGTTAATTGAAATGCACTCTTGGGTCAATGAAAATTTCACATTTCCTTTATTTACTTAATTAATTAGATTACGCAGGATATGAAAACTAAAACTTTATTTTTTATTCTTGGAAGCTGTCATGTTTATTGGCTTTTATATCTGATTGTTTTAGTGGTCTACGTGACCACAGTACAGATGAGAAGCTGTAGCAGTATGACTTGCTCTCAACTCAGACCCTTCTGCAAAGGTGAAACTTCAACAGGCCTGTTCTCACCCTCAACAGATCCTAATTCGACAAATCGAAACGTCGGATAACGTGTACACCATAGGGGGTGCCATCAGCAGCCTGCTCTCACTCACACAAGATGGGCCGCAGCTATGCCGCATTATTGCCAAGGTGAGTCACTTGCCACCTCTCCCTGGGTTAGGCATTGCTGGAATGTTCATCAGAGATCCTCAGAGATCTTCAGAGATCCTAACACTTTCTCAGACATCCTCCTTGGTCCAGAGAGCTTCTCAGGTACCCTCAGAGATATTCAGAGTTCTGCTCAGAAATAGCATTCTCAGAGACCAACCACACCATCTTTCCCCAGATATCTCCAGCTCACTCGGACCTCTCAATTTCCCCTCCGAGATCATCTCAGAAATAGCCCTCTCGGAGATTCTCAGTGTTACTGATAGATCCTATGTTTTCTTTAGATGTCCTTGTAGATCATCCATGTTCCCCAGAGAGCCTCCATTTTCCTCTGTGACTCTAACAGCTCTCCTTAGCATCCAGACTGCTGCAATAAACTCTTATGCTGCTCAGAAATAACATTTCCTCAGAGATCCTCCGTGTTCCTGAGAGATCTTCAGAGGTCCGCTCAGAAAAAGCCCTCTTAGAGACTCACCATGTTTCTCAGAGATTCTCAGAGATTCCAACAATTCCTTTGAGATTGTCCATGTTTCCCAGAAATTCTTAAAGTTGTTAATTATTCTGCCATGTACTTCAGAGGTCTTTTACTATGTTCTTGGGTCCTCAAAGGCGTGCAGGGGAAGGGACTGTTCTGAAAAACTGGAGTGCCCACCATGGCACTTCCATAGTTTTCACTACAATGTTTCCTTCAGGGTAAACCCCGTTGCACAGAAAAAATTAAGCTTTCTCACTGGTGATGGAGTGGTCAAAGGAACTGGGCCTAGTTGTTGGTTCACATTCCATAAGGGAAGTCCAAGTTAACCTGATTTTTCAGTATATCCACATGATAGCGGTAAGTAAGCTGTCAAAACAGAAAGAATGCATTAACTGAGGTCAAAAACCTTTATACTGTTTGAACTGCATCACAACTTTCCCCAGGCTGTCCCCATATGAGAAGGTAATCGCTTAATCAGATGAGCAAACTTGACCTCAGCTCACCGCTCTGGTGTGAAATGTTTTGTTCATGCAACAGTGTATATTTCAGATTGTGTTTGTTCCCACTTGAGTGGAACACAATATTTCTTCCTTCCTCCACGCTGACAGTGATGCCTTTGGTTGTTGATGCACTGGGTAAAGAGCCAGAGATGAAGTTTAACAGCAAGATGATGCCATGAAAGCAGGCCAGACAGAAATAGCTCTTATGAAGTGCCGGGAGCCACAACCCCACTGGAGCCAGACGTAATCGGCTCTCTAGTCGCCCAAGTGCGTTCCTCTCAGGCTAACAGTATGGTAATAACAATGAACGTTCCACTTCAAGTGGGTTGTGAACTTTGGAGGAATAATTGAGAGGAGAGTTGAAGGAGGGCCCTCCATCTTCTCACAGTCTTTCAGGTGAAATGTTGCAGAGTGGGTCATGTGTCCGTGTTCCTGTCCCTTTACAGTCCACCGGCAGTTCAGAATGGGACGAACTCTCTGTAGTGGTGTCACTAGGGTTGGTGTCATCCAGTGTGATAGCCGATGGTGACACCCCCCCCCCCCCCCAGGACCTCCTCCCATACCAGATCATACAGAATCCTTAGTAATGTTTTCTGTATTAATGTTACTTGTAAATCGTAATTCTGGTATATCAGTGAATGTAATGGCAATAGTAATGACATAAACAACTAGCAAAATTAAAACGACACCTTTTAAGTTACATCATAGGCACAGCCTAAATGTATTTACGTTTACAGTTTCATGTGGTTAAAGTGAAAATTCAGTAAGAAAACAATAGAATTCGAAGTAAAAACGTTTAAGAACTACATCAAAATTATCATGTTTATTTTATTGTTATTGATATAAGTTCACAAATACAAATTACCACACCAGAAAATTTGACTAAATCAGCGACTATAAGAACAGGAGCAGCAACGGAAGCACAGCGCGCGCTCGCAGCGCGTACAGACGAAACCACGTGATTCGAAGCGTCATTGTCATTGGATAATAATGAGAGCTCTGAGCGGAGCGCGTTAGAAAGTTCAGAAAGTAAATGAGCATAGAGTTTTAGTCTTGTGGGCATGTTGATGCATGTAAGCTGCGCTTACGAGAAAATGTTTTTGTTCTTATAACTAGCTACAGGGATATTTTTATCAAAAGCAATCAATTTCTGCTGAAACACTACAAAAATTTGATAGACAGCCATTTTGGTGTCACCCCCTCTGATGACGTCACTCGGTGCGGTGCGCATCCCCCGCACCCCCCGTAGTGACGCCACTGACTCGCTGACCAGACACCAACCACGGCTGCTGCGACATCTGCTATTGGAAGTCGGTAACAGCTGCTACACAGGGAATGAAAAGTTAAAACTTAAAGCTTGGCAGTCTTTCCATGCACTAAATACACTGACTCCACATGCTATGAATGGTGAAACTGCAAATCTGTGAACATGCAAGGTTTATTTAAAATCGGGATTATTTCATATATCTCTTTTCTAGATGTTTTTTTATTGTAGAGTAAATATGACCGGTTTTTACCTGACCAGCAGCCGTTAGACTGCAGTAATGAACATAGAAACAAAACAGGAGCATGGAACCAACTCATCATTTCAATCACACAGTGTTTACTGCTCATCTCTGATGTTCCTGAAGGCTGGGGATCTGTAACAAGATGATGAGAAACCTTCCTAAATCTTTATGCAGCGAGTCGGTCAACTTTAACACTGAACAGGAGATTGTGCAGGCAATATCTTTTATTATTTGTTTTACATTTAAGTTTAATGTAACTTGCAGTTAAAAAGGTCATATGCCTTATTTTTTTTAAGCTAATTATGGCCACTTCTGGGATTTTTACAGAATTTAACCCAGGGATTAACCAAACGTATATGTGTTATTAATCTTTTATTGATTGTGACTAGCTGCAAATCAGTTTATTGATACCTTTTTTTCATGTACACATTAATATATATTTGATGCTTTCTGCTGATCTAAATTTATGTTAGCAAGCAGAATATTGGCCGATATTCAATGTATCCGTCACGCCCACGGCCACGCGCATGACGCCCGCACCTGCCGCCGATCAGAAAGGACGGCTATAAATGAACCGTGCCGGTACACCTGCTTGCGGAGCCTTGTTTTGAGCAACGGCATCTCCAGCGCGGCCCTCGGCCCTCGGCCCTCGGCCCTCGGCCCTCGTAACGGTCGGACCTCTGCTTACTTCTTGACCCCATCTCTCGTCTCATCCCATGGAATCCCGCCTGCGAATCGTCCGACCCACGCCTGCCGCCGATCACGGTGTATCTTCAATAAAACGCGCCCGCATTTGGGTTCATCAGCAGCAACGCCTCGTTTTCGCCTCGTTCGCGCTGACAGAATCTTGGATTTGTAATATGGAACGAATTCTACAAGTTAATAATATCATCCCGACATCCATTAAATTACATAATGTGGTTCAAACAACGTTCAGGACTGATTTAATTAAAATGTGAACTGGAATCACACCTCAATGACTCATTATGTTCTCTAATAAAAGCAGACGAATGCTACAAAAATAATACTGTCATTAAGGATCTATACATTCTTGGGTACGAAAGGCACTTCACTGCTTTATGATTCATTTCCGACAGGTAGTGTGTGTGAAAATGAGTAATTGCTGTCCTGAAGAGTTCAGGGTTAGACAAAGAAATGCCTAAACAAATGTGCCTGATATCAGTGTTCTTGACTGTGGCTGTAGTTAACAATGTGGATTTGACACCTAAAGGTTGTTGGTTTAAGTCCCAGAGGAGTGTTGTTTTGCATTGGTACATAGACTTTAAGTACATAATAAGAGCTTTTAATCAAATATGTAAAAAATCCTATCTTATCTTTCATAGCCAGTGAAAGCGTAATTCATATCCAAGTCCATAATAATGTTTAAATCCTGGCTGAAGACCCACGTGTTCATAATTGCTCATACATCACCCATTTGTGTGCTCCTTTTCCCACTTTCCCATTATGATTTGTCTCACTCTTAGCCTTTTGTTGTTCTTTTGCATTTTATTCCTTCAAGTTTTGCTTTCTTTGCCTTTTCAACCATTAAATTTTTAAAAATTTTTTTCACTTTAAAAGTCATTAGATATGACAAGAGTTACAAGAATCTTGAGAGATGCTAGCAAGCACCAGGTTACTTACACACATCGTCTGAAACTGCCTGTCCTACACGGGGTCGCAGCAAACCAGAGCCTAACCCGGCAACACAGGGCGTAAGGCCGGAGGGGGAGGGGACACACCCAGGACGGGACACCAGTCTGTCACAAGGCACCCCAAGTAGGACTCGAACCCCAAACCTACCAGAGAGCAGGCCCTGGCCAAACCCGCTGCACCACCTCACCACCGCACCCCCTAGGTTACTTACAACACTGCTGAAGAGGAGATACTTGCTTTAGTTTTAACGGTACAACATTTTGAGGTTTATCTACACGATAAGTCATCTCCTGTTAGGTACACGCTGATCATATCCCTTTTACCTTTCTTTCACAAATGCGCAATAAGAATCAGATGTTGATGTGCTGGGCTTTGCTGCTTTAACCTTTCAGTCTTAAATGAGGAATTTGTGTCCTGAACAAACTGGTGCACTTCCGTCTGGTGGTAGTCAGTCTCCGTAACTCTGTGTTGCAGTCCAACCCTAGACTGCGCTGTAACAAAGCCGGCATGGCTATCTGAGAACTGACGTACGGGAGAGGCTGTACTGTTATTGGTTCGCGATGTCGCTAAGGTGTGCATTTTACATTTATGTCTGTTCTCATAAGCCATTTCACGTAAGTGAAAGCTGACAGCTCATTATGCGGATTTCTCGATACAAGTAACTTTTGCTCATTGCTTGGAATTTTCATAAAGGGGGACTTCGTTACATGATTGGGACTGTGTTATTAATCAATGGCGTCGTTAATATTCCTCACAAATATCGACCACGCTGGATATAAGGGTTACGGTGGTTTTTATGAAACGGGGTGGCACTGCGCGTTTATTGTGGAATTCCAAATATAGGAAGTCGCAAAGTCATTTATATAGTACACGAGCTTTGGCCCCGTCTGACGTACGGCTCCCAAATGACTGGCGCAGCAAAGCCCGGCTTGGCGTTACTTTACAGAGCAGTTTGGTGGTTTCGTCACTCAAAGTCTTGTCACGCTCTCACTTTATTTGGCTTTTCTATAACAAAAACGTAATTGGCACTCGTGCACTCATACGTCTGGCATGGCGCTCAACAACTGGTTTATTTTGCGTCCGACACAAAGTTCGCCGACCCGACGCGGTGAAGCCTGGGCCGATTCGAGTGGCTACGTCGCGCGTCGCCGTCGAGGAAGCGTACTATGGGTCCGCCGCTGAGTGGGTCTCGCCGGATGAGCCGCAAATCGCTGTCGACTTTGAGTTGCGCCATTACCTGCTCCGCCTCGGCAGCCCCCTGGTATCGACGTGTGTCGTCAGAGGAATAATGGAGCTTATTAAGATAATGGTGGTAGTTACCTGGTGTTGTGGGTAATTCCGCTCTCCTCGGAGGCCTGCGAATTCGATCTTTCTAGGCTTGCCCCCCCCGGCTATGTCTGAGCATCACACACTAAGTTGTGTGATAGTATTATAGTGGGCCACTTCTCTGCCAGCGACAGAAACAGGAGGCTGATGGGAATGTCAGCCTGACTCCGACGAGGACTTACTGACACAACGCGCGTGGCTGCCGCGTACCCTAAGTAACTGCTCTCGTCTGATGGACGGACGATCCTAATTTTTCTCTTTCTCGTTTCGCCGTCTGTGTCACCGTGAGACGGATTTCTGATGACGTCTTGGACGCGAGCGAACGAAGCGGTTTCAAAAGAAGAGATGAGCGTGTTACGCATGATAATCTGCCCTGTGTTTTCCATAGTGAGGAGCCCTAACTGGAACCGTTTATTTCTCCTCAAGGGGAAATTCCTTCTCTTGTGTAGCAGAACAGGGCTGTAAAGTTGCGATGGGGATAAAACCCAGAAAGTTCAAGTCCGGAAAGTCGCTGGGTCAACAGAACGGACTGGTCGGAAATGTTTCCGTGTCACATGAAGAGTGAACTCGGAGAACGGGGTTATGGTGCTCGTTAACATACTTTTGTTAATCTTTTACTTATTTAGCTTATTTATCTGACACTTCTCTCCAAAGTGACTCACGGTGTTCGGATTTTACACTTTCACACAACACTTTACAGCTATTTTCCCTTTCATGCAGCGGGGTCATTCTTACTGTGTCATGGTCAGTAATCAAGTGCACTCTAGAACTGATTGGAACCCATCACTTCGACTGCAAGGCCGTTGTTCTCACCATCATTCTGCCTGTTGCTGTTCGTTGGGTAACGCTGTGCTCGTGCCTTTCTTTCTCCAGGAGGGGGCGGTAGTGGCGCTCTTCAAGATCTGCCGCCAGGACTGTTTCAGCTGCCTGTACGCTCATGCCCTGAGAACCGTGGCCTCCATCTGCTGTGTGGAGGAAGGCATCAACCAACTGGAGAAGGTGCCACGCACGGATCGCACATACCACTCGGAATGCATTGTGTTTCTTTCTGTTGCGTGCCACGTCTCTATTCCTCCGTCAGATGTGCTAGTTGGGATTTTTGCCGAGCGCAGACCGCCCGAACACCTCATCACACCCGTCAAAGAACCCGTCAGCAGAAGGAGGGATGGGGAAATGATAGCAATGATGAATACGGTGGAGAAAGATTGCTGTCGCCTACAATGGAAGCCTTTTCTTAGTGCCTTTCTGTTAGTTTCTGTGACATCCACTCCACCCCAAGACCTTCACCACGCCTTCGTAGCCTTTTCCTGTTATAAGAGCAAACTCTAACATAAGTATCGCAGCTCCTGAATTGAGGGTCAAATTCATCCCTGTCTGTGAGAAGTCATGTGTGTTTCCTCCAGGTGCTCTGGTTTCTCCCACAGTCCAAAGACATGTGTTTCAGGTGAACTGGTAATGCTAAATTGCCCTTAACGTATATATGTGAGTGAATGAGTGCGTGTGATTTGCCCTGTGATGGTCTGATGCCCCATCCCAGCTGTACCCTGCCTCGTGCCCTATGTTTCTGAGATAGGCTCTCGACTACTGTTACTCTTCTTGAATAGATGGACATCCATGCACATTACGTACGTTATACTCTCCATACACAAATAGGGTGAATTCCTGTCCCAGATTGTTAAAAAGGCAAAATTCCTCTCAGTGGACAGAAATAGGATCTCTATGTGCAGCGCTGCCACTAGAACAGTCTTCATACCAGAGTAAATAAGAACAGTCATTTATGCCCAGGAGCCATGATACGATGCATGGAGCAGAATGAATGAGCACTGTGCCCATTGTGGACAGCATTGGATTCACTCCAGATTTAAAATCTGCATATATTAGAAAACAACAAACCTTCAGAAAGCTTGAAAAAAAGTTCCCAGTTTTTCTTTTTTTCTGTATTATGTACTCCAATAATGGGGGTGCGGTGGCGCAGTGGGTTGGACCACAGTCCTGCTCTCCGGTGGGTCTGGGGTTCGAGTCCCGCTTGGGGTGCCTTGTGACGGACTGGCGTCCCGTCCTGGGTGTGTCCCTTACGCCCTGTGTTGCCGGGTAGGCTCCGGTTCCCCATGACCCTGTAAGGGACAAGCGGTTCTGAAAATATGTGTGTGTGTGTGTATTTACGTATTTACCTTTTGTCCAAGGCAACCCATACGGACAGGTTTACTGGAGGCAAAAAGTGCAACAAAGTGAAAGACAGACTGATTTTTATTTCCTTGCAGCCTGTTGTGCAGCAAGTGATAGACTAGCGTCGAAGTCTAACCTAAAATAGTACAATTAATGGTGCTCAAGCCCTGCCAGCAGATGGTGTGGTGGTTAGAGCTGTCACCTTACATTCAAAGACCTCGGGTTCAAATCTCTGGTCTTTCTCCAGTTCACTTGACTGTGCTACTTACCCTGAACCAATACCGTAAACATTACCTTCCTGAATAAATGGATAAATCATTTTAAATAGCTTCATGTTCAAACCCAACACTGTAAGCTACCTGGGAGAAATGTGTCATAACAATAATAAGTCTATGCGCTACAGATCCAGGGCAGTTGGTTAAGAAAAGTTGGTGTCAGTGTTACCAAACCCTGCTGCACAGTGAAGTTTGCGGAAGAGCATCATCTACACATGGTAACACACGTGAATTTGCACTTGATGTGCAGTATGGGGGTGGGCTGATCTGCATGCGGGATAGATGGCCGGTACGGATGTACATTTGACAATCTTCCAGAAAATCTGCAATGCACAACAAAGGCTAAATTCTCTGAAATCTGGTTTTTGTTGTTTAGCTCAGACATCATTGCATGTGGTCGGGGTCTAGAGAAGAAACAAGACAAAATATGTAAAAATATACATACAAAACAATCACATTGCAGAGCAGCTGACTTGTTGATAATTACTCCTATTACTTACTGTTTTAAGCGGCATCATATCCAAGCTTCTGTGACCTGCTCCTTATTGAGTGTTGGATGGACTGTTCGGAATGCGACCGCAGGACCACACCGGCACCTTGTCATAGAGGTCGAGGTCAAGGTGGAATCAGGGAGTTGATGGGATTGACAGCTTGAACTCCTATGGAGACCCCCTGACAGACACCTAGCGGTGATTCACCCCGTCCCCAAATACCTCCCCAGAGAACACAGCAGGAGTGAAGAGCCACAGACTCAGATGGTGCACATGGAATTACTGTATTAATTGCGCAGATGGGTTTCACTGGATACTTGTGAGCTGAAAATGTCTCTGTTCCTTTTCTTTTTGTCCACCATTGGTCTATGGCAGAAGTACAATTCACTGCAGTTCAGTTCAAATAATTTTTTTCTAAAGTGTTTTTCTCAGTAGTGTGAGAATAGTTGCTATGATATTTATTACTGCTATGATATTAATTTAGATGATTCAAAGCAAATTACACCAATGTACCTATTTATATAGCTTGCTGATTTACTGTATTAATTCATGGTAAGTACCTCGCTTGAGGGCCACTACTACTGGGGGTGGATTTTAACCCTCTGACCTTCAGATCTGACCACTAGAACAGCTCTAACCACCATGCCAGCTAGTGGCCCTTTGTTACTCGTTAAAAGTTCTGATTTCTGTGGACCCCCTTGAGGCCACACACCCCCAGCTGCAGGTGTGGGCAGTGAGGTGAAAGAACAGAGGCAGAGGGGTAATAAAGGAAGGTGGTATCCAAGGAGAGGTTGGTGGGACAGTCACCGGAGCCTGATGCCCCACCGTCCCTAACCGGCACCCTTGAACCGGGATCACGGGTGCTGCTCCTTATCTGGGCTTTAGCCGTGGAGACTGAGAGGGGTGCGGAGACTCCGGCATTTTCCATGAACTTGAGAAGTGGCAGGACACAGCGAGTTGGAGAGGGAAGTGTGCGCTTAGCACCTTCATTGACTGCACTCTGACTCATTGACTGTGGACAGGTGCCTCCTGTCCACAAGCACCTCTAGCTGCTGGCATCACGCATGTGTGAGTGCGTATACATGTTATGGTTATTAATAGTCACGGTAATGGTGGTGGCAGGGCAGTTATCAGGGGATATAAAATTAAATGTAGTTTGCGGGCTAATTTTTCTTTAAACAATATGATGCCTTTTTCTAAAAGTAATAAAATTCCCATGTTTACTATAAAATTCCAGAATGTGAACGTGGTTCAAAAAGTTGTAAACGTTTCAAAATGTCTGTTAGCAGTAGGACACAAAAACGAGAAGCCCCACTGAAGGGCTGACCCTCACACTTCTGTCAAATTTTGTGTCACGTCGCCCCCTGGTGGTCAACTGGAGTAAAGACGACCCCCCCCCCCCAACCACGAGGCTCGTCTTCCCTTCTTCCCTTCATGTAGCTTGTCATTTGCAGAGCTGAGCAAATGCTCTTGTAAATTTATTTCTCACCACACATTAAGTGCTGAACTCAAAGTTCAGCCTTGGCGTTCAGTTGCACCCTGCAGTGAGCTGGCGCTCGGTTGCTGCCAGCTCGGCTCCCTGCACCTCTGACATCTCAAATGATGTTCAATTATAAGTGAAATAAAACCAGGGCATGTTTCCAGGGCTTATAAAAATAAAATGTAAAAAAATTGCTCGGGCCGGCAGTTTCTCGGCAGCAATAAAAGGGCTTTTATTAGATTAAATCTCAGCCTTACGTCAATGTATTAAAAGACAATTAAGGCGGCTGGCCCTGTGCCAAAGCAGCGACGGAGGGTGCTGTCCGTCATCTCTGCAAAGTCACATCTACGTGCGTGAGCCATGCTAATGAAGTGGAAACACACACACACACACACACACACACACACACACAGACAGTCTGAAACCGCTTGTCCCATGCAGGGTCGCGGCGAGCCAGAGCCTAACCCAGCAACACAGGGCGCAAGGCTGGAGGGGGAGGGGACACACCCAGGACGGGACGCCAGTCCATCGCAAGGCAGCCCAAGCGGGACTCAAACCCCAGACCCACCAGAGAGCAGGCCCTGGCCAAACCCGCTGCACCACTGAGCCCCCTGAAGTGGAAACAGCCCAGTTTAAATAAGTGCAGATGCTCACTCTGAGAGCAGGTCAGCATTCCTGTGACCTCTCTTATGTGTGGTGCTCCCTGCAGGTGGATGGGATCCTGTGCTTAGCAGATATCCTGACGGACGAGAACAATGCAGAGGCAGCGCGAGCGGAGGCAGCTGCCGTGGTGGCCCAGATCACTTCCCCCCATCACACCTTCACCCAGCATCTGAGCAGCTTCCTGGAGAACATGCAGGACATCGTCACGGCCCTCATCAGTGAGTCCACGCTGCTGCAACCCCTCCTTGCCAAGAGACGGCTGTCAGTCATTGTAACACTGGCTCACTCTCCATAGAGCTGTGCCGGGATGCCTCCTCCGGTGAGGCCTTCCTCCTGGCCTCTGCAGCCTTGGCCAACATCACTTTCTTTGACACAATGGCGTGCGAGATTCTCCTGCAGCTCGACGCCATACACATCTTGTTCGAGGCCTGCCGGGACCGCCGTAGAGTGGACACACCTTACTCCAAGGACCAGGTACGCTTGTCCCTCAGCGATCCTCACAGAAATGAAAACCCACAAGGAGGCAGAGCTTCCCCCTGTGAAAAGTCAAACCTCAACAGTCACGTCTTAGGTACTACTCTGCTACTAGCTAAAATCTTTGGTATTGAGCTCTAATCTTAGTTCAAAGGCCACAAAATGGTCACGGTAAAAACACCGTAGAACAATGCTGAGATTGCCTGCCCTGCACCAATGGCTTCAGTCTAAGGGTGACACGGTGTATACTAACCAACCCACCTGCCTGCCTTCTCCCTCCAACCCACAAGTCCTTACTTGTGGTCTTCATACAGCTGCTACGGCTCTTTAACAACCTGACAGTCTTTGAATAGAGAGAATGGGAGAAAATCTAACAATTTATTTGTGTAATGAAACAAATTAGGAGCTCAAGTCCTCATGCATGTGCATTATTTCCATGCCACAGACTGATGGGTTCGCATCAGAACTGACACCAGTGACATCATCATTCAGGTGTCCATAATTCACACACTCTACCTAAACCATAAGGTGCAATTTGCTTTAAAGTTTATCTCTGCATTTTAAAGAATTACAGCTGATGTCTTGACTCCAAAGACAACCTGTGGTCCAATATAAGAAGCCTGTCGTTTTTGTACCTCCTCTCTCCCTGCTCAAGAAGCCCATTCAATTTTAAACCACATTCATATGATATTTATAACGCACCATAGTGAACACTGACCCGGAAATCTTCAGAGTTTAATTTAAAATCCTTTTAGTGCCCAATATATCTACTGCTGTGTTAGTGGTAATGAAACTTTTTTTGTATTTGATCTCAGGGAGAAGTTTCCAGATTTTGAGATGAACTGTTGCACTGTTTTGCATGAGGTTAAATTTAATGGGACATTAAAGCCAGCGGCCTTCATTGTGCGCCTATGGAACTGAGGATTCAGCTTCAATTAAACTAAGTGAGATTCGGTGCAGGCAGTTTCACCCTTTCCGTGCTGAATGGAATACCTGCAGAAACTGTCGTCACACATATGAGACGGGCACCAGATCAGAGGCATTTACTCAAAAGCTGAGAAACAAAGCACATCTAAATCACTGCTCTTTCCCAGGATTTACCCTGCTCATTTGCATATTCTGTATGCAGTGTGTTAATGTCTCTGCCTCTTAGTATGATTACAACAATTCTCTTTTGGAGAAATCACGAGAATACACCGGAGAGACGATAGAAACTCTTCTTAAGTTTACCAATAATTTGTTTTACCCAAGCTACCATAACACTCAGTCCAGCAGTAGATACCTGTGGCACTGGCATACTGTGCAGCGCACACACACACTGTCCGATATTGCTTGTCCCGAGTGGGGTCGCGGTGAACCGGGCGCAAGGCTGGAAGGGGGAGGGGACACACCCAGGAGAGGAAGCCAGTCCATTGCAAGGCACTCCAAGCAAGACTCGAACCCCACACCCTCCAGAGAGCAGGACCTGGCCAAACCTTCCACACAACTGCGCTCCCCCATACTGTACAGCGGTTATAATATAGTATAATATATGTCTGTATATACATAGAATTCATGGAAAAAACTTACATAACGACATGCTTCAATATAATGTTAAATTTAAAAAATAGAATTTTATTAACTGGAACCATTTTTTACAACACTTAATAATTTAAATCTTCACTGCCTGTTATCTAACAATGTTGTGATAAAGTCATGTTTTAATGATCTAGGTTCCCATATTATTCCCATACAGCAATTCTTTGATGACTAATTCAGCAGACATATTATTGAGTTATTCCATCTTTCCCAATTAAATGTTCAAGCCCTGTTGTTTGCAGTCAAAAGTTGTGAAAAGCGCTACGTGTGAGTTGCAGACAGTTTGCACGATGACGTTGCGCCTCCAATTAATTCCCAGGTTCATGGGGTCAGACACGTTCCTCAGGTACTGCAGCCGTGTTCACCACCTCTTTGTCTCTCGCTCCCTGGCTCTTGCTCTCCAGGTCGTCACCATATTGGCAAACCTCTCTGTCCTGGAGCAGTCAGCTGCAGAGGTCCTCCAGGAAAAGGGTTGGTGACCCACCTTGACATCTACACGTCTCTTGATTGTCTACACCGAACGTTTCATTTATATTTACTTATTTATACAAGTGCATTACACTGATTTACCCATTTATACAGTTTTATCATTTTTACTGTGTCAATTCAGGCTAAGTACCTTGATCAAGGGTACTACAGCAAGGGGTAGGATTTGAACCCGGGTTGTTCCAGCAGCTGCCTCATCACTATTGGCTGGGGGTTTAGAGAAGACACACCAAAATCAGTTGCGCCGGGTAATAATGGACAAGAGTTTGTTAAGTGAAAAATTTTAGAGACAGTTTAGCTTTGCTGAAGCTTTGCACACCTGGTGTCTTGCTCAAGGAAGAAAAACACTTCTTCTTACGGAACTGGATCCTACAGCCTTCTGATGTTGAACAGAGCTCCAGAAAGCTGAAGCTCGCTGTTTGCCCTCCTATAGAGAGGGAATCACAGGTGTGGCAGTGTGCGACTGGGTGGGTGGAAGATGGTGTTACAAGTGCAGCCACATGTGGAACTTGTCATTCTGTCCTTTACCTAAAGATGGAGGCATAGGGCCATTTTACCATAAAACAAGTGGGCAGTTTGTTCCTTGACAAAATTAAATTAGTGCTGGAGACTTGTGGATTCATTGTTTGAACTGAAATGAATCGAACTGAATTGAAGTGAATTGAATTGAACTGAATTGAAGACTTTATTATCATTGTACTGCTAAATTAAACAGTGTTCAGCTGTTTCACAGCTCTGGGGAAAAAGCTGTTCTTCATCCTTGTCATTGTGTGTGCGAATCGTCCTGTATCGCCTGCCAGAGGGGTGCAGTTTAAAGAGGTGGTGTGCAGGGTGAGTGGAGTCCCTGATCATTTTGGAGGCTCCGCTCTGACATCCGGACAGATGAATGTGCCGATGATGTTTTGAACCGTCCTGATGACCCGTTTCAGAGCCTTGTGTTCTTCTCTTGTGCTACTGGTGTACCATGCTGTAATGCGGTACATCAGTACACTCTCCACTGTACATCGGTAGAAATTCACAGGAAGGTCCTGGGGCAGGCTCGCTCTCCTCAGTCTTCTCAAGAAATAGAGGCGTTGTTGTGCCTTTCCAATGACAGTAGAGGTGCGTGTGGCCCAAGAGCGGTCTTCTGTAATGTTCACCCCCAAGAATTTGAAACTGGGGACTCTCTCCACGGCAATTTATGAGCACAGGACTAGGGTCAGTTCTCTTTTTCTTCCTGAAGTCCAGCACAATCTCCTTTGTCTTCCTGGCGTTAAGAATGAGATTGTTGTCGGAGGACCAGGCTGCCAGGTTTCGTACCTCCTCCCTGTACGCGGTCTCTATTACCGCGATAATTCTATCTTGTCCTTTATGGATTGTGTTTGCATCTTGCAGGAGCCTTCATTGGTAGCGAACGTGTCGGTGAAGGTGGACACTGTGGGTGACAGTGCATTCTGACGAGGTGTGTGTTTGTGTGTGTCTGCGTACAGGGATCGAGCGACTGCTCCTGCTGCTGGCCGAGAAGCCTTCCTCGTCTAGCTCGTCGGAGTGCGCTGCGTGTGAGCGGGTGCAGCAGAAGGCCGCGGTCACGCTGGCGCGTCTCAGCCGGGACCCCGACGTGGCCCAGGAAGCCATCGGGCTACAGGGTACATCTGGATTTCCTGCGAGGACATGCTGAGCTGTCCAGCGTCCTCCATCACCTTGTGTGTGTCCCGCAAAGGGGAAAGAAGCAGTTTGGACAGGTGCATCCAGTGGTCCCAGGGTCTTGGTAGGGCTGCGTATCAGTGAAAGCTGTGATTTCCTCTCTTCCTCAGCGATTCCCCGCCTCATAGAGCTGTGCCGCTCACCAGCCGAGAGGAACAGCAGCGACTCCGTGCTTGTGGCCTGTCTGGTACGTGTCTTGCCCTTGTCCTTTTCCCACCCCTCTTCAGTATGACCAAAATTAGTACAGCATCCCATTTGTTGGAGAGATGTCCTTTGCATAATACTGTGTGTTTACAGCTACCATTTCATTGCTTTGCTGATGCTCTTATCCAGAATGACTTACACTGTCTGACCCATTTAAACAGCAGGGAATTTTTACTGGGGCACTGTAGGGTAAGTACCTTGCTGCTAAGTAAAGCAGCGGTAGGGAAGAGCGGAAGTCGAACCCATAATACCTATATCTGCATAATTTAATTAAGTTAGTAGATGCTTTTCTGCAAAGCGACTTACAACTGAGACAAAACAGAAGTGCATTTTCCCTACAAATGGAGAGGCATAGATGCAGACAGACAACTCGCCAAGTATAGTCGGCTTGTCCGATATAATTGTTTAAACCAGAATACATTACATTGCGAATAGCTGTATACAGAATCGAGAGGAAGCAAGCTTTGAGACTCTTCTTGAATGCTGAGGGGGGTTCAGCAGTTCAGAGGGGCGGAGGGAGCCCATTCCATCAAACTGATGCCAGCCCTGAGGACCTCTGGGCTTCTGATTTTGGACCTCTTGTGTGGGAACTCCAAGTGGCTGGTTTCATGGAAAAGATCCACTGATGGTCTTGTAGGCCATAGCCTGATGGTTAAGCTTGATGTGGGCAGCTGCAGGAAACCAATGCCTGAACAACATTCAGCTTCAGCTCATGTCCTCAACTGCTGCATTGCCAGATGTCACAGTACAAGCCTCTATATTTTGCAGCATGTTCAAACCAGGTTTTAAAATGAAAGTAATGTGGGTGTGGCAGCGGCTGTTGTAGTGTTTAGAACTGGGGCCTCGCGACTCAATGGACTGTGGTTGAAACCCCTACTCTTAATACATTATTACCCTTGATCAAGGTATTTACCCTCACTTAGAAGAGTAAGAATACCCCACTGCATAAATGGCTAAATCACTGCAAGTCCCTTAGTATATAAACCTTGAATAAGGGTTTCACGTACATAAAACATTTTAATAAGCACACGTACACTGATCCCTTCAGCGATGAAGTGTAGCTGTAATGGCTTTGGTCTTTAACATGTTATTTTTACAGTGTAATTAATGTATACTTAGTGAAGCAGGAGACAGCACTCTCCATCAATAAATATTTATTCCAGCACACGTATGTCTCCTATGGCCCCTTAGCCATATGATCAAGTGCTGACCAGTCTTATCCATGTCTAGTGCCCCTTTTGGGGTCTGGCTTCTGTACAAAACGGTAGGTCCTCAGCAATAAGGTCTTGAGTAGCGGAACAGACCTCATGCCCATCGGTGACGTGTTGCTTACCGGGTCTCCGCCCCTCGCTTTGCAGGCGGCTCTGCGCAGACTGGCAGCCATGTGCCCGAACAGCGTCGATGAGGCCGACCACGAACAGCTCATCAAACCCCGGCTGGTGGACTCCTTTCTACTGTGCTCCAACATGGAGGAGAGCTTTGTGTAGAGTCCCGCTCCGCAGTCGAGAGGGGTGGGATGGGGTGGAGTGTAAGTTGGCTGGCCATGAAACGATACGCGAAAACTCATTGCTTTACAAAGTTCATATGCCATTATTGATTAAAAAAATACATGTTTGCCAATAAATAGGCAAAAATTTACATTCCGCAGCATATTTCTCACTACAGTTGCATTATTTTTAATTGAAAACAGAATACACTATTATTGCATGTAGTTAAAAGATGGATGTATAGTGAAAGCTTTGCAATCTTTGCAGAATTCACTTTATATGTTTAAATTTTTTTTTTTTGAGTTTTGTCCTAATAAATATCAGCTGTATATATTACTTGTATGTATTCACTGAAAAGTGTGTTACTATATGGAGTGCCCACACTACCTCTGCAAGGATATTTCGGATGAAACAGCTGTACTGTGGTGGAGACCCCCTCTCGATACCTTCACGTGGGGAAGAGCGTGGGTACCGCTACATCAGCAACGTGCCTACTGTACCGCTTTACATCGGACAACTGCCCTCCTTTCATTGCTTCGCTTTCAGCTTCTCAGCATTTCCCGTGGGCATGGCATGGCACGGTACAGAACGGCATGGTACACCACATTACAGCACATGCTCTGTTGTGTTCTCCAACCACACTTTCAACTTTAATCGCTCAGACACGCTGCCATCTCAGGGGGACCAGACGCCTTGTGGTCATTGCCTTTGACGTGCCTCTGTATGACCTAAGGCCGGCCACCTCCGAGACCCCCCCCCCCCCCCCCCCGGCAATGTTACACACCCATTTTCCCGGTATTAGATGTGGCCAGTTACTCAGATCCCTGTCCGGGATGTGTCCCCTCAACCAGCCCTGCGTCCTGTGTTGCCGGGTTAGACTCCGGTTCGTCGCGACACCGCTTGGGACAAGTGGTTTCAGACAGTATGTGTGTGAGTTACTCAGATACTTAGACTTCTTCTATAGAACATGATACTGAAGCTGGTTTGGCAGCAGTGAACACACACACACACACACATACACACACACACACACACACACACACACACACACACACACACACACACACTGGAGGGGCCTGTAGGACAGCACTGTTAAGAACAGCCAACCATCCAGGATGTTTGCAGCATGGGGACCTGTGAGACACGTAAAGCAAGATCTGCAGCTGTCTTTTTAGCGGACATTTACATTTATTCCTTTATCTGATGCGTTTCTCCAAAGCAACTTACAGCATTAAGCCATTTACTGTGTTTTACCCATTTATACAGCTGGACACTTTAACTGTATCAATTTAGGATAAGTACTGTAATGAGGGTTACTACAGCAGGAGGTGGGACTCAAACCTCTGTTGTTGTGTAAGATGGCAGCTCCAACCTCTCTCCCCACCTGCTGCCCCAGACAAACCCACTGTTGCTCTATGTTGTCAGTACCGTGACCATTTTTGTTGCTATGTTAGAATAAACATTATTCTAATATAAACAGTTATAAATTAAGCAGGTAAACATTTTCTGCAACAATTTTACCTGAATTTTTCCCACGACATCGGAAGGAAATAATACATGTTTATCCGATGCCCTGTTCCGAGCCTGATTTAAAAAAAAAACGGTATTTTATTTTTTCTTTTACAATAAAAAACCTTAATGAAATATGTGGTATAATTGGACGTGCAGAAACAGAGAGAAATCAAGAATTGTGGTACTCCTTGCAACACTTTTGTGAACTGTTGTGTGCCCGCTCGTGTGTGTGTGTGTGTGTGTGTGTGTGTGTGTGTGTGTGTGTGTGCGCGTGTGTGTGTGTGTGTGCGTGTGTGTGTGCGCGCACGCCACATTAAGATTTCATAAGGGCTCCATTATGGTGTTCCTGAAAACGGCTCCCACTGAGCGAAAACAAGGCAGCGACACAATCACTCACAGGCAATGCAAACCTCTTAATGGCCAAGCGCAATTTGGGCTGTCAAAGACGGGCCTCTCAGCACCGCCCGTGCTCTGATAATACCGCACCGCCCGCTCACGTAATAGGCCTGTTCTCCCCTTCGTCCCGCTTCCTTTTTCTCCCTTTTAAATATACCACTGCTCTTTTGGAAGTCCTCCGTATCTCCAAGGAAACAATGTTGCAGCTTTTATTTTATTATGAACAAAGCAGCTGTGAAGAAAGCTTTTGTCTGAGGCACCCGCGATGGGGTCCGGGGGTCCGGGGGGCCAGGGGTCCGGCCGGGGCTTTGAACTATCAGGTCACAGACATCACAGGGCCGCCGGGCTGCTGCTGCTGGACTCTGGCTGCAGATTCCGTCGGTGCGTGCCGCTCGGTGCTGCTCCGTCGGAGACCCGTGTGGCGCTAACGGTCCGTTTTCTGGTCCTGTGGCGCCCCCCGAGGGCCCTCGCTGTGCGGCGACGGGGCACGGGCGGCCTATCGGGAAGCGTTTCCTCGCCGCGCAGTTCGGTTGTGTGGGGGAGCGTTGGGTTCAGTTCGGTGAGACGGGTAGTCAGGTTTCTATCAGCGTAAAAGGCATTAATGATGCAGAGCGAACACACCATACAGAATAGCTCACTTTTTTCTGAACAGGCCCTTTTGATGTCAGCTCCTTTGCTTGTGCGCGCCTTGATCCACGGAGCCTGTGGATGTTCTAACCTTCTGTAAAGCCCTCTCCAATGCTCTCTTCTCCCCATCCACCTCGGAGCGCCACAGTGCTGCCGCCCTGCCAATGATCCTCACTTGGTGAGCGCCCCTCTCCTCCTCTCAGCGGGTGGCCACTCTGGCCCAATGTAGGGACGCCTGGTCCTCCAACTTCCGTGGGCCGCAGTCCTCATTTTCCTTCACAACCCTGATATCACCCACACATCTGGTTTTGCTAGGATCCAGATCCCCGGAGAGCCCCTGGATGGTAACCGGTAATGGTCTTGGGGGTCACAAGTGAGCATCCAACTCAGTTCCAGAAGGTGACGTCTTGACTACACAAAGGGACCCGAGATTCATGATTAACACAACCCTCTCGCGACTGTCATGTGGAAATAGGGGAACGGGGTTTGGTGTTGAACAGCCTCAGCAGAGCACATCCACACCGAGTGTAGTGACCGTTGACCAAGAGGTTCGAACCAGGTTCACAGATGTGTAGCTTTTTAATCTGACCTCTGTGACATGGACTTATTGTAAATAAACCGACAAGAAACAGACTGAACCCCCCACATCAGCTTGGAAACTTCCCAAACACAGCAGCGCTCCCTTTCCCTCCGTTACATACATACATTGGCTCCGTCACACTTTCAACGGGGTCTCGTTTAAAAAAAATCCAAAAACATCGTCCAACATAGATGTCATGTAGTGTCGTCGAGAACAGATTTATTTCTCGGAAAATAATAATTTAAAAATAAATAAAAATCAGATTTATGAAGAATTGCGTGTAACACTTTGAATGCCTGTGATCCACGTGAAATTAACAAAGTACAGTACTGTGCAAAAGTTTTAGGCACTTGGGGAAAACAGCTGTAAAGCGAGAATGCATCCAAAAATAATGCTCTTAATTAATAAACTTCCTACAAAGCTTAGTATCCATCCATCATCAACAACCGCTTGTCCCGAGTGAGGTCGCAACAGGCTTGGCGGAGTCTTGCTCTCTGGTGGGTCTGGGGTTCAAGTCCTGCTTGGAATGCCTTGCGATGGACTGGCGTCCCGTCCTGGGTGTGTCCCCTCCCCCTCCGGCCCTGTGCCCTGTGTTGTCGGGTTAGACTCCGGTTTGCCGCGACCCCGCTCGGGACAAAAGGTTTCACACTGTGTGTGTGTACTTTCTTTCTTCAACGACATACAAAACCCTTACTGTAATACTGTAACTTTTTGCAAAAGAAACGCTTGGAAATCTAAAATATGCTCCTTCCCATTGACACTAATGGAGAAGACATTAAATAACCGCCTAAAACAAATATTTCTGGGAAACATCTAAGTGGCTAAGACTTTTGCACAGTACCGTACAGACTCTTGATCAAGGCAGTACTAAAATGCAGTGAAGTTGAAATTTAGATGCTCAAAAGTTTTAGATGATACGTAAGTTTACTATTAATGTAAGAAAGACATAGACACCTTCAAGGCATTTTCAATGTCTGTCTTTCCTGCTCACTGATGTAGTGAATAGTGGTAAGAGTTTACATTTACTCTACACTTTTCTCCAAAGCATCTTATAATGGCAAGCTGTTTACAGTTATTTACCCATTTATACAGCTGGATGTTTTTAATGGAGCACTTCAGGGTAAGTACCTTGCTCAAGGGTACTACAGCAGTAGGTGGGGTTCAAACCTGCAATCGTTGCATCCAAAGGCAGGGGCTCTAAACACTATGTCACCAGCTTAACATGATGACAAACCTGTGCTCCGCAGATACTCGCTAATTCCCTCACCATCCATATGCAATTTTTAAATAATTTTCTGATTATAAACCGGCTTTCCGCAAACACTTGATAGGAGGGTTGACCGAGGAGTTCCGAGACTGTCTGTACAGCACATGTCCTGTAGGCCTTGGGACTCACAGCACCGGCAGCAGGACCACTTTCTGTTTAGTCCCTCGGTTGCTTCTTCCGCGTTGAGATGATGGTTGTGGGTGGTTTTCTTCGACTGAGCATGTTTGGAACAGACAACAAGCAGGTCGACAGCGTTCAGCTCGTAGAAGCATTTGCCTTGAAGATGATGCCAAAAAATCCTGCGCTGCGTATCCTTGAGAAGTTTCTGGGGCGCTGCAAGACTCCGATACCTGAAGTCACATGAAGTGTAAAGGGAGGTACTTTGAAAAAGAGAAGGTCCCGGGGGAATCTTCAGATATGGAACGAAAGCTAGAGTGTCAAAACTTTTGAAGAAAAACAACTTATTCATCGGTGAGCGATGGCCCATGATGAGGGTGCTTCTCCCAGGTGTCCAAGTGGGGGCACTGTAACCTGTGCTGTGGCCACAAACAGAAAGTGGATGGCACCCTCAGTGTGTGGGGTGTGTTTTTTTCATGGGCGTCACGCCAATTAGCACTGGCTGGACATGTTGCACCTTTGATGGTGCCACCGGTCTCTTTACCTAGGAGCCACGTTGACTTTTAATGAGACCTGATATCCAGCTTTTTATAGACCTTCAATACTTCAAAACAAAAGTGTTTCATTTTCAATACCAACAAATTATCTTCCTGGCAGCCTTCTTGCAGTTTTTTTTGGCTTTGACTTGAACGTACACCGGTTATTGCATACGGGTCTAAATGGACATGTTTGTATGCAGTATAACGTCGCACCTGTGTAAATTTTTAGCGATCGGAGCCAGAATTCAAACCAGAACTTATACACACATTGTCTGAAACCACTCGCCCCATATGGGGTCACAGGGAGCCGGAGCCTAACCTGGCAGCGCGGGGCGTAGGGCTGGGGTGGGAGGGGGACGGGATGCCAGCCCGTCGCAAGGCACCCCAAGCGAGACTCGAACCCCAGACCCACTGGAGAGTAGGACCCGGTCAAACCGACTGCCCCACTGCGCCCCCCCCCAGAACTTATAATGTACAGCATTTCCCCTTTAATTGCTATTAATACTTACTTTCAAAAAGTTGTAACCAAACCCTTACCCTGTTGATCAATGGGGTGGTGAGCTTTCCATTCCATCCTCTTCCTTCTCAGCCACAATGAGACACTTTGATTACTTTTCCGCAAAAACGAGTTCTCCACTATTATGGGTGACCTCAGAGCAATGATACTAAAATCAAACATAAATATCCTGTTAATTTAGGAATCAGTCTGCTGCATTCAGAGAGGTTGCAATACACAACTACCGACATTTGCCGCACGACAGAAGTTTAAGAGTTGAACTTTTGTTAGGGGGTGCGAGGAGAGAAATTTTTTAAACGGTTGAACTTAAAGCACATGGTCTTTGTTTCAACGATAGCGTTGCAGCGGGTCAAGGTGGGGAAGAGCAGCGCTAGAGGGTAGAAGTGGAGGTGTGGGCGGCAGGGGAGAACCGAAAGGAACCCTTGAGTCGCTGATTTGAT
Source organism: Scleropages formosus (assembly GCF_900964775.1). NCBI lineage: Eukaryota > Metazoa > Chordata > Actinopteri > Osteoglossiformes > Osteoglossidae > Scleropages > Scleropages formosus. The sequence goes on from NC_041807.1 coordinate 9,156,032, forward strand.
CCCATGGTTATTGATTTCTCAGTCTGGCTGTAACGAAAAATAATTGCCACATGTAATGTATTATTCAATTACAAGACACAGCTCTCAAGTCAAGGTTTGAAGGTCCTTTTTGAATCACAGAGACCTATAGATAATTCAGCACCAGCCCCCATTAAAGAGCGCTAATATTAATAGCCTGTGTTAAATTTCCATATTTATTATCTGTGTCATTCTGCGGGCTCCAACTTTCCGACACGCAGCCTTTGTATAATTCCCAAAGATGGATAAACTCAGTGTGCAGCTTTTCCTGACTTCATTTTATATTTCAGACTGGGCTGTATTAGAAGGTAACAGGTAGTGTGAAAACCATGTTGATTAGTCCTCTAAATGAGAATGAAACTGGTCTTTAGGGATGGCAGCATTATTCTAGCTGGTCATCAGACATCTGCTGTCATGTGACCTTCATCATTTACTGTTATTATTACTCACACACACACTTTCGGAATCACTTGTCCCCTACGGGGTCGTGGGGAACTGGAGCCTAACCCGGCAACTGAGGGCGTAAGGCTGGAGGGGGAGGGGAGGCACCCGGGACAGGACGCCAGTCTGTTGCAAGGCACCCCAAGCGGGACTCGAACCCCAGACCCACTGGAGAGCAGGACCTGGTCCAACCCACTGCGCCCCCGCATCCCCCTCATTATTATTACTACCGCACATTATTTAGCTAAAGCTTTTGTCCAAGGTGACTTATAATGTTAGATCCTAGAGAATAAACTACCCGCAATCATCTAATGACTTTTGCACAAAGCAACGTAATATTTACGTTACACTTATTCATTCAGCAGGCACTTTTCTCCAAAGCGAGTGACGCTGCAAAGCTACTTACAGGCGTTTACCCATGAATACGTCTTGGAAATTTTTACAAGAGCAACTCAAGGTAAGCAGCCCACAAACCTTAATTTAGCAGGAGAAGGGATCATAACCTACAAGCTACGAATCCAAAGGCAGTAGCTCTAAGCTTTACGCTACCTGCTGCCCCTTCGTTCACACACACACAAGACATTGCTGTATCTCAAATTCACCTGAAGTAGACGTCTTTGGGAGGAAACCCACCCAAACACAGGGAGAACATGCAAACTCCACATAGAATGAGCCAGATTTGAACCCACTTAAGGATGCATGACCCAGGAGCTCTGACACATTGATTAAATTTCAGTCATCCATCCATTATTAACACTCCCCTTTCCAATACAGAGCTGCAGTGATCCAGAGGCTATCCTGGAAGATGATGGCAGGAGGTAGGGTACACTCTGCATTTAACTCAAGTCACTTGGAGGCTACTTACAGTAACACACACACACACGCACACAGAAGCCGCTTGTCCCAAGTGGGGTCACGGTGAACCGGAGTATAACCCAGCAGCACAGGGCACAAGGCTGGAGGGGGAGGGGACACACCTAGGACGGGACACCACTCTATCACAAGGCACCCCAAGCGGGACTTGAACCACAGACACACCAGAGAGCAGAACCAGGTCAAAACTGCTGTGCCACCGTGCCCCTTATTCATTTATATAGCTGAGTAATTTTTACCGCACCAGTTTAAGGTAAGTGCTTTGATCAGTACAGCAGGAAGTGGGATTTAAACCTAGGAACTTTGTCTCTGAAGTGATGGCTGGAACCACAATGCAGTGCCATATGTGAAAGAGGTGGGAGTGGACAGTGGAAATGCCCTCGTTTCACGGGAAAGTCACATACTGTCCAAAAAACCCAAAGCCTTCAATGGCACAAAAAGCCTTTTTTGAATATTTCCAGGGAACGCTGCTCTGACAGATGTCAGATCAGAGTGAATGAGCACTGATTGTGGGCTGGGGGGCGGGAGGGACAGCCTCATGAGCTGCGGGGCTCCGCTGCACACACACGACAGGTGGAGTCTGATAATGTTTATGACGGTGTTGAGGCGGTGCGAGCCTCAGCATGAACATCGCACCACCTCCAAGTTCAGCAGGAAAAACTGCGCTTTCAAGTGACAAGCTCCACAGCAGCTCCAGCATGATCACAGGCAGCAACAAATAAATGAAATCAAAACAAATCAAATCACCTGCAAATCACCGTGGGGGGGCGGGGTCCGGGTTGAGAGCTACACCCAACATCGACATTGTTCCAGACAAGTGTTCAGATACCTTTGACTGGAAAGGAGCCTCGGTGCTCCGATGGGGAAACCTGCCTTGCTGGACAGCTCACATCTCAGATGACATTAAAGCTAAAGAAGCGGTACTACGATGACAGCTGCTGGATGGATTTCACGCGGAATTTCAGGAATTCCCAGAACGCTGCACGCTCAAAAGTTAATCAAGAGAAACAAGAAAAAAAAAATTTCAGAGGGAAAAAAGCAAAATGATGAATCAGGGTCCAGTTACTAGAAATTATTAATTAGATTTTAAGTGATCAAATATAGCATGTGTTTATGTTGGATTATTAATAATACGTGAATATTGATTAGGCTCTACCTGCTCATGGTTTCCAAAATCGGAACCGTGCAAAAGTTGTGTCATTTATTGAGCAACGATTAATTCCAGCTACCGTCTACTAAAGGTTCTTAGATCAATGGCTCGGGGACTGTGATGAGTTCGCTGGTCTCAGATTCCCTTGATAAATATCAGTATTTGATCTGTCCCTAATGTTGCCTTTAAACTTAAATATATCATCATCCTTGTGTCCTAGAAAATACCCATAAAAAAAACACACGCACACAATAGAACTCATTATTTCTTTTTAAAAATTGAACTTCGCAGTTGTGACTTTCTATTCAGCAATCTGTTTCATGTTATTCAGTGTAAATATTGCATTTCAGACAAAAGCAAACTGTCTTCTCCCGAAATAATAGGAGCACATTTTAAAGATGCTCTCTTGATTTTCTCGGCAGACAGTCATATTTCATGAGTTATTTCTGCTCTGAAGAACGAGAGTATAATACAAAGCATGCAAAGACTACTGAATCTATGAAAAAATGAACAAAGGATACAGATCTTCCATATTTAATTTCAAATTATGAAACAAGACCTTCAGGGAAGGGGGGGGTGCGGTGGCACGGCGTGCTTGTCCAGTCCTCGCTGTGTGTGGGGTTTGGGGTTCGAGCTCTGCTTGATGTACCTTGTGACGGACTGGGACCCCATCCTGGGTGTGTGTCCCCCATCCCCCAGCCCCGCACCCTGCACCACCAGGCAAGGCCCCAGCTCACCGTGACCCCACCTGGGACAAGAAGTTGCCGACAACGGACATTTGGGGAGCTGGTCATTAAACACACTGAACAATCAGTTATGGAACTTTTAAAACGGTGAGAAATGGTCAGGCTTTCTACAGCTCACACACACACACATTGACTGAAACCACTTGTCCCAAACAGGGTCACGGTGAGCCGGAGCCTAACCCAGCAACACATAGGGTGTAAGGCTTTGGTTGGAGGGGACACACCCAGGACGGGATGCCAGTCCGTCGCAAGACACCCCAACCGGGACTCGAACCCCAGACCCACCAGAGAGCAGGCACAGGCCAAACCCGCAGAATATAAGGCAATATAATGCAATATGAGAAACTGGGGACATTTTTACTTCCATGGTAGAGTGTTATACAGAGTTAATGTTGGCAGGATCTCAGAGTCTCTCCGACACCAAAGTGTCAAAGTCCGACACCAATCTTTACAATGATTTACCCATTTATACAGGGATATTCTTACTATAACAGTTCAGTGTAACTGCGTAAGCAAGTAGAGCAGGACGGGGATTCAAACGTTCTGATTACAAATTCAGGTTCCAAAGGCGAGACACCGAACAGTGGACTCGATGCCCAGAAACCAGACGTTAAGTCTAAATTGACCCTGACAGCACACCTGGAGAGTCAAACATCATTGTCCATCCCGGTCAACGTGTTTCAGCGAAGCTGCTGAGAAACCTTCCTGCTGACAGTTGCCGCTGTCTCGCGCTATTCCGCGCAGTTGTCCCGCTTCTATTGGAGCTGACAGACTCTTTCAGATATGCAGTTTGAAAGGGAATTTTTCTTTTTTTCCTCCCACGGAAAGTTCGCTCGGATCCTTACCGCGATTGATCTTTTGGCGGATCATTACGCTTTAAACCCTTATGGAGAAAGAATGCCCCATTAAGGGTCCTCCTGGCACACACATGCATTACGGCCGCATGTTGGACACGAACTTGCTGTGCACACAACCAAGGGAAGGTGGGAGGGGAAAGCAGCTGGTCTCTTAGAGAGGTTTTTAGGAGCAAAACACATTTTGTGCATTTGTCTTGGCTCGGACACTCGTCTTGGGATGGGCCTCTTAGAAGCCAGTGGCAGCAGTAAATTAAACCACGGATACAGAGGAGATTCAAATCAGGTGATTAAACAAGAAAATAAAAACGGTTAAAAGCCCCAGAATAACTTGATAGGAGCAACGATAAATCTGCGTGTGTGAACCATCTGGGAAGAGCGACGTGGAGTACGGTGTCCTCAAGCGGGAGGAAATCATTGTAAATTTTGGGTTTCACGATACAGAAGCTGTGACTGCATTCTGTGGGGGGGTTCGGGGGGGCGGGTGGATGAAATGCCAAACGGCAGAGGACTCGACACTGACACAATGAAAGGGAGGCACAGGGTTCGAACTCCTCAAGGCACAATAATGCCGCTGAAACCGCGCCCACCTGACACCATGACATGTGTGGAAACCGTGTGCTTTGGACAGAGAAGGCAGCTGACCCAGAGTTAAAGAAAGGGACACTATCTCTGCGCTGAGAAAAGGGACGTGATTTATAGAGTACAGATGAGAGCCGCTGTTCCACAGATAAGTCACTCCTTATCTGCAACCGTAACTCCTTGTGAGACACTTCATCTCTGCAGATAAGTCCCTAGACATGCAAGGAGACACACTTTGACTCAAACTCAAAAGTTTCGAAAATGCTTTTATGTCGACAACGGTCTTTTATGAGGGGGGGCGCAGTGGCGCAGTGGGTTGGACCGGGTCGGACCGGGTCCTGTTCTCTAGTGGGTCTGGGGTTCGAGTCCCGCTTGGGGTGCCTTGCAATGGACTGGCGTCCCGTCCTGGGTGTGTCCCCTCCCCCTCCGGCCTTATTCTCTGTGTTGCTGGGTAGGCTCCGGTTCCCCGCGACCCTGTATGGGACAAGCGGTTCTGAAAGTGTGTGTGTGTGTGTGTGTGTGTGTGTGGTCTTTTATGAATAAAATAAGTTTCTTTGAAGAAAATGCTGTTACAGTACATGTCTTTTGCAGTACAGTAGTATGCCAGATTTCTACAGGAATAAAAGGGATTGTAGCTGCCTCCTGCTTCTATTCTGTATGACTCACTGTGCTACCATGGTGTACATATCACAGGGTACGCACACCCACACACACTGTCTGAAACTGCTTGTCCCAAGCAGGTGGCAGCAAACCAGAGCCTAACCCAGCAATACAAGGCTGGAGGAGGAGGGGACACACCCAGGACGGGACACCAGTCCATTGCAAGGCACCCCAAGCAGGACTCGAACCCCAGATCCATCAGCAAGCAAGACCCGGTCAAGCCCGCTGTGCCACCATGCCCCTCTACCAGGCTACCAGTATTTATCGCTAAATCAATATATTATCTCTTAATACAGCAAATTATGGAAATTACAGCAATGATTAATTTCATTCATTAATTTTCGCTAACAGGTTGTTCTGGTCAGAGTTGCAGTGGTCTGTCCTGTCCTGGAATCACTGGGTACAAGACTGCGGTGTACACTCTGGACAAAATTCCAGTTTGTCACAGGATAGCATGTGCGCGCACACACACACGCACACACACACACACAAAAGGTGTCCACCAATCCACCTGAACTTCATGTCTTGGATTGGTAAAATTTGCAACAGTCCATATTAACAGTTATTTCTTTTGGAAAAAAAAATGGCTTTATTATTTATCAGTTCACTTTAAGGTGCACTTTTTCAGTCCATAATAGCACAGCGGAGCACCAAGCCTCTATATATGGCCAATTCTCTATGCCTTTCTTGCCTTGTTCTGTGGATCCATGCTGCTGCTTGTGCAGAGGCCTTATGGGAGTTGGCCTCAAGATAACGAATATTATATGAATTACCGCGAATGTAAATCAACTGTATATTTATGGCAGAATGAAATAAGGATTAAGTACCAAAAGTAACTGAATTTTTTAACAAAGCTGAGTGCTGTAGAAGGTGGGTTGGACTGGGTGCTGTGTCTGCTGGGTCTGGGGTTCAAGTCCCGCTTGGGGTGCCTTGCAATGGACTGGCGTCCCATCCTGGGTGTGTCCACTCCCCTTCCGGCCTTACGCCCTGTGCTGCCCGTTTAGGCTCCGGCTCCCCGCGACCCCGTATGGGACAAGCGGTTTCAGATGGTGTGTTTGATCGCTGTAGCATGAGAAATGTATAGCAAAATTCAGGATAAGGAGTTTTATGAAAGAATAACTCCTCCCATGTGGCAAAATGGACTTGAACAATTAAACAACACCGATCAGTTACCAGCTGCTCCTGTCAAATAATAACATGAGTTATGCAAACAAAAATAACAATTTCCCTGTCCAGAAACAAGTCCATTTCCGTTCCGTGTTCATCTCAGAAAACCGCTTTTTTTCCCCAGAACTCCTTGCCGTTTCCCCTGTGATCGGCGACACGCGCATCCTCTGTAGCGCTATAGAGCACAGTTCCACGACGATGCACTCAAAAACACTCGCTTACGAGTCGCTCTTGAAGCCGCGTGCTCCGGGTGCCACTGGCGTAAATGCTTATCGTCACACTTAATTGGTTTGATGTCGCTACACGAGTTCCGTGGGCTGACGCGGGCAGCCGGCCTTAGCGTTGTTGCCAAGTCTTTCTCATTGTGACAGTGGAGTCTTGTTCATTAAAGCCTCACGTTCCGTTTTCATTAGGATGAAACCGATTCTGTAAACGAAGGGCTGCTGGAAAGAGAGCCGGGCCCTGCGAGCGATCGCGGGGGAGCCGCGAAGTCTGTATTAATTATCAGGAATATGGTCTCGATCGAAGATGTTAATTGCGCTGATGATCGGTTATGTGGGGAATTGCCCGGGATTTCATGCAGGGATAATAAAAATGAATTTTTAAACAAAGGGGATCTTAAAATAATATCTAATCTACAGAGAATACCCACATCAAAGGCCCGTCTCGGAGCTTTGAAAATTCATCTTTGTGGTCCGAAATGTTAAGGACGACCCTTTCCGATGTTTCAGCTGGTTCAATTTTGTTGAGGGCTAAAAACAAAACAAGAGTTAATTAACTGTTATTACAGGCCTTTTCAACTGTAATTTGACTTTCAAATATTAGCATTTATATACAAACGGTGCCCCGGGCGTCAGCAAATGAGCTCTCGCGGCACTAAATTAATTGGCCTCCATTGTGCTCCCGCGTCACCTGTGAAAACGCTGGAACAATGACACCCGCTGGCACCGGTCCGGGTTAAAGCGTACTTCCCCTGCTCATTTCACCGGCAGACTCATCCGAGCTCTCGTTTTTCACTCCATCAATCCATAATCAATCTCATTTCAATACCCAGTAGCACATGTGAAATAGGCGAGAGTAATGAGGGGGTTTGCCGCTTTAGAAGATGTTAAATCCTCATCCATTCTGGTATGCAACATATTTTACACACACACACACACACACACACACACACATGCACACACAGTAATGTTGCTTGGAATTACAAGGCCTGGGACACATCTTAACATTTGCTCCTGGACTGACCCTTGTTGCACCCCTCTGTATATGCATATGGGGCAGCTGGTACTGTGATGGTAAGCACCATATTAATGTAAGTATAATCTAAATCTAAGGTACATATCTTGATCAAGGGCCTTTTCTTTGAACTGAAAATACAGTAAAATACTCAAAAGTATGAATGGGTAAATCACTGCAAGTAGCTCAGTATAAAAACCTAGCATTGTATGTTTCTTTGGTGTCAAATATATGACATTATTTTATGAACTACAGTAATGTAATAAAGGGAGCCCTCGCATTAAATCACACCCTCATACACCCTATAAACCATTAATCTCATGTAACCCATGCAATTTACATTATTACGCGATTAGTCCGTTTAAGTGAGAGCGCCCTGTTGCAGGTGCAGTTTCGCCGGGAGACCTCGCACCCGTGTCCTGCGTGCACATACTCGTTCCCTTCGTCCACCTTTTAATAACGGTTAAGCCCCACGACGCGCCTTAATAATTGAGCGCGCAGCCGCTCCGCCTACATTCCCACCCGTGTCAATCCTCATTTTCGCCTAATGCGTGCGATCAAAAGCACCTGGGAGACGTCGCACGCATTCCAGGGCGTGTTTTCTAATTATGTTCAAAGCATCGTACATTCTGCTTTTAGTGGGGGTTAGTGGGGGGGGCTTGTCAACTTTAACCTCATGAATTCCTGCATCACAATGGTATTTATTTACTCATTTGAAGGGAGAAGAAACAAACCTCTGGAGATGCAGCGGGCCTTGAATTATTCAGGAGGAATAAAAAAGTTTGTCGATACTCTGGCCCGCCTCCAAGCACACTGGCCGGGCCTGTAAAATATGCACGTGCTGCTTCTTTATTATGATAGGTAATCTGAAACGGGCTATGTGCGGTATTGTTGTCCTCATTCCGTTTCGCCGCAGAAGCGAATCCTCACAATTTTCATTAAATTTAATGACACTTCATTAAAGGAAAAACATTGTGTTACCAGCCCTGCATCCGAACTACACAGCCGGGCCATCGTAATCATTTCTAACGTTTTTGTGTAATGGAACAAAAGCAGCTACATTGTGTGATAAAACAGAACGGGTGACAGTAAGTGCTTCACAAATTGTCGATTAATTATGAGGAAAAAATGCCCGGTTTATGAATGGGGAGCACAGCGAGAGAAGACGCAGCCCAGCGTACGGTGACTCGGTGGCTTCGACACGGAGGGAAGAGGATCGCGCACGTGTCGGGAGAATGGAGGTTAAAAAAGAAAAAATCCTTTAGCTGCCAGTTTTGTTCAAAGCAACTTACGGTGTCAGGCATACTACACTAAGCTACTTTCAAAAATTTACCCTTTCACACAGCAGGGTCATTTTTACTTTATCAGTTGAGGGCGAGAACCTTGAACAAGGGGTGGCGATTCAATCCAAGGTCGTTTAATTACAAAGTGATAGGTTTGACCCCTACACTACCAGTTGGCCCTGTATTCAAAGCATCACACACACACACACACACACACACACACACACACACACACACACACACACACACACACACACACACACACTAGCTGAAACCGTTAGGCCCAAGCAGGGTCGCGGCAAGCCGGAGCCCAGCCTGGCAGCACAGGGAGAATGGCTGGAGGGGGAAGGGACACACCCAGGATGGGACGCCAGTCCATCTCAAGGTATCCCAAGCGGGACTCGAACCCCACACCCACTAGAGAGCAGGCACAGTCCAAACCTGCTGGGCCACCACGAACCCGTCTATATGTGTGTATATACATATACGTAAAAACTATTAATGTCTGTATCACTATGTATCACTTTATTCCAGTTTGCATTTTTTGCCACAGGTCCTATGTCATTTTTATTTGTTTCTGAGCTGACTCTTTAATCCAGAGTGACTCACATTGATTTACCATGTTAGACAACAAAGTACTCTATCAGTGAAAGCTAAGCACCGGATCAAGGGTGCTCAAGCAGTAACGGGGGACAGGGGACTTGAACCCCGTACCTGCAGGATACACCTGAATGCCCTACTCAGCTACCCCAGTAGCTGCCCTCTACACGAACCAGACGTCGGGCGGCGGCGCTAAGGAGTCCGGCAGACGTACAGTATTTTGGGATTTGGCACCTCTCCGTGAGCACAGCAGACGGAAAACAGTCCCCCGGACGGCCCTCTCAATGCACGGCTGCTCCACGCGCAATTCCCACGCAGGGAGCGGGACTCAAACGCTTCATTGTAAACATTTATTCGGGTTCCAGACTCTGTCATTTATAATATGTGTTTACAACCTCCGCGCTCATTCTTTCATTTTATGGGAATTGTTCTCCGGTGTTCCCCTGAGGTCCTCCCAGGGTTCCTCCTCCCCCGCTCCCGAGTTACTTACTTATGCATGCCATATATTTGTGATGAGGGGGGCGACTGCTCGTTACAAAGGAGAACCCCCTTCCGCGGCTCCTTTCTTCCCATCTTGCGCGATGCTTTCTACGCACGAGAGCCGAGACAGCGGGAGCCGCCGCTTCCCGTCCTCCTCCGCGTTCGCGCGCGTCTCCTCCAGCTGCTCTAATTAACCTGTCTGTTTCCTGACTTTCCGTCGTGGCGGCGAGGCCCATCTCCGAGGGACCCCCAGCGTGGCGTCCACTGCCGCAACCGTGCCTCTCCGCTTCATCCGAAGAGCATCCTCGTCTGAAACGCGGGCCCCCCGGCAGAGGACATTCCCTCGGTAGAAAAACCTGCGTGTTTCTTCCTCGTGGTGCTCAGCCTCTTGGCACGAGTGACATTTACACCGTTCGTCAGCAAAAATACCACTAATCCCCACATTTTGTAGCCCTTAATGATAGATGAAGTCAGATGTGTTCATGTGAACATGTGGTCACTTACTGACATGCATTAGTGCCGAGTTTTTCCCGTGTAAGTAGTACTGGGGTAACAGGTGTATTAGCAGTACCTGTATTCACTATTAAACGTGGTTAAGCACCTGATCTGGGAGGACAACTGCAAAAATGGAACGGTAAAGAATATAAACTCTTTTCTAATAACATAATGATTTGTACGCATGCATACGTAGGCAGAATTCTGCTTGAAAGTGTGTGTACCATATAAGGATGGTCATTTTTCCTGCATAAAATATTAAAATAGTGAATTTGTGTTGAAAGTAAGTGACACCAGGAGTTCACATACATTCAAGCAGCACTGTACATGGTGTATCATACAGCCAATGTTTTGCAACCCAAGTATCTGGGTTTGAATCCCACCGCCTACTGTAGTAATTAAGGTGCTCATCCTGAAATGATACAATGCAAATTACCCATCCGTATACCTGGGCAATCATCTGTAAGTAAGTTTAGCATACAAGCCATACAATATTAATTACCATGTACTTTACTTTGGAGGAAAGTGTCAGCCGAATGAAAAAATGGAATATAAATGTCAAACGGCACCGAAACGTAACCAATTGTATCAATGCCGCAATCCATAAGATAAAGTCATTAATTATCAAGCCGAGTTAGTGTGCGCCGCTATTCCTTTCGGCACCATTATTGAAATTCTTGAAATTCTCTGTCTCGTGAAATCAAAGGCGGGTTCCCGCACACGGTAAAGTATGTCAGATTTACCCTTTCAACAATATGTTAAATATTCTATCCATATAAGGTGAAACCTTTTGATCACATAGTTCCTACGTGGTGTGCAGCAGCTCTGGCAGAAATATACATTAATTATCAATCTGTGTACCGTGACAGCTTGGAACGTACTTGAAAAAGTGCCCCCCATCACTCACACACACACACACACACACACACACACACACACACACACACACACACACACACACACACACACGGGCACACCCTTTCACGCACGCTTGCGGCTCATCCGGCGGTGCTGTGAACGCGCGGCGGCTGCTTCCGGCCTTGGGGTTTTGGAATGAGCCGCGCGAACAGCGTGACACCCCTCGACAGAAACAATGAACACCCTGTTGCTGTCCACTCCGCGTAAATAATTCACGCGTCAAAATTTAAAGCGGAAAAAAATCAAAGAGAATATTGCACATCAAAGTCCCACTTCGAAAAAAAAAAGAGAATTCTGAGGACGGGGAGCGGGATTTGCGAACAGCACCGCGTGTAACTCAACGAGCCTCCGCGCGTGAAGCTCTCGGGCGCTTTGTGCACGAGTTGCTTCACGTCAGCGTTCGAGGTCCCGATCGCATGGCTGGGAGACGGGGGGTACGGCGTGGGCTTCAGATCCTCGCAGGAGAAACACAACTTGGCAACATGGCATGGCAACATCTGACACCTGTGAATTGAAGAGAATCTCACCTTCCCGACAATGAACGGTATAGGAGGACGACCTTTCCCCAGTCCTGACTGGTACATGAGGATGGCCCCTTTCCATCGCTGAATTCACAGAATCGCAGGGAAATGCGGGCCTCCAGTTCCATCCAGTGAATAAACGCTGTCTGCACGTGTCACATATACATCTGCCAGACACGCAAAAATTCAGCATTGCGGTGCTCTCATCGCCTGTTTTCTCCTCCAGATATTAACATGGATCTGACAAATAAAACGACTATTTTACGAGATCGGGGGCCATCTGTTTAAACTGTCGCTCCTCATTATGCCCACGTAGAGCTGATAGCAAGAGGAAAAAAAAATCCCGATTTTCCAAACGAGAGGTGTCACTCAAAATCCCGAGCACCGTGCCGTCTTCACAAAAAAGTGTAACACCTATGCTTTTTTCTAAACTGAATTCCATCTGTTTTACAGTAAAAACAACATTATGGTGACACTACATTACGGCAGTAAGAAGTACAATATATATTACTGTAACAGCATTATTACAGAGCAAAACATTTTAGTCGTGTGCCAGAAAATTAGCTTATCGTCATTGATCGTATAACAAGGTTTTTGCTCATCGTCCACTTAGACGACCGATCTGGGCCAGGCTGTTAACCCATACACGCTAACTGACCCGTCTGCAGTCATATGTAAGGCTCATGTATCATGCATTAGGTGTCCGCCGCAGACCAGCCGGTCTGGTTACTATAACTATTGGTCAGACGGATAAATACACTATTGACCGGCCTTCTGGGCGTTTGTGAAAATTGGCTAAATCAGAGTATATTACCAAGTAATTTATGGATGACATATGAAACCAGCAACCTAAATCCGAACGCTGTTTGGATTGTGCAAATTATGAAAGATCAGAAAATTAAACAACTGATATTTAAGTACATGTACAAAATATGTTGAAAATTAACATACTGGAACAGTAAATCAAACATTTCCATCAGGTATAAAGGACAAGTTAATTTAGCTTATAACTGGCTACACGATATCCAGTATATTAATAAAGAGACTAGTTTGTGACAAGATGGGTCCTGTGCTTCGATACAATAAAGTCATGTAATTTGTACCCTGATTAAATGAGCAAAAAAGCAAACGAGCTGTATGAATGCATTTAGTGTTCAACCAGAAGCTTTGTTAAGCAGCCCTGAATAAAAGAGTATTGTAAGCAGAATGTATTATTTTAGTAAGGAAAGTCTATTCATTAATTTTACAGTATTACAGTTCCTTTAAAATATGATTATTTTTATAATGTAACTCATCCTCTCCTCCTTTAAGGATCTGTGGACACTGGAACCTTCGTGTAGATATGTAGATGAAAAACGGTGTGAAGAAGGATGTGGGGATGGATGTGAGAAAGGGTATGACGAAGGGTATGATGAAGGATGTGAAGGAGGATGTGAGTAAGAGTGTGAGGAAGAATGTGAGGAAGGGTATGAAGGTAAATGTGAGGGAGTGTATGACAATAGGCGTGATGAAGGATGTGAAAAAGGGTGTGAGGAAGGGTATGATGAAGGATCTGAGGAAGAGTGTGAAGAAGGGTGTGGGGAAGGATCCTTCTCTAGAACTAACTTGGTGGTACTAAGAGGGGGGGGTCCTTACGACTTCTCCTCTAATGTCCTGTTCTAGAACCTTGTCCTTTAACAGGCAATTGACTTCCTTCTGTCACCTTACGACATTCAGCAGCTAACATGACTAGCATTAAAAGTCACACGGCTATGAATAATGACCCTATAAATCCAACAAATAAAATAGCTTCCACATTTAAAGGTTTATATGCAAGACAATCAAAAAGAAAAAAAAGGTGGGAGAAAAGCTTAAAAGGGGTTGTCAGTAGTCAGAGGATTCTCAAAATCAGGTGTGCTGTAAGCTTGAGTGAGTATTAAAATTCCTGTGGGCTGTTGTTCATTACGTAGCACGTGCTCCCTGTTAGCGGTGGACAAAATCACAGCGCCTTGGACAGATCGCCCGTTATTCCCGTTTCATTACTGTACTGCGTTAATGCTAAATGAGGCACTCCAGATGTTCCCACTGATCCTGGATGGAAGTCAACACAGATATATGCAGACATGTGCTCCAAAAAGGCCTTTCAAGCACAGTGGGCTCCCAAGCCAGCCAGCCTCCGGCTGCCCTTTTCAGAGCGTGCCACCGGGCCCCGTCCTCGGACCCAACCGATTCCTGCTTTAGCCGTCTGCTGCTGCATCTCCTCACCTCCTGCAAGCTCCTCATCCCAAAGTTTACACTGGAGACCATAATCAGGGTCAAACAGTAAGCCTAGAGAGAACAAGGCAACAGTGAAGGATTGTCAATGAGCGAATGAATGAATGAATGCATGAATGAATGAATGAACAAAGCTTTAACTTTGCACACTAGAAGATTAGCACAACCTTCATCCTCGTTATTCTCAAAACCCTTCATCACCAAAGAACTGTGACATATGATTGAGGAGGAACTGGGAAATGGCTATTCTATAGGGGTGCTTAAAACGTTCTGATGCGTCTTTTTTTGAGATCTAAACAAAGTATTACAGGCACCTATTCAAACGCAAGGCCCTTTTTGCCCACCGTTTGTCTGGGGAGCAATCTGTTTATTCCACTTATTGACAGGCAGACTGACATACAGTTTACTGCGTTTTTGTTCTGGGTCACGACACAGTAGCGGTAACCAGGGAATCTGATTGTCACGAAGAGGGGCCTTCAGACAGAACAAGCGCTCTCCTCCTTTTATTCCCCTGGAGTCCCCTGGCACGGCACATTTCCAAACGTTATGCATAAAATCGTCACCTAGACACCGGAAAGGCTTCAAGAGCCGATTTCAAGAGGTGCGCAAACAACTGCAGTGCACCTTCGGCACCTAGACAAGTGCACATTGAAGGCAGGGTTTTGTCGTGAATTAAGCTTTTCTCTCCGAGAACTCTGCTGCCTATTGACAAGGCCATGCAAATGTTTCAGCATGTGGATGGACGGTGTTATTATCATCATATATTCATTTATCTGCCGACTTTCTCCCAAGTGTGTGCCATTGTTATCCATTCGTACAACTGGGTAATTTTACTGGAGCAGTTCAAGTACCTTGATCTAAGGTACTAAAGTAGGAGGTGCGATTGTTGAAACCTGGCTCCTTCAGTCGCAAGGGGACAGTTCTAACCACTACGCCACCCGCTGTGTTCGTGGGAATTTGGGTGAAAAATCCTCCCGATCGTTGTTACGGCTGCTTTAACACCTGAGATCAGGAGTGTGAAGACACGTCAAAGACACCCGTGTCCACAGGGGTGGAACACAGACTCACAAGAAGCAGGCTGCGGCAAGGAAGTGTGATGTCCCCGCAACCTAAAAGGCACCTGAAATCTCTTCCTAGAGGCCCAGTCTTATGCAGGTTCGACTCCCTTTCTGATCCCCCTCCCACTTCAGCTCACACCTTGCCTTGAAGATCGTGTTTCCACCCGTCAGTGTAAACCACTTCGTAATGATGACACCGCCGCAGTCTGAGTTCACCTACCTGTGCTCTTTCCAGTGCATCTTACCATCATTTACCCCACTATTCACTGCCTTTTAACTTTATTTACCTAACGTTGCTACTACTGCAAAAACCTCAGAGGGCATCCAGCACTTTACTGCAGAATCAATGAGGTTGAAAATTGACATTTCCATGGCATTTTCATATCCTGCCAATCAATTATTGCTTGAGAGCCAATTACTCCAACGAGCGAACAGACCGTAGGTATAAAATACACTCTAGAAAATGATTCGATATGTATTTTGAAAATCTGATGGTTTACCGAGGTCAATTACCATCTTGTTTTCTCCCACTAGATTTACACATTTTTCTATAGGGGACTGCAATACACATACTGGAATGAGTTGTTTTTTAAATTAATCAATAGCAACATCTCTGACTCAAATAACTGTGATCATAAGGATATTTAAATATCTCCCAAAAAACAGCCAAAATGAGGACTGATCTCTTGAACAAACACATGTTAGCACTTACAAGTCAGCCACGCTAGTTAATGAACACACTGCATTGTAAATGTAAATATTAAAATATTCATATTAATCAATTGAAAAATGCTGAAATTATATTTTTAAATAGTTTTAAAATGCAGTATGACACATGCAATCTTGAGGTTATCCGACATAGAGCTAACATTGAAGCATTTGTCATTATTATTATTGATAATAAAAATAATAATAATAAGAAGAAGAAGAAGAAGAGGAGGAAGAAGATTCAGAGAAAGCTTATATGAACAGTAGTTACAAATTGCTCTCCCTTTAATGAACAGATGGTGGCGCCAAAAACTCACGTGAAAATATAACAGAGAAACCCTGTAAAATAAACACACTATAAGACCTCTTCCTTTTGTTACATATTTCTGTCTGTGTGCGTGTTTCTCAAGAGTGCAAACCATTTACTTGAGAAGCAGAACTGAGAAATTCCTTAACTCCTGCACTTTTCAGAGTTTGGTGGTGAAAATTCAAACTTGAGCTCTGCGGAAAAGCGGAGAAGTTGCCCACCTCATGGAAAGATGCACCCCGAGAAACACACTTGTATTTCTTAATAAAATCTCTGATCGCATAAATCCACCGAAACATCTCAGCGCCAAGTTCTCCTAGTAGGTCCCACCCAGTGACTTCAGAGTAATTCTTACATGCGTGTTAGCGTGCGTAGGACACTTTCACTGTCACGCAGAGAACATGCGGCCCTCACACCCTCAAGCGCTCTGCTCTTTTATATGCTGCTGTTGACTGCAACTGTGAACCAATCAAGCTAAATTTGTGCGAATTCATATGCACATGAAAAAAACAGCGATGCGTGAGAGGTGTGATATTGAGGCGGAGAAGACAGGTACACTTCTGTCACACACCTTCTCCTTCGGGCAACAGCTGTGATATGTGCAGATCTTTCGTACCCGGGATGGAGTGTGAGGCCCATCGGAGCCCTGAACGGATTATAGCCTTTAGGCAATAACCAGATTATGGATATATGAAGCCAGAGAGCCTTAAAGGGGTCACCCATGTACACTGCACTCTGAGCACACACACTGTATGTCAGGTGATGAGCAAAAAAATCTGAAAAATGTCTAAATTTTTTAAAGTGAAGGCAAATGAAAAGTTAAGGTCAAACTAATCATAATCACAACAGTGTTTCTAGAATGATGCACATCACAAACTGAATATAAGCGCAAAAGTCTAAGCGCGGGCATGGAAAAGCAGGTTGAGAAGTGTAGGGCGGAGAGTGCTGTTTCCCTGCACTCAAAGGATGTGGGTTTGAATCCCACCTCCTGCTGCACCAGACACAATAAAAATGAGGCAGCTGTATGAATGAGCCAATGGCTCTACGCTTAAACGCTGAGAGAACACAAAGGGAGTAATATTATTTAGGGCTGTTTCCCTGCCTAAAGGGTGCAGATTCAAATCCCACCTCGTTCCGTAGTACCGTTGATCGAGGTACTGACCCTGAACTGATGCTGCACGAATGACCCAGCTGGAGGAATGAGTAAATCACTGCAAGTCACTCCTGGGGAAAAGCACGAGTTAAATAAAATAATACTATTGCAGGCGGATTTTTTGCATGATTGCTCTCCAATGAAAACACCGCACAGGTGCACCGACATGCTGACCGCGCGCCACGCGGCGGCCTGGGGACCCGTAAGAAACACCGCACTCGGCAGCTGCGGAAGAGTTCAGCGCGCGGCCCGAGCGCTGCTGCCGCCATCAGCGCCGCTAATGCCTTTACCTGGGAGCGCGCGCTCCACGTGACGCGCGCCTCGCTCCCCGGAAGCGCGAGCGCTGCACTTCGGCATTTTATCAGAACTTGTGTCGAATGTGCCGAGATTGCCATACGTTGGCGCGACGTGGGGCATCCCGCAACCTGGGGGCTCCCTGGAGGGCGCGCGCGTGTTTACGGCACAGGTGCACCCGCACACAGCCCAGGTTGGCAGGTAACAGCAGTCCCGCTGCGAGACCTTTCTTCGAGACCGTGATCCATCCACCTGACAGGCATCTGAAATAAGAACGCGGACAAGAGGCTGCGTGTTTTGTGAGGGAAGCGAGTAAAGCCGAGGCACTCAGACTAGCGGTGCTCATCGTACCGCGGCAGCAATGAATGGATGCAGAGTTCCGCACGAGACCGCGCGTGACGCAGCTATTGTTGTCACCCCCCACCCCCACTCCCGCTCCCCCGTACGATCGATGCTCCTCTTATCATGGTGTAATTGGGTATTACCCCGTTTTCTTCTGGGCCCGTTTAGGTTTAGTGGAGGACTTAGTGGAGGGATACCTGGGTTTATTTTCTCCTGGCCAAAGGAGGCGAGATCCGAGCAAAACGCCTCCTGAAGCCCCCCCCCTCCCCCGCTCCCCGGTCCTCAGCGTCCCGCCGTTCGATCGCGCGGCCCTCGAGACCGTCCCCGCGGAGCGCGCGCGCTTTACAAGTGAAAGAAGCCGCAGCCTTGGCCTCCTCCTCCTCCTCCTCCTCCTCCCGCCTCAAAGCGACAGCTGTAAAACCTCAGAAAACCTCTTCTCTCTCTCTCTCTCTCTCTCTCTCTCTCTCTCTCACACACACACACACACACACACACACACACACACGGGACCTGCGCTGTGCGCGCACTAATTCAGATGAGCTTACTGACGTCTCCTAACTAACTGCTACTTTTTATTATTTACCACAGAAGACTGTGATTAAATATAAAAAGCTTCGACCGAACATTTTTACCACACGGACTACATAGTTCCCCTTGTGCAAATTAATAGGTAACGTCAGAATGTACTTTTTCAGTTTTTTGCAATATTATAATAACTGCTATTAAGCAAGAACAACAACAACAATAATAAATAATAAGAGTCCAAAGACATGTTCAGATTCCCCCATAGTGTGTGTGACAGTGTGTTCCACTGATGTATGGATGAGGGACCCATTAAGTAGTGTATCTAGCAGTGTAAATCACCTTGGTGAATATAAGGTGTGTGGGCTGATAGAGTAACACTACATAGAGTTCATTGGAAGTCGCTTTGGAGAAAAGCATCCGCTAAATTAATAAATGTAAATAATAATAATTAATAGTAGTGGTAGTTATATTGTTGCTGCTGGTGTTGTCGTTCTTGTTAATACTACCAGGCAGGGCAGTCATTTGTCGGACTCTGAGAAGCAGAAGGTGGCTCCATTTCACAGGTGGGACTCTACAGCCAGGTACTTCCACCTGTGACGCTCCCGGGTGACGGTTGAACACTGACGATTAATGAAAGGAATGACGTTAAAGTGTCTCTCTCTCTGTGCGCTGGCCGTTTAACGGTCGCAGCAGGTCCTTAATTTGTAAAAAAAAAAAAAATAACTGTGCATGTTTAAGAAACAACAACAGAAGTGAAGTGACGTAACAATATTAAGGATAACCAGAGGTGAGAGTGTGACAAACAAACGTGTGATTTTGGGAAAGAGCAAAAAGGTGGTGGAAGGAAGGACTGCTTCGGAGGAGCGGCGCGCGCACACACTCGCGACACGCGCTGTCGGTGTTTCTGCGCTCGCTCTTCACGCGACACTTTATCAATAAACGCTTTCATGGACATTCGTGCGCGCTCGTCCCGACGGAACCTCTGCGGGTTCTCGGCCGTTTCATATCAAATGCACTTCGGTAAATACAAATTAAACACTGCGCATTATTTACAATATCATTAAATTAAATCTGGAGCGCCTATCGAATCATGGCGCGTCTCCGTACGCGGGAGCGCGGGAGGCAGCAGATGTGCGCGCACACGGCATTTTTGTTTCGTTTTTTTTTGGAACCTTTGATTTTAAAATTAAACTGTATGACTCTCAATAATAATAATAATAATAATAATAATAATAATAATAATAATAATAATAACCTGAATTTCACATACTAAACAAATCCCACAATAATGAAAATTATCCATATTTTTATTTTCTGACATGATAAGGGAATGTAAAAAAACAACCGCACATGGGGTATTTAAAAAAAATAAAACGAGAAAAAACTGAATTTAATGTATTACATTTAAATACATTTTCAATTCAATATTCTCAGAATATTAAAGACAAATGCATTGCACACAGGCTATGTCAGTGTACACACAGCATACACACAGTACATACAGTGAATATATAGCATAAATACAATGTAAACATAGTGTACATACAACACACATACAGTGTAAACATTACACTGTGTACATGCAGTGCTTTTACAGCGGACATACAGTCACAGTGTAAGCACAGTATTCATACAGTACACATGCAGCATCCATACATCATACATACAGTGTACATGGAGTGTAAACACAGTGTACATACAGCACACACACTGCCTGCATGCTGTGCAAACATGGCGCACGCAGAACACACTTACAGCACATTGAGACATGCATGTTTTGCCGCTGTCTGCCGCCTGCTGTTGTCGAGCATGGCTCGCTTTGACATCACCCCATTGTGCACAGTAGTTAGGCAATAATTAAATATCAGGTGCATAAGCGGCTCTTTAATTTGACATGTGTGCTCGAGGCAATAAACACACGCAGTGCAATGGGGGAGCGTAATTGCAGAGGAATAAAATATCATATGAAGTGCGTGGGGATCATTGTATCAGGTACCCGGTGACAGCTCATTTGATCATTATGCCCGGGCTAAAGAGGGTGCCTAATTAGTTTCCATTAAAACTCACACTCTAATCAAGAGTCATTCTTGCATAAAGAATGTCACTGGCTCCAGTTGAATGGACAGCATGGTTAACTCCTACCCTTCCCTCTGCAGAGACGGGGTAAAACCAGGGGGACGTGCTTCTCCCTATCCATTTCATCACTTGATCTCGTTCCCTGGATGCGGAGTGGCTCCTGCCAGCTTCACGTATTACGCAGGAGGTCTTTCTGGAGTCCAGCGGCCTACTCAGCATAGCAGACATGGTTTGTTTGTGTGTGTGTGTGTGTGTGTGTGTGTGTGTGTGTGTGAGAGAGACTGATTAATCCAGTGGCAGAACGAATAAAGTTAATTGTAAAATACAATATTTTTGTGTTTCTCTTCAATGAGAAAATAATGAATGTTTTGTGTTTGTTCATGTCACATTTATTCAATTATTAGATGCTTTCACCTAAAGTGTTGTACAACTCGGAGAAAACAAAAACGCATTTCACCAACCGGCTGAGGGAAACAGATGCAGACGCATGATTCTCACAGTACAGCACAGTCAGTATGTCTGATGTCACCGTTTATAGCGCCTTACATTATCTGGGGAGCTAAATCAGGTGGCACAGCGAGTAGTGCTACTGTTGTACAGCGCCTGGGTTGTGTGAGAGGACATGGGTTTGATCCCCGCTCAGTCTGTGTGGAATTTGCATATTAACCCCATGTCTGTGTGGGTTTCCTCCCATAGTCCAAAGACATGCTGTTCAGGTTTATCCATAGTGTGTGAGTGACAGAGAGAGTGTGTTCCACTGATATATGGAGGAGTGACTCATTGCAAGTAGTGTATCTAGCAGTGTAAGTCTTTGGGTGCTCTGCTTTCCTCCCACACTCCAAAGACATGCTGTTCAGGTATCCCCATAGTGTGTGAGTGACAGAGAGAGTGTGTTCCACTGATGTATAGATGAGTGACTCATTGTAAGTAGTGTATCTAGCAGTGTAAGTCACCATGGTGAATAAGGTGTGTGGGCTGTTAACACTACATAGAGTTCACTGGAAGTTGCTTTGGCGAAAAGCATCTGCTTAATAAATGTAATATAAATAAAGAAATGCAAACATTATATGTCATTAGATGCTTACGCATCTTCAGTAACCACATGTCCAGTGCAGGGTCATCATGGTCCAGAGCCTATCCTGGAAGCATAGGGTGTGAAGTAGGGTTCTCTCTGGACAGGACAGAAGTCCATCACAGAGCAATAACAGAAAATCATTCACTGACACACGCACTGGGGGCAATTTAGAGTCACCCGTTCACCCGAAACATGTCTTTGGACTGTGGGAGGTAACCAGAGCACCTGGAGGAAACTGCTGGGAGGGATCAATGCTTCGATAGACATACAGTATGAAGTACAAAGCCCCCCAGTTGGGAAAAGGAGCCTTAAGAACCACTGGGTGGTCTCAATGACACGCTTCGGAAGATCTGCTCGAGTGAGACTCACATTCAATATTAGCTGACAGCCCCAAGTTAGTAATAATGCATATAACACAATGTGTGGCGCTGGCAGCGCTGGCAGGACTTTCAACAGGTGGGCCTTCGCCGCTGCATTTCCATTTTGTTCAACAAAGAGCCGCTCTCCCCAGCTGACATCTGTCTGAAAGCTCTGCCTGATCATTCTTTCATGTGCAGCGTCAAAGATGCACGATATTCAGGGACTCCGCCATAATGGGGCTGCTGGAACGCAGTAAAAGTGGGGGCCGTCAGAGAGCGTCCGCCTCCCAGGATGAGTCCCAGAGACGAAGATGGCACGTGACGGCTGGGGAGGATCCCGGCTTGTCCACGCTCTTGCAACAGGACCCGTTAGCCACCTGACTGCTAAAAGCCGCCATAATGGAGCCAGGTTGACGCATCGGCATCCCTGGTCGCACCCGGATGTCATCTGGAATCAGCAGAGGAGGACGTCAGGGAAAGTTACCCACGCCTATCATAACCCCTTACTTCACAAGATTAGCATCCTGCGTCATGGTAATGCTATTTATTTGGAGAGCTGGTTGAGAGCCATCTCATCGAGATGCTGGGGCTTTGATGTAACTGGTTCCTTTCTACAGGAATTTGGTTCTTCTTTTACCCAATGTACTCTTCAACACTGACCACTTCCATATTAGGGCTGTCCACAGCGCCCCCTGCGTGCCAAGTTGGATCCTGTCTTTGCAAAGTAATGATGTGCAAGAGAGAAGCAAATGCTGCAAAAACTGTGTGTCTCTCCAGCCTCGGCATTGTGGATCAGTGCTTACAGTCTTCTGCCAGCATGGGAGGATTTATAAGCTTTCTCACTGGTGTTCCTAATCCAGGATGTCAGACGCCTCATAGTCACACCAGCAGAGAGGAGACAAGCGTCTGGAGTAACGAAGGCTGTTTCCAGAGCTGGATGAGCAGCGGCAGAAATATTTCCCAACACAAGACCTCATGCTGATGTGGAACATGAAGCCAGAGAACTCAAGCTGTCATAGAGAATAACACTACCATGCTAGTAATCTCTTCTATCAAGACTCTGCTAGGTCGCCATCTCACCACCTTGTGATTTTCTGGCCTGGTCCAAAACTTTGCCCACAATGAGCTGGACCACGGCAAAAATACCATCGTGCTGTTGGCAGGTTTGGTGTGCTGACCTTCAAATCAGTGGTGTTCTCACAGAAGGGAAAGTGATCAGTTTGGTGTGAGGATTATGGAAGGTTCTCTGCTCCCCTTGCAGAACTTACCTAGATGTAGGGGCTGGTTAGTGGCTGGTGGTACTGGTGTAGATGAGGGCTCTCTAGAGGCCTGGCCTGGCGGAGCTGTGCTTCAAATTGTGCTGTCTGCACAGTCCATTCCGTCATCCACCACTCGGCACCCGATACAGGCTTCCCCTCCCATCGCGAAGAGTGGAGAAAACATTTCATCGGGAAGACCCAAGGTCACCTCACCGCCAGTTTGTAATAATGGAACCAGCATGCTGACATCAGCCATCATCCCCCAAAGACCTCAAAACTCAGCACTCTGCAGAACTCTCTTGGCCTCCTGCTTCTCCATTTGGTCTTGTGTTTACGCCGCACACTTTAAAGAGTCTTCCTTGTAGGCGAACTCCACAATCCCCATATAAATGAATACATTTTACTGCCACTGACAATGCTCATGCTTCCTATTGAACTTAATTTGACGACGGTGATTTACGGAGGGAGCATTTTAGGAGGCTGGAAAGCATTACCCATCCATCTGTGACTCATTTCCTGCTTATTTCATTGAGTAATATGACATTATGTTGGGGGATCGACCAGCTCCATCTTCCTGACATTCCAGGCAGCACTAGTTGGCTACACAAACATTTTCTTTTCATATTCATCCCACTTAAAACCACAGCATTGTATATATTAAGACTGCCTAAAGAGTGCTATTAATAATGAAACATTGTGTGCTATTTTCTTAATCCTGTTTCCTCCTTATAAATAAATTATCATTTGCTTCTCAGCCTCGATGCACAAAGGCCTCAGACACTTTTCTCGCACATTTTAATTATTTTGAAATAAATGCATCATGAAGACAGAGCCTGTTGTGTGTCCCCCACACCTACTCGCCTCCCCCTTCCTATTTGCAGGCTTGAGGAGAATGGGAAAGAGTGAGCACCTTCCACGGCTATGCAGGCATTAGGGTAGGAAATGCCCAATGACCCATGAAGGCCCATCGGATGGGCAAAGCAGCCCCCGCTGACAAAACGGTCCAATTTGGGACTTGAGTATTCAGAAGTTTCCCCTGTTTGCCGGGTAAATTCTGAACAAATATTTCTTTGCCCTGTGCAAATGCCCTCCAGGGGCACCTCTGTCACCTGATAATCAGGGTAAAGTTTGGCTCTCTCTGGCATCGCAGGATCCCCACTGCTGTTACTCCAGCAATACAAACACACTCAGCTTTCTGAAGCACAGCCACGAAAGGGAGGACACAGACCAACCCCATCCCAGATGTTCCCGGCATCCAAAGGCCGCCAATCTAGGGGACAAATGGCTAGTATTGGCCACATTCCACTAGGTGTTTCAGGAAACCCCCGAACTTTGTATTTACACTAGTAAAGCTTATGGCCAGAAAAAAAATATTACATTCACACTGAAGTCTGTCATAAATGTTTTGGGTTGGACTGAAAAGTAATGAGACAGCGTTAAAGCGATAAATGTAAGCTGTCAGTCAAAAACATTACACTGATGGCCGTGAGTCGCTCAAAAACGACAGCATGTTTCAGGCATCGTTAAGTGCCTGGATCATTCATAATTTATTAAATCTACAGTGATCAACCTACTATATGTTCAATCAGCACTAAATACGCTTTTGTAAGTGCTAAGGATGTTCATCGTGTTAATTGTGCTTTCTTTCCATTTTTTGGTCACTTCGGGTGATGTCATATGCACAGACCAGAGGAATACATACCATGCATTCACAGAAAAGCATACGTGAGAAATACATGTAACATCTGAGCTTGCTTGAATACAGCTTCTTTCTTCCCCACATGTTAAAAAATGTATATGCGGGACTGACCAATGAACGTCTACAACTGCTTGTCCCAAGCGGAGTCACAGCGAGCTGGAGCCTACCCGGCAACGCAGGGAGCAAGGGGAAGGGATACACCCTGGATGGGACATCAGTCTGCCACAAGGCACCCCAAGCAGGGCTTGAACCCCAGGCCACCAACCAGCGGGCACTGGCCAAACCCACCACGCCACCGCACTCCCCCTCTAGCCAGGACCTCAGAAGTTTATTCTACCGAGAACAACGGAACTCAAATTTTCCACACTCTATACAACACCATCACCTACAAGTAATGTTGAAATGTCCAAACTCATTCAGTCAAACAAAACTTTGAGCTGAAAGGAAATAAACGCAGTGAAGTTCATCCCAAATGACCGAGTCTTCGGAGTGCACCAGGAGGAGGGCAGCCGCACCCACAGCCCTTTGACAACGGGAGCAGTGGGTTGGTGGTAAGTAGTAGATTGACGGTAAATGCGAGAGAGAGAGAGGACAACGGGCTGAGAGGTACAATAAGAGTATTCAGTGTGTATAATGAGACCCTGCAGAGAGTGGACAGGTGGCAGCGCCCGTGCGTTCTCCAGGTGGGGATGTGCTCCACAAAGGGCATTGTCTCCGGCGTGCGCGTTGCCGGTGGTCCCCGGGGAGGGCCAGGCAGGGGTTCGGGCTGAACTGCCTGGGATAATTAGGGTGCAATGACCTTCTCATTAGAGCCAGGAGACTGTTGATCACCACTCCCCCCCTTTTCTCCTAATGGATGCAGGCTACAGAGACAATCTTGGGATATCAAAGCAATTCTCTAAGATATTTATTAGAGTCAAAATTACAAAAACACATAGCAAAACCTTTGAATTACAGGCGCTAATGTATGCGGAGCCAAATGAATGGCTTGCCCCCCTCCCCCCCCACCCGCCTTGTATCTTAAATTTTTCATTACAAATTTCCAGGGCTTCAAAGTGCTTTGACTCAGTCGGCCCCTTTTCTTCTCGCCTGCGTGACAAAGAACTGTCAAAAACTGTCCCCGTGTTTGTTACTGTTTTTTTCCCCTCCCTTTTCTTCCTCTCACAGCTAAATGTCAAATAACTTTGTTTAAATAAAACACGGCAAACTCATCTGGTGTGGCTTGGAGAAAAGCAGGGGGATAATGTGCCAGCCGGCGCCTAAAAGGGCCTAATTAATGTTGCTCATTGATTTTGTTTTAGAGTGATGTATTCTATGAAAAAAATATGAATCTTGAAGGCGCTCTCATTAAAATCATTAGCAGCTTGATGTTAGCTGAAAACATCTCATTCTTTGGTGCACTCTAGCGCTTAAAAGCACATTCACAGGTTCTTATTTAACATCACAAGAATGGACCGTGCTGCAGGGTTTTGGGAGTGTGGGTGGGAGGGGATGGGGTGAGCATCATTTTTTCCCTACAAGACCTAGTCCTGTTATGCAAGGCCACCGTTTTTTTGACTTTGTCCTTCATGATGAAAACTGGGTTCCCTAAACAGAGTATATATTTTTACACATCACCCATTATTTGGCATTTAAGCCCAGGGATTCAACTGAGGTTTTACATGGGGAAGCAATCCAGGTCTGGAAAGAGTAATAGGGACTCAGGGTGGGCTTTTCTGTGCAACATGCCAGCAAACACCACAGGTAGTCTAATTTTCCCCCAGAATGCAATGTTTTCGACTCATGGAGTCCGTTGAATTCCGCACACCGTGTCGCTCTATTTTTTTTTGAAAAAAGCGAAAACTTGTGGAAAAAAAATTATATTGAAGGAATACTAAAATTATTAGCATTTTGTGTGACTAATAAGAAAAAGTGTATGCATGTTACTCTAGAGAACTTTTTGCGCTGCACCAACATGTTGCCATTGAATTGACAGCTGAACAATGAAGAGGAATAATCACAAAATTTTAGAAGAAGCTCTAAAAAATTTTAATGAAATGTAATTACCCTCCAAAATGAGATGCGTTATTTTTGAAAGGATGACATCTAATTAAATCTCACCAGGCATGTATATGGAATTATTTTCAGCTACAACGATGTCATAGATTTGGAAAAGAGCAGAGAAATGTGCAAACTTAAACACACCAAATGAACGGCAGCCCAAATCCCAGTGCCAGCACCAATAGCCATTATTGCCCATGTGTCCTCCTCGGGCTTTAAAAGGTCTGGTGAGTGTTGCTCTGTTATCGAGCGCTGTAAATACATATTACGGGCACAACTTCTCCTGTCTATTCATTGCCTTGGACGAGCAAGCGCTAACACGAGCGCACGGACCCATTAGCCGCATCAGTATCCGCATGCTGACAATGAGCTTTGGACGACCAGCATCGACTGCCTAACGAGGGCCCTGATCCCTCTTCGCTTCATCCACGGCTCCTAATTCGGCTGTCAAATAGGAAAAGAGGCCCTTTAAATAAAATGTTTACATGTTGTGCATTTCCTTAAAGTGTGTTTGTGCATTGCTTTTCATGTCAAGGTTAAACACGTGCTGATGCAACAAAGACATACCGGTAGCAAATGTATGTGCAGCTGGGAAATCGGGAAATTGTTAAAGGGGGTTGGAATTGGAATCGGCGCTATTAGGCATTTGCAACTCAATGTATGGTGGCACCACATTAGGGAAAACACCACGACCACCAAAATAATTACGATACATCAGTAGGGCTAAGCCACTGCTTATTTACCAGACCAATTAATGCTTAAAGTTTCTTACCTGTTTGACAGGCGGCCAATTAAGGAATTAACCTTACGTTGGCAAATTGGCGTTGGACCTGGAATATTATGGAAAGCATGCTCAAGCTCAGCCACTTTTAATTGGAAACAAACACACAAAAAGCGTTAAATAACACAAAAACAACTTTTCTTGGTCACAGGATGCTGATCAGGGATGACGTGAAGTTTTTTTTTGTACTAATAGAAAGCAGATGATTCTAGCTGTAATTGCTCAAGGAGGAATTGTTTATTTATTTGTTGTGTGTGCGTGCTTTTACAGACTCCGAGCCCAGGCTCTCTCTTCTCTCCTCTTTCTCTCTGCTCCAGGCCAATAAAGGCAAAAGTTCCCATCCAGTCAGACAACAAATCCAAGATATAACAAGTGCCACAGAGATTAAATCCAATTTGCTGAATCCCAGCCGCTAAACCCCTAAAGAAGAGTCGCAGTTCCCGGCTGCACCTGTGCAGCTCACCCCTATATGAAGTGCTGTATAAATTAATCACAGGCGGTCTTATGCACTTTGATGCAATTTGTAATGCACATTAATGAGGGGTGACAGCTGTAACTAAAAGGCAGAATGATCACTTACAATTTAAATAAAAATCAGAGCGCAATAACAAAAGTCATTTGCATGACGTTTTTTTCTCTCGCTTCATTTTCATCTTCGCAGAGCTTTGATTCCTGCTGTTCTATCAAAGGAGGCCACGTATGAAAAGACCAAATTATCTAGGAATCGGAGAAACACTGCTGTTCTGTCTTACTTGCTGGTATTGTAATGTATGAGGCCTCATTTAAAGCCCAGTGAAGGTATGCTGTGCGCTCGTCTGCGCGCTTTTTCACTTTGCGTCGTTTCAGCATGAATGACTTATCAGTTTTCCTTGTCTTGATTTGTTTTGTCTATGAAGCGGCGCTGAGTGCGGAGGTTACTCAGTCACACAGCATATACCCTCTATAGAGTTTTATGCCAAAAAAAAAAAAAAAAAATGCCATCGCGGTTACAAAGCACATCCTGCGCGGGATCGCATTTCGGCTCCGAATTATCCGTGACCAAGCGATCGGAAGATGCATAAATTCTAAATCTCTCTTTATGAAAATTAGCTGACCTTCAGCTCTGTTCATTACAATTTGGGCAGAAACTATGTTATTAGTGTAATTGATTTCATTATTTATTACCCCCGGTAATGACATTTCTCTACTGTCAAAAGCCTACCAGGGGGTCCCTTGTGAGCTGTCAGTTCAAGCTGGCTGATGAAAAAACGATCACGCAGAGAAAGGATTAGCGGCGTGGAGTGATGGGGCCAGAAGGCAGCATGTTTGTGAAGAAATGCACATAAAACAGCTCAGGTTAATACAGGCACAATGAAGGTGGGGGGGTAGGCTGTTGCACATCAGAGGAAGCCCTTTGAGGCCTTCCTGTCTCCAGAACAAACCCGTATTTCCTGAGCTCAGTAAGGAGCTTTAACACGGTCCTGAAGATTTAATTAAGATGTCAGTCGGTGTGGGTCACTCGCGGTACAGCGTTCGCTGGGGAAACGCGTTGCGTCTGTGCAGAGGGTGCCGCCAAGGCGCTACCCTCTAGGATAGTCATGTTCAGGCCTTCAGGACAGGTAATGTGTCAGTGTCACTGTTATTTCAGAGCAGGTGGAGTAGTGGTTAGAACTGCTGCCTTATGAATCGGGTTCCAATCACACTCCTGCTGCAGTGTCCTTGATCAAGGTAATTACCCTAAATTGCTCCAGTAAAAAGTACCCCGCTGTATAACTGGGTGAATTGTTGTAAATAGCTTAGTGTACAAACCCAATGCTGCGACTTCTGACAGAAGCATCGCCTAAAATGTGTTTTGCTACTCTTTTATCCCGAATTGCATAAAAATTACTCGGATTCAAGCTGGGTATTTCTGCTGATTTGTTAACCAAAGTCCGGTAGCTCACTCAAGGATACAAGAGATGCCTGTTTAAAACTGGAACCAGACCATGCTGCTTTCAGCACTGGCACCTACAGGCAAGCGACGTGGGGTGGCGCTCTGACGGCAGAGTCACGCCGGCCAGTAGGACGCAGGAGTTTGCCTGCCTTTTTGGGTTCGTGGTCTCATGCGAACCTGAGCGCCACTTGCTAGGTCCAGGTGGGATCTGGCAGAAGTGGCCTGCTGGCAGGCATGTAAATGCACGGGGGGCACGTTAAAAGGCAGCGGCCCACGCAAGGCCTAACGCTGTCTGTCAGGCGTCTCCCAGCAGACCAGGTGGCGATGAGGCCAGCTCTGTCCTCCACTCCAAAGTGTACACATTGATATCAATAATAATACATGAGATAGAGCCCCGCTTGCGGACAGTGTTTTTCCGCCTCCACGTCTAGAGCTCTTCAACCAAGCTTCAGGGTTTCATTGTAAGTCCATTATACCTCTTCAGTTCAGAAATTATAAATGACAACTAGTCCCCAGATATAAAATGGAGTATTATCTTGTCGGGTCATAAAAGGTGGCTGAATTGCATTTTATCGAGTATGTCCTCCTGGCTTTGACGTATTTTATGTATAATTCAGCCTAAGTGCATGATTAAGAAAGGACTGTGGCTTCTTCTGGGAAAAAACTTCCACAGTGCTGCTTCTTTATCCTATCGTGCACGGAGCTGGTCTCTGGGTGCGGCCCACCGCGCACCTGCACTTCTCCTCCACGTGGCGTTTGCCGTGAGCCATAGGTGGGCATCTTCCCGAAGGAGGGAACTTTCTGGGTCACGAATGGCCGCTAATGCCTCCGTGTCCCGAGCCCAACCGAGCGAAACCCCTCACGCCTTCGTTAAATATTCATCTGCTGACTGTCAATAATTAAGTGCTCATTATTTGAACTCTGAGAGGGCTGAGATTCCAAAATTAATGCGGCACTAATGCATGAGGCGAAATACACGCTCAGCACCCTGGCCCCACTGGCGGAAAGTTAAAACGATCCTCTTTCTGCCTTTGTCCGACAAAAAAGAGCTTTGTCGCACATCAAAGATTTAAGGCAGAGTTGTCCCAAAATTTGAAAATGCATTTGTGGTTTTGTAGTCTTGACAGAACAAGAATTGTAAAACAGCTTAAAAAATAGAAACGCTAAAGTTAGTACAAGACTGTTTTTCTGGTTTCTGCTAAAGCGATAGAAGTACACTGAAAAAGGGTGTAATACAGTCTGACAAGTAGGAACAGACATTTACCGAGTTTTGCACAATGCATGTCCGGATGTCTCGCTGCACCACGATTCGTAAAGCATCTCACATACCTCCGGAACTGAAAGCCAAGGGACAAAACAGCTGTCGCTTCTTGTACGCTTTTGTTTGCAGCAGCACAAAATGTTTAGGGTGTGTCAAACTTACTCATTTCAGCATAGGACAGAAATAGCGCTGCCAGGAATAAGAGCCAAAAAAGCCTGATGCTGCCAATTAATTACTTTTAGATGTGTTAAATATGCATTTTAGGTCTGGACAATAAAGGTAGCTAGATCTTTTTTCCTTTAGAAAGTTACGGCAATGGTTACCGTAGCGATTGCCCAAAATATGAACACTGTACTTGAGCTCATCTGCCAAAAGTCCCTTACAAGGAGAGAACTGAAGTTATACTCTGTGAAACCAGAATACACAGGTATTTATAGAGAGATTTTTTTATTTAAAAAAAAAAAAAAAATAAAGAAATTTTAAAAAGACCACTTTACATTTATTTGTTTAGCGGATGCTTTTCAACAAAGTGACTTTCAATGAACTCTATGTAGTGTTATCAGCCCACACACCTTATTCACCAAGGTGACTTACACGGCTAGATACAGTACTTACACTGGCTCACTCATCCATACATCAGTGGAACACATTCTCTCTGTCACTCACACACTATGGGGGAACCTAACCAGTATGTCTTTGGACTGTGGGAGGAAACCAGAGCACCAGGAAGAAACCCACACAGACACTTTGCATCATTGCATCATCAAAAAGAGAGATTTGGATTTATTTAGAGTACAGTCAATTTGTGACATACCACCGTATAAACTGGTATACAGTTTTATGCAAAAGTTTGGGCACCCCTGGCCAAATTAGTTTTAGTCAACAGCAGTTGTAAACAACTGCTACGGGAAACTGTGTTTAAAAAAAAAAAACATATTTGCAAATTTTATTACACAGTAACTTTTTATTTCATGAACTTCAAAACATACGATCAAAGAAATTAGTAATTGTGGCATGTGCAAAAGTTTGGACACCCTAGTAAGTCAGTATTTGCTAACACCCTCTTTGGCACATTTCACAGCTTGTAAACACCTTTTGTATCCAGCTAAGAGTTTCTCAGTTCTTCTGGGATTTTTGCCCACTCTTCCTTGCGAATCACTTCTAATTATGAGATTTTCTTGGGTCATCTTGCATGCTCAGCATGTTTAAAATCTACCCACAGATTTTCAGTGATGTTTAAGTCAGAGGACTGTGAGGGCCATTACAAAACCTTCAGCTTGCTTTTCTCCAAGTAGTTTATGGTGGCTTTTGACGTATGTTTGTGATCATTGTCTTGCTGAAGCTTGAAATGGGATGGCTTCTACAACTTCTTGGCTGATTGTTTAACATTGGCATCCAGAATTTGCTGATATTTCCTGTAATCCATTCTTCCCTCTACCCGAACAATGTTTCCTGTGCCACTGGCTGCTACACAACCCCAAAGCATAATGGATCCACCACCATGTTTAACAGCTGGCAAGGTGTTTTTTTTAATCAAACGCTGCACCTTCTTTTCTCCAAACAAACCTTTACTAATTGTGGCCATATAGTTAAATTTTTACCTGATCAGTCCACAGCACTTGTTTGCAAAAGGCCTCTGGCTTGCCTAGATGCTGTTTTGCAAACCTCACACATTGACTTTTGTGATGAGGTCGCAGGTAAAGCTTCATCTTGATGACTCTTCCATGTAGGTCATGTTTGTGCAAGCAATGCTGTATGTGGAACAGTGTATCACCACTCTTGTGTCAGCCAAACCTTCCTGCAGATCCTTTGCAGTCATATGAAGGTTTGTCCTTGCCTTTCTGACCAGCATACAAGCAGTCCTCTCAGAAAGTTTTTTTGTTCTTACAGATCTTTCTCTTGACTTCTACAGTTCCCATTTACTGCCATTTCTTAATGGCATTATAAACAGTGGAAATTGCAAGCTTGAAGCAATCTTATAGCCTTCCCCTGCTTTGTAGACATCAATTAGCTTCATTTTCAGATACTCAGTTGCTTAGAGGAGCCCATGATTGTTGAGTGACAGCCCCAAGTTTGGAGTGTCAGGGAATTTATTAAGCTCTACAATTGTCAATAGGTGAAAACTCCTAATGGCTGTTGAGGCCTAATGAGGTTCTTACAGTCAGGAACCTTGCAAAAAAAAGTCTTTATTACTGGACAAGTGGAAGGGTGTCCAAAGTTTTGCAAATACCACAATCACTATTTTCTTTGTTCCTATGTTTTAAATTTCATGAAATATAAAATAACTGTGCAATAACATTTGCAAATATGTTGTTTTTTAACACACCATTTCCTGCGGCAGATGTTTACTACTTTTTACTTACAAGATTAACTAAATATGCAATTTGCCCAGGGGTGCCCAAACATTTGCATAAAACTGTACATTACCTGAGTAGCTGCACATAGGGGTTTTTTGTGAAATTATTAAACAGAAAACATAGTACATGTTTATCGAGCGCATAGGAGATCGGGGAGAACTGAGTCTGAAACGGGTGAGTTTTGAGACCCTTCTTGAATGTTGAGAGGCATTCAACAATTCTGAGGGACACAGCGAGGTCATTCCACCACATCGGCACCAGAGCTGAAAACTTTTGTGCTTTTGATTTTGGACCTCTTGTTCATGGGACCACCAAATTGCAGAGGTGGAAGAATGTAGCAGTATGGTTGGGGCGTAGTGAGTGTTCAGGTCTTGTAGATATCAGAGAACAGATCTGTTGATGGTTTTGTAGGCTGCAGCCAGAGTCTTGAATTTCATATGGGCAGCGATAGAAAGCAAGAGCCTTCAACTTCAGCCCCTGTCCTCAATTACTCAGCAGGAGGATACATGGGAAATCTTTGGTAGGTCAAAGGCCACTTTAGTAGGTTGCTTGAGATAAATCATTCATTTCTTCAGAAATTAGTAGCTTTAATGCCATTTGTTAAGGAATTAGTATTAACGAATCAACAGGAGTTTTAGCTGTGACAATTTGATTCAGAAAAATAAAAAAAATTAATATATAGAATAAAGAGACATCTAGCTGAAAATGCAATTGAAACAAAACAGTAAGAAAACAATCAATGAAATATTGCTTTCCCATTTTTGTTTTAGAACAAAATTTGACTGTACCATCCATCTTCCCTGCATTTTAAATCATACATGGATACAAAACTTAGTGTTCTATACTTTGGCAAGAACTGCTGTCCATAAATCCATCGTGCAACACAGTTTCTTTTAAGAACATGTTTCAGCATGCAGTAGGAGATTGTGAAGATTTCTCATGAAATTTGAATTTCAGCAATCAGATCTCCACATTACAGCAATTTCGGAAAACTAACAGTAGCATGTCAACAAAAATGTGCTCACCACAGCTCTTGCCGGATGTTGAACTCTCAGGAGTTCAAAACGTAAAAACTAAATACTGCTCAAGATATAATGGCAAACTGTACATCCTTTTATTTTTAATGACTCTCTTAGCATACACTTTTCTTTCAAACAGCTTACAGCATTTTATCTATTTATACAGCCAAACAATTTTTACTGTGTGAATTTTGGCTAGAGTATCATAATCCAGGATACAACCACAGGAGGTGGGATCCAAACCTGCGACCACTGAGCATGAGGCAGCAGCTCTAACCACTGCACCACCTGCTGCCCTGTTGATTTGTTGACCAGTTCAATGAATGAATTACAATGAATCAATCACAATTGATTAATTAAATTCAACAGATCAATTAAGCACCAACATAATGTCTTGAAGAGCAAATGTTATTACAGATATGAAGCTTTTATTCTTTTCATTGGTCATTAGACATAATTAACATGCCCAGAATTTGGGTATCTCTGAGAGTTGTGCAGACTACGAGCAAGAACACATTAAAGATCCTACTGAGGTAAACAGAGGGGAGGGAAAGTTACACATGCCCTGTTTCCACTTGTTTTCCTCCAGCTTGTGAAAATATGCCTTGTTAATCACATACATCAAAGCTCTTCTATCAGTGATTCTAAAGCAGTGCTACAGCCCCATTTCCCTCCTATCTGGAGACGTTAATGCATGTTAACAAGGGGTTCGGAAGTGTTGCAGGGGAATGTAGGCTTTGGCAAGTGGTTGAACATAGCAGGGTGCAGTAACCCTTGGGTATTATATTCTTATTCATTGTACTGCTCCTCCCTTCAATTTTTGGAATGACTTATCCTGTTTCGTCATTAGCCGGCTGAAATCAATAATTGACTATCCTGATTCAGATCCTAAAGTTGCAGTAAAATTTGTTGTTGTGAGCTTATTTAAGAGGATGGATAATTACTGCAGTGTGTTCCTCATCATCAGCTGAACCTGGCATTTCCACTGACACTAGCACTGCTAGCGCTAATCCAGAGCACAACAGCAGGAGGTATGATATAATTAGCACTGTTACAATCAATTGGTGTTACTGCTCCTGCCTTTGGACTTGAAGGACCGAAATTCAAATTCCTCATCCTGCTGTAGTAGCCTTGAGCAAGCTACTTCCTCAAAACTGCTCCTGTTAAAATTACCATACACACACACAATGTCTACAGCCTCTTGTCCCGAGTGGGGTCGCAGCAAACCAGAGCCTATCCTGGCAACACAGGGCGCAAGACTGGAGGGGGAGGGGCACAGCCGAGGCTGGATGCCAGTCCACCGCAAGGCACCCTGAGCAGGACTCGAGTCCCAGACCCACCATAAAGCAGGCTCCGGCTAAACCCACCGCACCCCCCTCTGTTAAAATTACCCAGCCGCATAAATGGGAACGTAATTATAAGCAGCTTAACACTGTAAATTGCTTTGAAGGAAAGCATCAGCTAAATGAATGTGTAAATCCTACAATAGTATCTCTTCCTTCAACCTCAAACTATAGAAGAACATGAAAAGTGAGATGCTCGTGTAACTCACAATAAACAGGCAATATGTTTAACAAAGACCTGAGTCCAAGGAGACTTACTGCATCATGTTCATACAATTTACGGAAGCGCTTGTATAGGTACCGCGTAGCAATCCTGTCTCGACTGCCTAAACCTGAAGAACCATGAATGTCGGGGAAATACTGGCATGACCAGGTGGCAATTTCCAACAACAAACCAATGCTCTCCAGAGTATCAACAGTCGAGATAATGACTTACATTGTTTTCACTAGTTGGAAAGCTGGTACATGTTATGGAGCAGAAGGCACCACCTGTGTTTCAGTTCCGCTGGTACATTGTTAACATTCCAGTGCTGTGAAACTCTGTGGGAGCCACAAGATTCCCTCCGGTCATTTATCTGAGAAATACGCCTGATCCCACGACGTTTCCCACCTAACCAGCGCAGTACAAATTGCTACGCTGAAAAAGTTCCTGATGGGCGAACAATGATTTGTCTGCAGCGCTAAGAGATGGCACACAGACATGTCGCCAAGGGTTTGCGGCAACTTGATTGACAAAACGAGAGCAGCTACTGCTGTGAATTTAATAGCAATCTTTATTTAATGTATATTACTTAAAAGTGTATGCAAAATTAACATCGACCGAAAAAAGGGACATTTTATGTGGTATTTAAAGAATGATATGCATAATATATTGTAAATGAATATTCATAACCCAAGAACTTAAAGTAATTCTTGTCCTAGCCTAGACTGTCACTGAAAGCTTTGACTTTCAAGATGACTATTAAGAGCTAGGAAACTTGAAAGGAGAAACAAGTAAGAGAAAACTGAGCTTTTTAGATAAGGCAGAGGAAAAAAGTTTGACATGTAAAATTTATCTCAAGGGCAGATTCTCTCATGGAAAAAAATACAGATAAACAGGATTCCATACTAATACGTATCAACATTTTTCCTCCATTTTTACGGGTCCAGTGAATCCACATTAGTCATGTTGGATTATTTAAAATCTGTTTTAAAAACCTACACATTATAACACATGTACCTCATGTAGCACATTGGCCAAGACAAAATAATTTATCATTCAATTTAACAATTATAATGGATACATACATATAACTCTGTGTGTTTTTTATTAACACTTCCTGTTCTAGGATAAGCTGTCAATTTGTGGTACGGCTACAATCCACCTGAAAAACTCCTCTTAAAGAAATTTCAGACCCACCTAGATTATTTTACTCGGCAAATATACTTTTGGCTAAACTCTCATATCACATTTAATTAATTTTGCAAATAAATGTTTTATGGCACTGTATCTTGCGATTTTTAGTGATGTCTCTGTTGAACAATCACGTGGACGACAAGATTAGTCTGTTGCCTTGATTGGGTTGACAGGTTCCTGACTCTTCTTGCCTCCTACTGTAACCCATGTTAGCATAATTCAATTATACATGAGACAGCGTACATAATTACAGTCCCCCGGCAGAAGCCTTGAGAAACTGGGCTCCACTTGATTGGATACTGAGCACCAACAATGCTAACATTTCATATGCTCTTCTTTTGGTTTTGTTGCACGTTCTGACACAATGAAAGGAAATTCTGACAAGGTTCTAGAATCCTCTAATTGATCTGAGCACTGAATATTTAATCACCATGACACCCATTCTATGTGTATTTAATTTTTTTTAATGTAACACATTGTGGAAGGAAGCTCTCACAAAGGTGGGGAGCAGACTCACGGCCTGCAGAAATTATGAAAGGACAAGGAATAAGGTTAAGAGATAAAGCAAATCTGTTTATTTTATTAGCTAGGGGCTCCTGTGGGAGACTGAGTCCATGAACTGTCAGGACCCATTAAACATGTAATTCTTGTTGGAAGAAAACTTTGCACATACACAGTCTCCATACCGTGTTATTAAAAAGATGAGCACGGCTGTGGAAAAATAAATAAATTAATAAAAAATACCGATTAAATTTTAAGCAGCCAGCGGGCCGATATTTTGCCCGAGGCTTATTTGTCAGTTTCAAAGGGTGTTTTTATTAATTTTGTATTTTGCATTTTGTTAGTGGAAAGAGCCCAGTCCAGTGGGAGCACCGCGAGCTGCAGCAGACCTGCAGCAGGCCAAGGAGAGCCACTGAGCATGTCAAACAGAACCGGCACGGAACCAGCCCGCTTGGAGGGCAAAATTAGCTCCACATTGTCAATGTGCACCCCCGCCCCAACCCCCACGAGCGCCGCCTCTCCGCCAGTGACCAAGTCTTATCGCCATTTTTTCTCCTCTACCCTTACTTGTGAGGATTTTCAGCAAATATGATTTGTGATGTATTAATCTCATTACCGAGTTGCTGAGAATGTAACTACTGTTGAAACAAAAAACATAAAACCACACTGACAATAGTGCAGGAATGTTTTGTACTGAAATAAAGTGAAACGCTACTAAATTCTATTAAGACGGGTTTCGACAAACACCTTATTAATTATTGAAATTTAGTGAAGGAATTCAAAATCCTAGTAATAAGGTCACTGACCGACACGCTCAGTCTCCCTCTGACACGCAAGCGACAAGCAAAGCGTGCTGGCTTGCCCCTCCGGTGGACAAACGTGGAAAAAATTGGATGAAAGGACCCCCCACCCAGCAACACAATAATCAAGGCTGGCGACGCTGGTTCCCCCTCCAGTTGCTTTCAAGGGCATCCTTTTACTTCATCAATGGGTCAGGGTTGCGGGGGAAAAGCCATCTTGACCAGCTGCATGAATTATTAAGGACTGAGAGGCCTCGGCTGAAAGGGAGCCCTGGAGCCCTTCAGCTTCAATCTGGCCCTGAAGACGAACGCGCAGGGAGGGCGCTAAGCGCGTCCTCATGAAGACGTCACGGGGATTTTACATTACTGGAGAAGAGAGCCGAAGTTTAGGGCCTCTTTAGCGTCGCGCCGGGTGAGCTCTGGAGTGCCTCTTTCCAACACCGAGCAGAGTTGCATTAGTAAAGCAATGCTGAAACAGACAGAATGGATTAGAGCATAGCATTCTCGCATTAGAAAAATGCCCCCCCAAAAAAAATTGTAATAAAGAATAAAAATGTGGTATTTCTGAATTTGTCGAGTAAAATATGTAAATAAGAACAACCAAGGTACAATTCAATGTGGTTGCAGTGCAGAGTCAGAAACCTTTCTTATAGTTCTGCTTGCACATACTTACCACGCACCATACATCAGGAATATAAAGAAACACAGAAACGCACTATGTTAAAAATAAAAAATGTCAAGGACAAGATAAAATGACATATGTAAATAATATAAAACGGTTTAATGGCAAAAGTAGCTGAGGAACAGTGTCAGCTACCTCAAAGCCAAAGGAAAATCAGAAGCCCTGATGATGACAATTTGCATGAAAATAAAAGTAGTGTCTTATACCGGCTATTATTAAACGGTCTTTATGCAGAGAAGCACAACAGAATGCAAATAAGAGCGAAGAAAGGAGTTCGGCGCGGCAGCTGCAGGTGAGTTCTGAAGTGAAGTGGAGTGGCAGCCGCGATGCCGCAGACACGCTGGAGCACCGGGAGGGAGGCAAGGGAAAAAACAGCACGATGTTTAGATCCACTGAAGAAGGGAATAAAGTGAAAGGGGAAGCCCTAGCAACAGAATTGCAGACATTAAGCTAGGGGTTCGCTCCAGCCCACAGCTGAGTAGATCGGCTTGTTACAGAGGCATATATTGAACAAATATCGCATAAGTGGGAGTGACATCGGCGAGTCAAAGAACACATTACAACCAGAAGATGTTAAGTGACCTGTGGATTTAAAACTGACAGCAAAGAGGTTCTGTAGATTCATGGGGGCCAAGAAAGGTCAACAGTGTAGGCAGGAAGTAAGAAGCGGTCAGGTTTGGAATTCTGGAAGTCAGCGTGTAAAACCTTCCATCTAAGATTTTTTATTTATTTTTATTTTTTTATTTTTTTTTTAACGTGGAGGCCTTCGCAATGCAGATTGCATAAACGAGTCAACGGGAAAACAAACCCCTTCTGTGATATTGGGGATTTCACGAATTCTAGTCAGACGGCTTCAAACAGCATTGAACACCGAGCAAAAAGAGTTCGCCCTCGGGCCATAATTTGCCAAAGCTTTACCTGGTGCTGGCGGTGACTGGATTGGAGCCCACAGAGAAAAGTGAACGATCCCCACCTGTGGGTGCTGCCCGGGCCACGTTGTCTGCTCAGCCCCCAGGATATTAAGGCTGTCGCCTCTTATTAGATGGGATGCCCTCTGGTAATGTACTGTCGCTCAATGGGCATTTTTTCTGTCTTTCTTGAAACACAAACAGGGTGTAGAGGAGAGGAAGCTGTGGCTCCTGAGGATGGCCTGCAGGGGGGATGCTGTACCCTGCCTCCAACATGAGGACAAGAGGTCAACAATTCTACCTCTGCAGCATGGTTTTACCCACATGAACTAATCTTCCACTTTTTATTCTCTTGAACCTTCTTCCAGGTATTGTTTCCTATGTTTTCTGCAGTTTATCTGACATCTGGTTACTAAGCAGGACATTCACTGTTTACCATTCATTCATTAAAAAAAGTATTAGGAATGTGATTAGGAATTGTCGATATTCGGATAAACTTTTATACAGTTACTCGTGTGACGTACATCGGTTCATGTGGTGGAGAGTAACAAACTAACTACTTTGCAATCATTTGTCTGCATCTAAGTCTCTATTTCTGGTAATGTAATGCACACATTGTATTTTCTATCACTTTGGAGAAAAGTGGCTGCTAAATGAATGGATGTAAATGTCCATCCATCCATCCATCCATCTTCCTCCGCTTTTATCCGGGGCCGGGTCGCGGGGGCAGCAGTCCGAGCAGAGTACTCCAGACCTCCCTCTCCCCGCACACCTCCTCCAGTTCCTCTGGGGGAACCCCAAGGCGTTCCCAGGCCAGCCGGGAGACATAGTCTCTCCAACGTGTCCTGGGTCTGCCCCGAGGCCTCCTCCCAGTGGGACAAGCCCGGAGCACCTCCCCAGGGAGGCGTCCAGGAGGCATACGGAACAGATGCCCGAGCCACCTCAACTGGCTCCTCTCGATGCGGAGGAGCAGCGGCTCTACTCCGAGCTCCTCCCGGGTGACTGAGCTCCTCACCCTATCCCTAAGGGTGCGCCCAGCCACTCTGCGGAGGAAACTCATTTCTGCCGCTTGTATCCGCGATCTCATTCTTTCGGTCATGATCCAGAGTTCATGACCATAGGTGAGGGTAGGAACGTAGATCGACCGGTAAATTGAGAGCTTCGCCTTACGACTCAGCTCCCTCTTCACCACAACAGACCGGTACAATGACCGCATTACTGCAGACGCCGCACCGATCCGTCTGTCGACCTGCCGCTCCATTTTTCCCTCACTCGTGAACAAGACCCCAAGATACTTAAACTCCTCCACTTGAGGGAGCAACTCCCCCCTAACCCGGAGGGAGCAATCCACCTTTTTCCGACTGAGAACCATGGCCTCGGATTTGGAGGTGCTGATTCTCATCCCCGCCGCTTCGCACTCGGCTGCAAACCTCCCCAGTGCACGCTGCAAGTCTTGACTTGATGAAGCCAACAGGACCACATCGTCCGCAAAAAGCAGAGACGAGATCTCGCGGCCACCAAAACAGACACCCTCCGTTCCCTGACTGCGCCTAGAAATTCTGTCCATAAAAATAATGAACAGAATCGGTGACAAAGGGCAGCCCTGGCGGAGTCCAACATGCACCGGGAACAGGTCTGACTTACTGCCGGCAATGCGAACCAAGCTCCTGCTCCGGTCATACAGGGAACGAACAGCCCGTAGCAACGAGCCCCGAACCCCATAATCCCGAAGCACCCCCCACAGGATGCCACGAGGGACACGGTCGAATGCCTTCTCCAGGTCCACAAAACACATATGGACTGGTTGGGCAAACTCCCACGAACCCTCCAACACCCTAGTGAGGGTATAGAGCTGGTCCAGTGTTCCACGGCCAGGGCGAAAACCGCATTGCTCCTCCTGAATCCGAGGTTCGACTATCGGTCGGATTCTCCTTTCCAGTACCCTGGCATAGACTTTCCCAGGGAGGCTAAGGAGTGTGATCCCCCTGTAGTTGGAACACAATCTCCGGTCCCCCTTCTTAAAAAGAGGGACCACCACCCCGGTCTGCCAGTCCAGAGGCACCGTTCCCGAACTCCACGCGATGCTGCAGAGGCGTGTCAGCCAAGACAGCCCCACAACATCCAGAGACTTGAGAAACTCGGGGCGGATCTCATCCACCCCCGGAGCCTTGCCACCGAGGAGTTTTTTGACTACCTCAGCAACTTCAGCCAGGGTAATGGACGAGTCCCCCTCCGAGTCCCCAGCCTCAGCTTCCTCTACGGAAGGCGTGTCGGAGGGATTGAGGAGATCCTCAAAGTACTCCTTCCACCGCCCGAGAACATCCTCAGCTGAGGTCAGCAGCGCACCACTTTCACTGTAAACAGTGTTCGTGGAACACCGCTTCCCCCCTCTGAGTCGCCGGACGGTTTGCCAGAATCTCTTTGAGGCCGACCGAAAGTCTTCCTCCATGGCCTCACCGAACTCCTCCCAAGCCCGAGTTTTTGCCGCGGCGACTGCCAGAGCCGCGCTCCGTTTGGCCCGTCGGTACCCGTCAGCTGCTTCAGGAGTCCCATGAGCCAGCCAGGCCCGATAGAACTCCTTCTTCAGCTTGACGGCATCCCTTACTTCCGGTGTCCACCACCGTGTTCGGGGATTGCCGCCGCGACAGGCACCGGAGACCTTATGGCCGCAGCTCCGAACAGCCGCACCGACAATGGAGGAGCGGAACATAGTCCATTCAGACTCAATGTCCCCCACCTCCCTCGGGACCTGGTTGAAGCTCTGTCGGAGGTGGGAGTTGAAGACCTCTCTGACAGGGGCCTCCGCCAAACGTTCCCAACAGACCCTCACTATGCGTTTGGGCCTGCCAGGTCTGTCCAGCTTTTTCCCCCGCCATCGAATCCAACTCACCACCAGGTGGTGATCAGTTGACAGCTCAGCCCCTCTCTTCACCCGAGTGTCCAAGACATATGGCCGAAGGTCAGAAGAAACGACTACAAAGTCGATCATCGACCTCCGACCTAGGGTGTCCTGGTGCCAAGTGCACTGGTGGACACCCTTATGCATGAACATGGTGTTCGTTATGGATAAACCGCGACTAGCACAGAAATCCAATAACAACTCACCGCTCGGGTTCAGATCAGGGAGGCCGTTCCTCCCAATCACGCCCCTCCAGGTATCACTGTCGCTGCCCACGTGGGCGTTAAAGTTCCCCAGTAGAACGACAGAGTCCCCAGTGGGAGCGCTTTCCAGCACGCCCCCCAGGGACTCTAAAAAGGCCGGGTACTCTACACTGCCGCTAGGCGCATAAGCACAAACGACAGTGAGAGACCGTTCCCTGACCCGAAGGCGTAGGGAGATGACCCTCTCATTCACCGGGGTAGACTCCAACACATGGCGGCTGAACTGGGGGGCTATTAATAAGCCCACACCAGCCCGCCGCCTCTCACCTTGGGCAACGCCAGAATAGTGGAGAGTCCACCCTCGATCGAGTAGAGTGGTTCCAGAACCCAAGCTGT
The DNA here is from genome assembly GCF_900964775.1 of Scleropages formosus. Lineage (NCBI taxonomy): Eukaryota > Metazoa > Chordata > Actinopteri > Osteoglossiformes > Osteoglossidae > Scleropages > Scleropages formosus. Next base: position 9,199,662 of record NC_041807.1, read on the forward strand.
GAGTGGAAGTGAGCCCGACTATATCTAGACGGTATCTCTCAACTTCCCGCACCAGCTCAGGCTCCTTCCCCGCCAGTGAGGTGACATTCCAAGTCCCAAAAACCAGAGTTGGCGCCCGAGGTTTGGGTCGGCCGGGCACTCGGCCCCGACCACCGCCCAAATCACAACGCACCGGCCCCTTATGGTTTCTCCGGCAGGTGGTGAGCCCACCGAAGAGCGGCTCCACGTTGTGGCTTCGGGCTGAGCCCGGCCAGGCCCCGTGGGCATAGACCTGGCCACCAGGCGCTCGCATGCGAGCCCCCCCCCCAGGCCTGGCTCCAGGGTGGGGCCCCGGTGACCCCATACCGGGCGGGGTAAACGGACGCCTTGATTTTTTTGTCATAAGGGGTTTTTGAACCGCGCTTTGTCTCGTCTGTCATCCAGGACCTGTCTGCCATGGGAGACCCTACCAGGGGCATGTAGCCCCAGACAACATAGCTCCTGGACTCATTCAGGCACTCAAACCCCTCCACCACGATAAGGTGGCGGTTCACGGAGGAGTGGATGTAAATGTCATTCATTCAATAACTGCTTGTTCTAACTCAGGATTGTGGTGGTCTAGAGCATATTTTTGGAAGTATAGCGTGTGAGGAAAGCAACACCCTGGGCAGGACATTGGTCCATCACAGAGCAATCACACACTATGGGCAATTTCGAGGCACCAGTTTGCCTGAAATTCATGTCTTTGGAACGTGGGAAGAAGATAGAGTTCTCGGAGGAAACCCACACACACACACACATTTTCGGAACCGTTTGTCCCATACGGGGTCACGGGGAACCGAGCCTACCCGGTAAAACAGGGCGTAAGGCCGGAGGGGGAGGGGACGGACCCAGGACGGGACGCCAGTCCATCGCAAGGCACCTCAAGCGGGACTCAAACCCCAGACCCACCGGAAGGCAGGACCTGGTCCAACCCACTGCGCCACCGCACCCCCCAGAAACCCACACAAACATGGGGTAAAACATGCAAACTCCATTAAGACTAAGATGGATTATAACGCACCTCCAAAACCCACAGCCCAGAAGATTTAAGGCACCGGTGCTACTACACCGCTCTTTACAATTGAACATCGTTATTGATTGGTTTATTATCAGTATTGCTAATTGTACCGAGCTTACATTCCGAGTAAAGTGAAAAACAGAATTTACATTAGAAAAGGCATTTGTCTGACATGAAAAAGGTGTGCATAATATAAGACTCTGAGTGTTAAACAATTTATTCATCAGATTTCACACATACACACACACACACCCCTTGTACGATCATAATCACTGCCTCACTCCTTCCTTCCTGGTTGCCAGGATTCGTCCGCAATTAAAGGCAAACAACTTTGCAGTTGGGAGGTATCAACAGCATTTTCCACACCTTCAAAATCAATTTTCATTATGAACCTGCCGCCGCGACATTTACATTTGTGCATCGCGCACGGCTCCTCGGAGTCAACGGCACTCCAGTTCAGAACATTGTATAGAAATGGTTAATTAGCCGATCCAATGGGGCCTCCTAGACTCGGGTTCTGAAGATGCGGGCCAATCGCTGTGATGAGCTTCTCTTTATTTCTTTATTTATTCATTGCGAGTGCGCTGCTTTTTGAAGTGGGATCTGACAGAAGAGGGAAGTGACAGGTACTCGCTCCCCCGACGAATTTCCAAGGAGGGTCGCTTTTCTTATCAGCCCTAATTCTGAATAAATCTCATATAAAACACCAAATTACACTTAAGTGATGTGTTCAAAGCAACACATATATGATCAGCAAGCACGCAACAGTGTGTGCTCGTGCGTATGTGTGTGTGTGAGAGAAGAGGAGTGTGTGCCTTTCTTTCCCTCCTTCAGGGTAAATGTGTGGTATCCATGACAGAGCTGGGGAACGGCACGATTAACTGAAGAGCAGGGGGGAACGATTTCTACAGATGGGATTTAGAGACTCTCATTGAACACAGATGAAATTACAGCGCGGCTGAATGACTGGAGTGTATCATGCCACGATACTAATCAGTAATTAGTGGTGTATACATCCTAATACATGTTCGTCTGGGTAAAACTGGGGCAAGACGCTTTGTAAAGAATCGCACAAGAGTCTTAAACACCAGGCCTTTTTCATCATCACTAATATTTGTTCCCTCACTGGTGTCTGATTTGCACGCATTCAATTGCTGCTTGAGTGACATGCCATTTTGGCGCAGCAAAAGTGACGGAGCGCCTCTACAAGGGAAGTTGCGCGCGGCAGTCGAAGAGCAGTCAACACGTATCTTCAAACACCTAGATAAACAATCCCGAGAATACGAGGGGCTCAGTTTTTTTGACATAGGCCTCCTTACAGCGGTTACGCAGGATTAATTAAACATGAGTGCATGCGGAGTCCCTGGAGGATGCCTAGAATTTCTTGACCTGCCAGACTGGTGGTATAAGAATAATACTTTTTCCCTAACGCTATGTTAACAATTACGGCACAATTTGCTGATTGAGTTTCACAGGAGCATGGCGCTACACTGCGTCTCCTTCACACCCCCGCTAAGAAGCATTCCTTTCATAAAGGAAGCATTTTGCTGTGTTTTACTGAAAAGCCATTGTTGATGTTTGATTGTACAGAAAATAACTTTTGTAAAGGTGAGACTGATGCAGTACCACATCTGCTGTAACCCTGCACTGATTGCTTTGCTTGAATGTTGTCACAGGCCTTTGCAAGGGACCTTTCTAGATATTCTCTATTCACCAGGGGTGCCGGAGTAACTTGAAGTCCTTTATACAGTTTTGTCCACTGAGACACTCTATGCAGCAGGGGTATCTAGTGGACAAAGATTTGATTTATTGCCTTCAGGCCATATTTGCATTTCTCAGGGTCAATGGGACATTATTACTTTGAATTGTAACGTGCATACATGACCTCTGGACTTTCTATTGTCTGCCTTTGTGTTGGTGGAAATAGACTGCGACAATAATACATTACATTATTGAATTGTTATGTTGAATGAAATAAGTACACTGGCCTTGTAAATTCATTTGGGGTGGTAAGTTTGTTTATTTGAAAACCCAAAGTCACTTTGAAAAACTAAGTCGCAATAGATAAAAGCTTAATGCAACAGACAGACCTCACTTTATTTTTTGATTACATTCTATAAATCTAGGACATAACTAACAAATGGAAAATACCATTATTAATATTATTATAACATTTTTATTGACTTTGAAGTATATTAAATTTAGAGTATATGTGGCTGAGTTGCAATTTGACTCTTGCATGGTTTTCATTTCTCTTCTGTCTTGGTGCTCTTTTCTGCCATTTGACAGTTTTGTAGGTGAATACAGGGAGCATTGGCTCTGCTAAAAGATAAATTTTAGAAATCAGACACAACGACTCTCCCGAGCAGAATGGTTGTGGTGGCAGGTACAGCCACCGAGTCATGCAAAAAATTATGTTGGAAACTTCATAATATGATATAAAGCCAGTAGTACTACAAAAATAAACATTTTCTATACGTTTCTTTCTACGCTACTCTCTACCCATCCTTCTTTGCTCATATACAAGGCAACAAAGGCCTGATAATGACTGGTTGATGATGCAATTTTTAAGGAAGCAATTACATGTTTGAACTAAATATCTTAGGATTTCAAGAGCACCATTGCAAGTGCAGTCTGTCTCTAGAGAGCAAATGAGGACTTGCAGAACACATATTAGGTGAATGAGTAAAAATACCAGCAATATGTAAGGAAATCAAACCTTTCAATGCAGAAACGAAAACTGCAGCCACTAACGGTTCCCTGAGTTCTCATTTATTTGCCTGTGTCAACAAGCTGATGCAGCATTGAGGACAAGGTCTCGTTGTATACGTGTTTTACTTCGCTGGCAAGTTGACAAGTACTGGCAATTCACTGTTCCATTTGTTGAATAGTTGTGCACTGTATAAACAAATTACAGTTATATGTGCAGCAGTTAACTGTCGGCACACATATTAAAAACATTTCAGATAAGTATGGGAATGGGAAAACAGCACTGATGTCATCACTGGTGGGAAAAAACAGAGGTCAGTACACCAGCCCTTTGTCATTTTGCCCATATTGGCAGGAGTAGATGTTCCAATTCTTTGGATGATAACTTCTGACAACCTGCAGGCCTGGCCAGTCACCACGGTCATCCACACAGAGAAGAGAGAACATTAACAGCCATCAAGGGTCCTCCTGAGGAGTAGGAAGTGTTTGACCATCACAACTGACACAGCAAAGCCTTAGTGGAGCTCGCTTGGTGAGGATGGCCTGAGAAGAATCCCTGTGTGCGGTCTTCCCAGGAACTCTACCCCAGCCCTCTGCGATGCTCCACAACTGTGTGAGGGGCTGTCGACCGTGATAAATGGGTGCCCTTTGAAGACTGATCATCACTCGTTACACTCAGAAAACTTCTTCTGTCAGCTCCACAGCGCCCCACTGTGAGAAAGGGAACTACACGCTCACCCGTCATCTGGATGAGTGTCCTCATAAATAGAATTGGGCGATTAATCACATGCCAAGCTTTCGTTTGCACGGTTATGCGCCGTGTCACATTATAACAGCTCTCGCCGAACGGCAAAAAATGGATCAATGGATGACTGGCTGTGATCCAAATCAAAAATCATTGGAAGCAATTAAGATCAAGCTTTACAAATCATTCTAAATGAATAAAGAAAGTATTAATGAATCATTAATGACAAATTGCCTGTCGAACTAATAAAAAATGGCTCGGAGACCCAGGGAGTTCCTATGACCATATCCTGGCAAAGCCCACCAGTCCTGTAATTATGGCTAAGAGGCCCAGGGTGCTTCGTCTACCGAAAACCTGTGCCCCTTTACCAAAAGAATGGCTTGACAATTGATGGGACTCAAGGATTTCCTGTTATTAATATTTGAAAACGATTGTCAGTCAAATAAAAATGATGGAGAACTCTGGGAGTCTCCTAGAACAAGACTGGTGGAGCCCATGCATTTATTTTAATGGTTAAACTGTCCTGTAATGGATGGGTGTCATAACGGGCAACAATTCTCGCTGGAGACATGAGACCTCATATTTTATAGGGACAAGATCACAGGCCCTTGGGCTAGAACCTGAGCTGAAACCGAGCCCAGGCTTTTTTCTCACCATAGTCCCAAGTTGTGCACCTTAATGGGACCACCATAAGATATCAAGTTCTTTTTTATATTCCAGCCTGTGAGCCACACTCCTTTGTTAATTCTATCTGCCATATATTTCAGATTTCAAATTGGTATTTGTACTTTTCTGTTATACTTAGTTTAATTTTTTAATCGAATTCCAATTCCAGTTCCAAAGACTTTCTCTTCCATTTCATTGTTTTCCTGCTCTGCTTCTCACATTTCTGATTCAGTCAGCTGTTTTCATTCAGCGGCAACACATATGTGGCAATTGCATAATTCACTCGCCCACAAATGGACTTCATGGCTTGTTATTACTTTGTCTTTGTTGAATTCTAGAGTGCTGTCATAGAATTACAAACATTTCATATTCACATAACATTTTACAGTTGAACTGAATATTTTTTTTTTTTTCACTAAATGACTAAAATAAAATGTACTGTAAGCATACAAAAGTTAATTGTGAACGAAATTTCAAAAATCCTACGAACAAAGTATGAAATTGCAGTATTTGTCCATATTATTTTCAACTAAACTATTGGGGGGGGGGGAGCTCAAAGGAACGCAAATATTAACTAAATTAATAAGATGCTAAATAAGACAGAAGATGCAAAATCCATTTTTAATTTGACAAGTATTGATCAAAACATCTCACACGCTGAGCGCTGTCATAGGTTTGGTTGTTAAAAATGCAAAACAGCATTTGTTTTATTCATATCGACCGCGGCGACTCTCCCGAGCAGAGTGGTCTCGGCAGCAGGTATGGCTCTCCGAGGGAGTCTGCATGCCTAGTGGTTGTGAAACACAAGAGACAAGAAAGACTCTTAAAATTTAAGGAAGCTGGAAATGGAAGTTCTGCGGTGGAAATATCAATGTGTTTTTCTTGCCCTCCCCTCCCCGGCCCACGACAGCAGTACAAACGCAGTGGACTGGACGACACAGCCGCTCTTTCAAAGAGATGTACATGCGAGGCGGCGGCAGCTCCCCCAGCAGCCCGTCCTCAGAGTTAATCACCATTAAAAGAGTACCGCAGCATGCACTCCATTTACCGTGGGTCCGACGTGGCCCCTCATCCCTCCTGAAAACAAGGCTCGCTTTGAACATTTAATGTACGAACACAAGGTCCCGCTTCCGTTTCTTCACTCAAATGTCTGAGGGGATTTGAGCAGAAATTGTTTCTGAGGATCCCTTGTCAGCGGCAGTACTTACAGAGCTACACAATGCATTTGCGCAGTGATGTCAGTACACTCCCAGTGTACCCTTTCTAAAAGCCAGCTAATAATGGCTCCGGGCAAGAGACTGTCCTTTCGATAATGTCTTGTGTTGAGCGAGTTGTGACCGTGAAAACCTTCGGGAAACAAACAGAAAGAGCCGCTGCATAAAGGAAAATAATAATAATAGGTAGTGTGATAACTGGGGAATATTGGATATAATTCACAAGCACAGAAATTTGATTTATTAAACTGAATTAAATTATTATTCAATAATTGTAATATGAAGAAACTTATTAGCAGCAGGCATAACTGCAACTTATATCTTGATAAAATTATGTGTAAGAATACATTTCTAATTTTTTCAGAAACATTCCATAATATTTTCTTCCTCTTCTGTCACTTGCAGTGGCCTTTACACCCTTGGTTAATGTGCCAGCTAAATCATGTAATGCTGAATAGTCAGTAAATATCATAAACACGGCGATATGAAACTGTGGTAGCCCCCGGTCAAGGACCACATAGTGCCAAAGAGCTGACACAATTAATCTTACAAGGTGCCAAGACGCAATGCACACAGTCTTTTCACGAGGCGGAGAACAAAGTCAAAGCAGCGCTGAAAAGCTGAGAAACTGCATGCGGGGGAAAAAAAAAAAAAAAAAAAAAGTCTTGCAAAAGCAGAAAAGCAGAATGTGACTTTATATTAAAAAGTAAGAATATAGATGGATGTGGAGTTCAATCGACTATATTTGCAGAACACTTTCACCTCTTACACTCCAAGGACACGTTATATAGAGGCTACCGTCCTCCAACACGTACAACTGGCCAGCACAGAACAACTATCTCCAATCATAAAGTGACTCGCCATTCAGCAAGCTAAAGTGGAAATCTACTCCGGTTGAGTAGCCGTCCCTGACGGGGGCTGGCTCCGAGGCAGCACGGCCTATTTCATGCGTCTTGTACCTTTCAAGTGCAGCCTTGTTGTACAGCCCCTGTGTTCGGCTAAATGGAAGCAACAACCCATCTCTGGGGGTTCGGCGCGCAGACAAGGATACAGCGCTCATCAGTTTCCTCCCGAACACCCAATCTGTTTCCATTTACAGAACAGGCGGCAAACAAAAAGCCCTTTTATGGAGCGGAAAAACAAGTCAGTGATGCTGCGCAGGCCGGCTCCTGTGCGCCACTTCCTTCTGTCCCGCACGCAGCGCTGAATAAAGGGGGGAGTCGGACGTGACGGTAACAATCTGATAAAAACAAACGCAGTCCAGTTAAAAGGGAGGCCTCTCGGTTCATCCGACGCCGCTCAGGCCCTGCGGCGGAGCGATCCGCGTGCCGGCTACGGAGCCGAATCGCTGAGCCCGCAGACGCCAGGCATCACATAATGTAGATATTTCACTCTGCCGGCGCGTGCCCTCCGTTTTACCGCCAGACACAAATTACATTTGCAGATAGCCCTCTACATGTTTTATTTTGCCATTTATTTCCAAACCAATGCTTATTTAAATGCTCATGTTTTTTTTTTAGCTGTTGTAAATTGGGGAATTCTTTACTTAATTCCATTAACTTTGTATTGCAGCTCAATCTCCTCTGCCACAAGCATCAATACTGCAGCTGGGCTGTCTCAGAGCGGTTCCGCCTCGGTGCTCAGGGATGGAACATGGCAGTTACATTAATGTCTCCATGTAAATTGCTCTCTTCACATAGGCAACAGCCAACAAAAAAAGGAAAACACAGAACATTCATTGCCCTGTGACAGCAGAAATTACAACAACATTCATTGTATCCTGGCCCATGCCAATGGCTCAGTCTATTACAGAACATGGCAATTTTACTGCACTCCCAGCCAGGGGGAGCTTTGCAGTGGGAGAGGGACAGGCAGAAAATCCGTACGGCCGTTCAGCAGCCCTTCGGAGAAGCTTTTAATAAAGCGATGGAAACAGAGGACTGCGGTCCTCCAGCTTAAACATTTGCAAGTTTTTCCGATTGGTTTGGTCTTCTAGAAGCAAGTTGGTCGTACGAGCAGGCTGGTTGTATGGGGCATCTGCATCACAGCTTATTGTTATTTTTGTGTATTAGAAAAATTCATATATCTCCTCCTTATCGGCAATTTTATGTGATGACAACCGCGATTCGCCAGAGTACGAAAACAATAGTTTTATTAAGACCCATAGTATAGAGATGTCCCACATCCTGCCAAAATTACACCCAGGACAACCCCACTCACAAAACATTGTGCACAAGAGAACCAAAAGAAGATCCCATCAAAAGAACAGCAATGAATTCAACCACACTTACCACTCAGTAAACAACCCCTATTATTTATTCATTTAGCTCATGTTTACCCCACAGCACCCTACAATGTTAAGATACTTATAATGGTTTTCCATTTTGTACAGCTGGGTAATTTTTATTGTATGATATCAGGTAAAGTACCTTAATCAAAACTACTACAGTAGAAGTGGGGATTGGAATCCAAGACTGCATGGCAGTGGCTCTAAGCATTAGGCCACCTAATGATGGAAACAACATTACTAGTCTGAGGATACCATGTCCCCTGACTCCTACAATGTCTCGTGACAACATGGTATGATCTTCTGCATAATGATACCTTTACACCATATTAATGTAAATAGTGCTTTGAGAAGTACACAGAAACTGCATAGCGTTGGGTATTTTACAATAAAAATTAATTCTTTATAGATTACTGCTTAGCAGGAATCCGTCCTCCAAATGCAGCTTTGAAAGTGTACGTGTGCGGACCTCTCGGTTTTCCCGTTTTCTATTTCAGCTCCCTTTAGCACTGTTGTTCTGCATCACCGCTGAGGGTTAAGCTCAAATTATACACGAGGAAAAGCGATCACCGCAGATGGCCACTGCTGACATTGTGCCTTTCACAAAAAAGAAAATAAAAAAAATCCAAAAATAACAATGCTGAGCTTCACTAGTTTTGATCCAGACAACAGCTATGTTTTCCCAAAATGGCAGCACACCAAGAGCAACTTTTTTATTATCATTTTTCTGCTTGAGGGCAAATGAGGGCAGTCGCCGCTTTGAATAATAACTGTCGAGATCTGATGGTGGCGCCGTGAATCGAGAGCAACGCGAGACAGGTGCCCTGCCTTTGGTGTTAAACAGCGGTCAGTGGGAGAGCGTGGGAGGGCGTGAACCCTTGGCCGCCCCTGGGGGTGTTGACGGAAGGTAAAAAACCTCGGTCACGGTCTCTCTCCGCAAGCTCCGCCCTCCACCACCTTCAGGCCTGCACCGAGACCTCATCCCCTCTGGGACTCCATTAGGCAAATCAGACAAGGCCCTTTGATTGCATTTGCATACTGGAAAGTGTGTGCAACATGTGGTCAAAATCAACTGTTCCAAACACATCCTGCTAGAGTGATTTGCTGGTGCTGTATTCGAGGGCATTGGTTATTGCTAAAATTATCCATGTTATAGCAGGAAACGGGGAAATGTAATTGCTTCCTTGCCTCATGTGCTTCTGTGATGCTAATCACTGATAGTCCAAATACCTCTAGCACTCTTCGCTAATATAATCAAATAAGAGAACCGTAGCACCAAAACATATTATTACAAACTTACAGCTCTCCATGTTTCAAGAGGTAAGAAAGCATGAGGGGAGTTTACAGTCGGTATCTCTCTGTGGAACTGGCTGTGAGGATGGGTTTCTGGAACGGATCGAAAGTGGATCACAAGCGAAACTTCAAAAGCCATGGTGTGGAGCAGAATCGTGGTGCACTGTGACATCGAAACAACGGAGAGCATTTATTGATCATGTACACATACATGCACGCACCACACACACACGAAGAGGCAGGACTTGAAATGAAAGGCGTTAGGGGGGTTGGGCTTGAAAGTTTCTTTGGACCCAGCATGTACTTAAGACGGCTGGACCAGGGCCTCCAGACATGTCTACATGTGACGGCAGCAGCCTGTCTGTGAGTCTCTCTGAGTCTCCATCCTCTCATCCATTAAAGCAAACACAACGCTACCCCAACACCTGAAATACCCCCTCTCTTCTGGGTCCCGCTGGACATGTGTTCTCTGTAGTTTGGGTATACAGAATATCATGGTGGTTCAGTCCTCCTTTTTAAAGTCCTTTTTTTCACACCTCACTATTACTGATCAAGAACAACAACAGTGACACATTTACATAAGCACTGATGCATCTCTTTTTGCATCTGGGTCATTAAAAGATTTCTGTATTCAGATACACTTTCTGAAATGTTCCATTTTTTTCCTCTGCAATTTTAAGTTACCAACTTTCTGACCTCACTCCTCATCCCTTGCGAATGGATGCTCATAAGACTCACTGCCACAGAGGCTAAGAACATCCAAGTTGCAGAAAGTTTCACGGTAGTTTTTTTTTTCCAAAGAACACAAAAACAAAAAACCGCGTGGTTCCTACAAAATAAGACATATCCGAAGATCTACGGCATCCATGGGCTAGGACAAATCCCAAAGGGCAGGGGAAAAAACAAATCAAAAACAATATTCCGGCTCTTCAAGCCATCCATTACAATGATGAATGTGTGTGGCTTTGCCCTGGAAATAGATCAGCTATGCCCCGTCAGCCTAGTGACACAGCATTTAATTATGACGCACGTCACGTCTAATTGAAACCATCCACCTCCCAAGAAAAAAGGTGGGATATCTCCCCACGCTTGGGTCCAGAAAGCTGCTAATTAATCAGGAAATACTTCCATCCCTTTTTTTATTTTCTGCTAATATCAGATTCTTCTCCCTGCCTCAGTGAGCAGATGAGATCTTCAGCCAGCTTTCATCTCTCAGCAAAATGAATGGTGCAGGGAGAGCATTATCAAATGAGCTGCTGAAGCAGCCGCTGAATGTGTCATTGAGTGCGCTGCAGCCCAAATGAATGGCCTCTTCTCTCTGCCCCGCCTTAGGTGCCCGCTCTGCCATCGCCATGCCAGCTGTCCGCTAGCGGAAGCTGGGTCACCGAGCGCAGGCCTGGGATGGGCTGCTCCGACTCCCCATCTGGAGCCTCCTTCGTATGAAACCTGAACTCAGCTCGGCGCCGCCGCTCCCAGCCTTATCGAAGTAAGCGACTTGATTTACCTTCTGAGATGTTCATTCTGCTACATGACCGCTGAATTGATGTTCGTGACACTGCGGCAATCGAGCCCAAACGTATGGCATGCGTAACCACATTTACGCCTGTCGTGGGAAGCAACACGAGGTCCTTCGTTACTCGCGCCTTAGAATTAACCCGGAGCATTCCTTCTTTCACAGGTTCAAGATTGCGGCATAAAAAAGCACTGTGCAACTGCGCTCAGGTTAAACCCGACGCCTTCGAGCCCATTTTCATACCAAATCCATATACGTCCTGAGGAATTGCAGAGTGAGAGTGGCGGCTCCTCCAAAATTGACCTATTTGTTTTAACTTCTGTGAATGCGGCTCGGAAATTGGGTGCTTGTCAGACAAATGCGTATCAAAGGAACGTTTTCATAGATAGCGAGGTGCGAGCCAGGAGGAATGAACCGCAACCGTGGAGCACAAACAAGGCGCCCACTGATTCCCAGTGTGCAAACTGACAAAGACACACTTTTAAAGATGTTTACTTTGCGCCAAGCCCATATGAATAAGTAATGCTTTCACGAGGCGACCAAAAACGGCAGACCCACCGCTCTCTGCAGGGAGATTGGAACTCTTCGTGCCCGTGGGGGAAAAAAAACTTTGAGAGAAACCCCAACGAGTCTGGTTGGGTAAAGATCAACAGCAAGGGGGCAGCATGGAGCAACGCTGAGAGCCAACCCACCCCTGCTGGAGTAATTAATCGCTCTCCGAACCTGCAGAACGGTGCTGAAAGCCTGCCAGCAGCGAGTCAGCCCCGGATCACTAACGTCAATGGGGAATCAAAAGAAATCAGCCGACCTCTACATAAACATGAGGAGCAGCGGGAGCAAAGAGGGGGAGGAGGTGGGGGCAGCAGCCCTGTCACCCAAAGGATGCGCCTCCTTGCAGCCTCCCGCCCACTGCCTCTGACAGAGAGATAGGAGCCCTGCTTTATTGATCTCTCTTTTCTGCAGGGCGACCCGTTGCGAGTGCTGCATCCCGCTTTTACAAGCCCGTTCGGCCTGAGCCCACAGTGAGAGGCCTCAACAAACCGCCGTGCCCCAAATATTAACAACAATCGATAGAGTGTGTTAAAAACAGGACTTAATGCGGGATCGAGTCATGCAAATATAATCCTAATTCAGATATAAATTGACAGGAAAGGGCAAGCAATGTAAGAATTTAATCAATGCATCTCAGTGGCATTAAGTTAAAAATAAACTCTTGAAAGATAAGAAATATATTCCAAGCCAACAAAAAAAAAAAAAAATCGCGGACTAATTAAATATTAGCCTGATGCGCAATGGAGTTAAGTGATAGCTTGTTAGATTGCTACTGTCATGGTGCGCTGAGGGGAAGGAATCCGAGGTCTCCAGGTTACCAATCTCACAGATGCCAATCAGGCTGTGCGCTCGCTGTTGTTTAACCAGTCCCACTTAACAGATACTGGGAATTGGTTGGGGCTATTTGCATTCTGTAAAAAATAAGGAGTGACAGCAATTTAATTTCAAGACCCCCATTACGGTCTCCGTGGACAAACATATTTAATTATCAACTGCTGGGAGTTTGTAATTTCAGATTTATTGAAGGCAACATTTTAATAAAAGAAAGGAGACAACTAATCTGGACCTAAATTGATTTAACAGAGTCAGGGCAGAATAATCTAAGCTGACGAACAATAATGAAATAAGGGCTTGTAATAGAAGTACAAAATACACAGGAGAAGCAACATCACTAAGGAAGTATATTTAAGTGAACATTAAACATCACTCCTTGAGACAAGAAGCTTTAATTAATGGAATCGACAACTTAAAGTGATAGAAGTGAATATCCAATTAACAAATCATGTAATTGCTCGCAAACATTATTTTCACTTGAAGATGAAATGGACAAAATTCCCCTCAAAACTTAGGTCAGCACTTACATCCTAAATTAAAAACGGTGGTGGACGTCACTGCACCAGAGTTCAATTTTTGAGCATCTCTCTGCATTTTCCTTCATCACTTTTTCCTAGGTTGTAATTTCATGATGTTTAGCTGTACACCCAGAAGGCCAAAGGGCTTGCGCGTTTCTCTTATTTCAGCCCTCAAATGATTAAATAAAACCATCATTTGGACAGACAGTAACGCAAACTTGCATCCTGAGATGTGAACAACCTGAGCCACTGTCTGGTCAGCTCACAATTTTTCACCTGCGCAATCAGGTGATTTCCCGTGTAAATGATGCTCAGCCAGTCAAGAGTTGGGGAGCATCAAATCCAGGATAACCCAAATTGCCGACTGGCTGGATCAGCAGTGCAATGACCGCGCAGTGACCGTGCAGTAACCGCGCAGTGACCGTGCAGTGAGCACAGGGACGATACAGTAACGTTCCAGTGCTGGTGCCGTGACGGTCCACCAACGGCAACGGCGATGTAGAGACTAGCAGTAGCAGTGCAGCCCCATCCAGCACAAACTTGCACAGGACCCTTGGGTACTGGGACAAGATGGTGGGTGTCAAAAGGGCGACTGGGTCTTCTGCCTCGCCCAATGATACATTCTACCTCATTAAAATAATAAGAGAAAAAAGGGAGCCACCAGCGAATCACGGTGCTCTCTGAAGTATACAAAGTCTTCTATTAGTGTCAGTGTCATTGCCCGTAAAATGTCATCTGAAGAGACGGGTCATTTACATTTATGATAAAATGATCTTGCATTTTTTATTTGTGTAGGAAATTAAAGACTTACTTAATCACTCCGGACGGAAGGGGCTTAGCTGATGTAGTCATGTGTTTCTGATTGCATTAAGATTGATGTGGCGTGACATGATGGATATTTAATAGTTCTACTGTCCCTCTGTATCATGTCATGGACTTAACATACACAGAAGGCCCGCAACACTGCAACCGCTCGGTACACACTTCATCATAAGGGCCATTACGTGGCCGTTAAGGGGACGAGGGAGGCCGACGGCCAAGTGAGCACATCACACCGCAGCGCGCGGCCTTTCTGAAGTGACCGCTGCATCGTGTGGAAGAGCAACGCCTTTTACGGTCTTTCGAGAGCCAGGAGGTTGCGACAAACCCCAAGCGAGTCCCTACAGAAGCACGGACTCGGGTCCATCACGTACACCTCGCTAACTCGGTCCTGATCCGGGATGCGACTCAACTCCCCGCAAAGGAATATCCAGCTCTAGAAAAGCAAGAACTGCAAAACGGCAGAGAGACACCGCTCTCTTTCAGGAATTTTTCCCCCATATAATCGTGTCATAAATACAAGCTGACTCTTGAACAAAATGCAGACCTAACGTTCCAGCATGAAGCACGAGGGGAAATGCGATGCGCAGAACTGAACCATGACCCCAGCTGGTGGGTGGATCGCTCTGGAGAGCCTCGCGGTAATTACAGTGCTGCTCCGCTGCTGTGTCTCTGCCCAGCGCTTAGACTAAACAATTCAAAAGCAGAACAGTATGACGAGAAAAGAGAAAAATAAAAAAAGCCATAAAACAAAGACCAAGGGCCAAGCGAAAAGAAAATATTCATGTCATTACACAGCTCTTTCATGGCGAGCAAAACACATGCAGCATCTGTTATGAGTGTCTGCAAAGGATGCGAGACAATGGCAATCACGGAGATGGCAGCCGCGGTGCTGCCAGTGAATGGCCAGGCTGAACTCCACACATCAAGTACCTCATTGCACAATGTGGCGTCGCAGCTTGCCAGGTCCATCTCTCCGCACTGGCTCCGCCCCTTTCCTGCGCGCTTTCAATGTGAATCACGGGTGACAGAGACACATGTCTGCCTTCCTGTCAGTCCAGGAAGCGCTGGTGCACATTTGCTCCCGGCGACATCAATGAGCGATACCGCACGTATCCAGCCATTTCCGACGTACCCCTTCGAGCTGCCAACTGCTACACATGCTCGAAATTACAATACTTCTGCATATCCAATGTGAAATAATCCAGAACTCCAACATTATGAGCAGAAACGTTAACGATCCCTTGCTCCACCTGTCCTCATTTCCCCGTTAGATGCTGCGATACAACGGTAAATGGAAAAAAGTTACCTTGCGAAGCAAAGCCTTCCGTAATGAATCACCCCGAAAATCTGTATGCAGTAGCTGTACCCCGAAGCCAAAGTAATCACAGACAGTAAATTTAATGGGGACTACCTCTATTCCATGACTCTTGTATTTCAGGGAGCGAGAAGCCTCACGGATGATTTCAACGCCCCTCCCCAATCCGTTCAGCAAACACAGAGTGCAGAACTGCATTGCTTCGGTATAAACGTTTACAGCAAAAGGAAATTAACCGCTTAAGCCCTTTATGCTTTGAAAGCCAAAAACGCAGATCAGGATTTTATTAGGAAATAAAGGAGAGCGGCAATGCTGAATTGTTCGTTCACGCGCGTAGGCCCGGAGTAACTCTTTCGCTCGCAAATAAGTGCAGCTGTCGAAGGGGGATATTGTCCATCACGCTTTTTCGCTGCCGTTATTTGTGAATATGGAATGGCAGAGGTTGTCTGAACGGTAATTTCTCTTCCAAAACTCGGAGAAGCCTTTTAACCTTGTAATTACGGTGGAAGGCCCAGTGGAGGTGACCTCATTCAATGCGGTTTCAGTGCTTCCACAACAACAAACATTGTACGATGCCACCACCAGAAATTACAGGGAGTGGCAGCACGCAGATGTCACTCGAGGCATCTTGTAATTTTAAACTTGTTAAAAAAGATTGTCGGACGATGATGGAATGTATCCGAGCTCCTGGACAGCGGTATCTACACTTTTGGTGCACACTTTTTTTAGCCACCCACAGAATTATTTATTTATTTGCGTGCTCGGCGGTAAGTGAAGGGCGTTTGCTCCTCCGCTGGCTGGGTGATGGTTCGGTGGAGGGAAGGCGCGCTCTGGCCACGGACGTGCAATGCTGCAGATGGAAACAGCGTGTGTGCGTTTGGGTTTCACCTCAGAACTTTTTCTAAGAACAAAAGAGGAGTCTTCAGCAGTTTAGAAATGGTCCCAACCAGACATTTTTATGCAGGACATCAAACTGTATATTTCCTGGTATGTGAGCACTTTGGCCAGGTGGAAGAGTGGGCGTTGGTCTGTCCAGTTGAGCAGAGCGCAGACCGGCCTGAGAGCATCCAGGGAGACACACGGGGGCCCACAAGCCATTAGAGGTACAGGCCCAAGTGTGGCATGTGCCTAATGATACCTCCCTTCGATGCACAACACCTCTATCACCCAGCATAGTTTTATTAGTTGGGACGCCTGTGGCTGGCATATGCCATACCCAGTTATTTAGTTGGACTTGTGTACTGACACCCTACAGATCAGGTGCCTGATGTTTGATCTTGATGACTGATATAGGAGACACACAGGATCAGCTGCCTGAACACTGGGCTATGACTTCTGTTATCACAGACACTAATTCAATGATGCCCTATGCATTTTAATTTCCCTACCCAGGCCCGATGTGTTAAATTACAATACCCAGATGCCCAGAAGCGGTGGGCAGTCACTGTTTCTCCCAGAGTTTTTTTTTTTCCCTCCATTTTTGTGGTCAAGAGATTTTTGTTTTCTTTTCCTCAGCTGCCAGTTGGCTCACTCGATTAACATTTGGATACCACAACATCTGTTTTATTTGATTTTAAAAAATAAATTTAAACTGAACCGAGTACTACTCACTGTTCCTCTGTTATGAAGAACAGCTCAGCAGTGGATCCCTGGAGTCCTTGCATTACTGAAATAAGAAAGAAATAATATAAATGAGAATGAACACGATTAATGATTTAAAATGCTACTTTAAAGAACCAGAGTCAACATGCAGTTTGTTCTGACATCTCACAGGAGCCCCAGTAACACACTTTATACCAGGAAACCCATCCCTGTGACATGGAAAGATTTTCAAAGAATGGAACAAAAGTGAAGACAACTGCAAGGCAACGTCCAGGACCTGTCAGGTCCTTCAAACAGCAGCCACATTGATGGCTCACTACCCCTTTAAAAGCAGAGGGCAGGGCTGCAATGACAAGGCAGACAGAGCTGTGATTGCACAGAGAGAGAATGGACTTTTAAATGCATCTTTTTTTACACATCTACAAGAAGTTACAACTGCCGATCGGAGCTCCGCAGCTCCTGCCAGGCTACAATTATCCACTCCGAGAACGCCGTGTGTGTCACCAGAGAAACAGTTAGGAGTGAACACATTGTCAGCAGGTGGTAATGGCCTTGCTCTCCTGGTGTGTTATAATAACCCAGGAGGCTCATATAGGGGGTGAACAAAGCGTAGGGCTGCGAGACGGCCCGTCCAGTACTGACACCCGACAAGATGACAACCCTCTTCCCCTGACATGCAGCATTTGTTGCTATCTGGGGGCAGATGATACGCATCTATGTCAGCTGGCATGTGCAACTCTCATCTAGAGTCATGGATGTGTATACACAGTGTACCTTAATACATTTACATTTGTTCATTTAGCAGACGCTTTTGTCCAAAGCAACGTACATCTCAGCAAAAGTACAATTTATGCATTACATTGAGAGAAGAAGACATAGCTGCAGACATGAAAGTCTCAAGCAAACCTAGTTTGCCCCCTACCACTTGCTGCACCAAGGTTCATCGTTCAAGTAGGTGCATAAGACACAGGATAGACAAATCCCGATACCCACACCTTTTTTTTTTTTTAAAATTAAATATTATGAGATACACAAATGAGCAGAACAATACCAGAGTAATGGCTGAATGAAGGTTGTATTTGGGGATGCTTCTGGAGTTACAATGCATGAACAGTTACACCATAGATGATCTGAAGAGATCTTGGGCAAAGTGGATCTGGAAAAGGTGGGTTTTCAGACGCTTCTTGAAAACAGACAGAGTTTCCGCAGTTCTGAGTGAGAGGGGAAGGTCGTTCCACCACAACGGACCCAGAATCGAGAACCTCCGAGCTTTGCCTTTCGTGCGCAGGACCACCAAGCGAGCAGAAGTAGATGAGCGAAGGGGCCTGGTTGGGGTGTACCGGTTGATCAAGTCCTGTAAATAGCCGGGAGCAGTTCTATTGATGCAATTGTACACAGTAACCAGGGTTTTGAATTTGATTCAGGCAGCTATAGGAAGCCAGTGCAGAGGGATGAGTAGAGGAGATGCATGGGAGTGCTTTGGCAAATCAAACACAAACACATGATAATATCCAAAGTTCTTTATAGCGCACAAAGGAAACAGCATATACTCTAAAAACCAACTGTAGGTTCATAAAGCCAGTATAACAGTTAAGGCAACTGGTGTCCCCCCTCACACACCAGTCATGCTTTGCATAGCAGCAAATGATGGCTGCTCACCATGCAGGAAGCACTGAATTGTTCTACAGGTGAGAAAATTGCACAGTTCAGCATGCACAGGCAACACCAAAGAAGCTTCTTCTTTGATACCTCAGAAGACACGGCATTCAGCGTCACATCAGGATAAATATTTCTCTACCTGGTGTCTGGTGTGACACGTAGGTAGAAATGGAAGCATGATAGCTAGTCCTAGGATGAGCTTTCCGTAGGTATTACAACAGGGTCCCTCCAACTACAACACTCTAATGAGTTGCGAAAGACCTTGCCTTGCAAAAGTACCTTGCAAATGTTCAGCTCTTTCATGGATACCCAGGCTCCAAAAAAAGAATCCTGTCTTTAAATGGTTTGCTTAAAAAGCTGAAACAGAAGGAAACGGAAGTAAAAAAATGTGGCAAAACATTTAAGGCAGGATTCTTTTTTTGGTCTGATAGTCTTCTGGATTTGCATTTGTCTGTTTGCCAGCATGCCCACACTTCTATATTTATTTTCAAAGTCAGAACAAAGTGGGCACATTATGGAACCAAAAAAGTAGAAGAAAAACGTGTCATCATTAAACATGTGAACTGAGGCATTGTGACGGACATGGTGCGAAGCAAAGGAGACGCAAAGCAGCTTGAAAAAATACTATGAGAAGAAATCCAACATGCAACAACGCAAAGGGACAAAGACCATGATGAAATGTCAGTACATGTATAATGATGTTCTCTGTGCCGCTGTCTCCTTTAATATTGCAGCAAGCCTGTTCTTTGTAATGGAGTAAATGGCCGTTTTAAATAAATGCATGTCAATGTACATCAGAAGAAAGCTTTTTGGCTGTTTGATATAGAAGGAATGCGCTACCAAAAAATTTTCAGCATGAGATTTTCACAATTCTTTGCAGAGCAACTTGAAAAACCATGTGAAGTCTAATTTATCTAATGCATGGATTTTACCTAATATTAAATTCTTGGAATACAACTGCCGTCCATCCATCCATCGACAACAACTGCTTATCCTGAGTGGGGTTGTGGTGAGCCAGAGCCTTACCCGGCAACACAGGGCACAAGGCCGAAGGGGGAGGGGATACACCCAGAACAGGACGCCAGTTCGTCGCAAGGCACCCCAAGCAAAGCTCGAACGCCACACCCCCCACACAGCAGGCACCAGCTGAATCCGTCCCCCCGACAACTGCCGTTAAATATGCAAATATACAGTGTCCACAACTCTGGTTAGATCTCGCTTATTAGAATGCTCATCATGATATCTTCATTTGAATTACATACACATTGTTAAAGCACAACATGTCTGGAAAGGTCGCAGGTAAACACAGGAAAAGAAATAACAATTGAGACAGCAGGTAGCGTAGTGTTTACAATTGTTGCCCTGCAACTGAAGGACTTGAGTTTAAGTCCCTGCTCTTGCTATGATCCACTTGATCAAGGTCCTTAACCTGAACTGAAATAGCAAGTTGTCCAGCTCTATAATAGGGTAAATAACTGTAAGTAGCACAGTACAGAAGCATAATGTTGTAAGTTTCTTTGGACAAAATGTGCCAGGTAAATTAAAAATAAATAAGCTGTCATTTATGGAATTGAAACAGCAAACTTCCATTTCATCTCAAGTGTATTTTAAGCATACAGTGTGCAATGGGCGACATGATTCCAATTGGGTGTTTTTAACCCATATGAGTAGTTTCTAAGGGACAGAATGAAAAAAACCTCAGTCCAGAACAGTCTTTCCAGAAGAATCATTTCCAATAATCTACCTACTCCAAGCTGATATGAGATTTGTTTTTGACTTTGTGTTACTGCAAATGTCGGGGTATGACCAACATATGCAAAAAAACAACATACTTCTGTAACCTCATCTATGTAATCTCCTTGCTGTCCACTACACACTGAGTCATCAGATGACTGACACAACAAATGACTTGTGGAAAACATAAAAAATAATAATAAAAAATAGTCAACACTTGGATTTGAATATTTCCCCATTTGCTGGTGGCAATCAGTTGATCCAAACACTCAGTGCACGGAAATCAACTACTTGCTATGCACAGCAGCCTTTCAAGAATCATTTGTGCACCGCAATTAACCGACTCTAGCTGTCACTTCTGGGTCTTGCGAAGTCTGCAAAAGTGGAGTTAGTGTATTAAAGGGTCTACCAGTTGGCATTAAAAAAATACAGGCATCACCGGTGATTACCCTGTTCAAGTGATATAAAAACGACATTCATCTGACAAAAATTAAAAACTGACATGTTTGACAACCCTATGGGCTTAGAACAAACGTGAGATACAGCAAATTGTTTGACATACTTTCATAAAAGCTACTGAAGGCAACCAATCCTTTAGTTTGTGGTAATGGCCTCTCATTGTTAGATTCAATGGAAAAAGCTATTCATACTGTTGTATGATTGAAAAGAAAATTGAATCCTTTTGATGTTATAAATGTGTCGATTACTGCATTTGCACACAAAATGTCTATGGAAATTATAGAGAAAGGCGTGATTCTCCAAGGAAAATGTTTAGGAATGACATATTGAATTTTATTGGAGACCAACTATGAATATATTGTATGCCACTAAAATAACTCCAGTAGTATGTGATTTTTCACAGCAATATCGAAGTTGAAAAGCTCAAAGGAGAAAATTGCAAGACTATACCAAAAGGTTAATGCACATACACCCCTCAGATTTGCTGTGTGTCAGACCACAGCAGACATTTACACCTCAATGCAATGGCCTGCTGGACACTCAACGGAAACGGTACGTGGTCTGGTGGTGCAAGCAACCCAATCCCCAACCGGGGGAATACTGGGCGCCTGTGCAGGGGTGTACTCCTCTTACAAAGCAGCCTTTGGAAAGGCCCGAGACAACAGTGTGGCTGTTGAAAAGAAAAGGATCTTCAAACTTTATTTCGCAGTCCACCTGGCAGGGGTCGGCTGCTCTGTAAATAGACCATGAGGCTTTGTTGGAGTCCTAGGGTTAACCATGTGGTATGGGGACTTGGGTGTCACATGGGCCCCTTTCTGTGACAACTCAAGGCCCAGCCTAAAAGCACTGTTATTACAGGAGGGCTGGACCTCCAGGGTCCCATTCTAAAACAAAGATGGTAAATCAAAGTACCACACATAAAAATACTCATAAATACATTTACGAAAGTGGAGAAATAAAGTACGAGAAGTACAGAGAAAAACACAGTACAGGCGTTTGGCTCAAGTAATTAGCTGCCACTGTACGAGACAAATGACCCAC
This sequence comes from Scleropages formosus, assembly GCF_900964775.1. Classification (NCBI taxonomy): domain Eukaryota; kingdom Metazoa; phylum Chordata; class Actinopteri; order Osteoglossiformes; family Osteoglossidae; genus Scleropages; species Scleropages formosus. The sequence goes on from NC_041807.1 coordinate 9,221,664, forward strand.
ATTCAGATTGTTATGCTGTATGACAGTTTAGCTGCCCAGGTGGCAACTTTGCATGTTAGGAGCCTGGTCTTGCATTTTTTCAAGCACACCTTGATGTCATACTTCATTACATTTCCTTATTTAGCTCATGCTTTTCTCTGACTGACTAATGTTAAGCTACTTATAATGGTTTACCCACTAATACACCCAGGCAATTTTTTTTTTTGGAGTAACTTGGGTTCGCCCCTTGATGAAGTGCATTGCAGCAGGAGATGAGATTCAAACCTTGGTCATCCGAGTGGAAAAGTAGCAGCTTTAACCATTACGTCACCTGCTGCACCATACTTTAAAAATAATTTAAGATACTAAAATATAAAGCATTCTGAAGCATTACAACAGTGATACATTGCCAGCAATTCATATCAGCAATAGGAGCCTGTCTGTGACAAGAAGTATAACAAAGTATATTGCCATATCAATATAAATTTAAAAAGGTACTATTTACACTTACTCATTTAGCTGATGATTTTCTCAAAAGCGACTTACAATAATAAGCTGCCTAAAAATATTTATCTAGTTACAGAGCTGGGCAATTTCACCAGTCATTTTTGG